>NW_028256550.1:2007500-2607500 GCF_048593485.1 Apis florea | reverse complement strand
AGCATACTATAGTAATGTATATAAAGTTTATATATATATACATATATATATATATATATATAGATACACACAGTATAGATATATGCATATATATATATATACACATATTAGTGTGCTTTCATTTCTCCCGAGTTTGGTGCTTAATCAGATTCAGGTGGCCTTGCAAATTCCCGTGTTGTGTGAATTTCTTTTTTGACAGTTTTTTTCGTGATTTCACTATTAAATTTGATGTAATATACTTAGTCGAACGTCGAAATTTTCGACGATTGTGTTCGAGAGAATCAGTGGAGAGATGTTAAACTGATAGTTAAACGGGGCAAGGGGAGAAATTTATTATCAACAGTTTATAACGGTCGACAGTTTCGATCAAATTTTTAGACTGCAAAGACTGAATAAGAGCGCCAAACCGATCTTTGAATGTAGCATAACCTAATGGGTGGTACATTATAGTAACCTGTAAAAAAAATCACTGTGTACGAGCATCTTTAGTGATTCATTGTTCGTTACTTTAACCAGTACTGCAGGTGTGGACCGAAGTTGGAGGGGGTAGAGGACGGTACAACTTAATGGCAACAGCAGTTGTCATACCACGATTCAATCGGTTAGGAAGGGGAGTGATACAAATAATAAGAACAGGGGAGGGGTGGAAGGAATATTTCATAGTAGAGAAGTAAAGTGAAATAAATTTGAGCAGTGGCATGTGTGGTTACATAGGTTCAAACAATTTTTCATTCTTTGTGTTATATTTTTTATTGGCGCGAAATATATATTTTTTTGCATAATCGTAATGAAAGCTTTTATTGTATTTTGTGTTCATATATTCGCGTTTTATCTTTAATCTTAATAAGAAATTTATAAGTGATAAATGAAGATTTATAATTATAAAATTTGCTGTAAGATTGTAATTGAATAACTGTTTTATTGATTTACTAAATCTCATTTAGCTTTGCATATATATGTTTAGTTACTTATTTAATTATCAGTATAGTGAAATTCTGAGCAAAATTTTGATTATTGTTGTAGATACAACAGTTACAACTTCTCCATCAGAAGACGAAGAAGATAATGCAGAATTTTATGATGCACAAGAATCTGATACTTTTACCTTAAGTATACCTGGTGTTCCAACAAATAATTCAAGAGATCGAACTGATTCGCAAGGTAGTGACGATGGCTCTAGTTCAGAAGGAGATCAGACACCTTTACCTTTGTCAGAGACAGCTACTACAAATTCTTTTCGCATTGTGACCGATTCTACAGTGGTAACTCCAGTCACTGCTCCTAACACTGACAATCTGGATAATGTAAATGATTCTTATTTCTCATTTTTCAAATTTTAAATTAATTTATAATTAATTTTTATCTAATATTTTGATATATTTCATATCAGACAAATTGGGAATCCAATAATGGCTGCAGTGGCAGCACCGGGGTAACAGGTTATAGGCGAAAACGTAGAACTAGGGTACCTGAAAAACCAAATTATCCATTAAATTTATGGAGTATTATGAAAAATTGCATTGGTAAAGATTTGTCAAAAATTCCAATGCCTGTTAATTTTTCTGAACCACTTAGTATGCTTCAACGGCTTACAGAAGATTATGAATATGCAGATATTCTTGACAGGTATATTTTATTTCAATTTTTATTAAATTATTATTATATAAATAATATAAATGTACAAAATAAATATTGTATTTTTTAACAGGGCAGCAGAATGTAAAGATATCTGTGAACAAATGGCTTATGTTGCTGCATTTACTATATCTAGTTATTCTACAACTGCTTCCAGAACTGGCAAACCTTTTAATCCTTTATTAGGTGAAACATACGAATGTGATCGTGTTGAAGACTTAGGATGGCGTGCGATTTCAGAACAAGTATCTCATCATCCTCCAATGTTAGCGCAACATTGCGAGGGCCGAAACTGGCGTTGTTGGCAAGAATTTACTATGGCATCTAAATTTCGTGGGAAATACCTCCAGGTAGATTTTATAATTTACTTTTTAAATGTTTTACAACATTTTAATAAATCTTTTTATATAAATCTACAATAATTAATTTTTTAAAAATTATTATAGGTAATACCATTAGGAACTGCTCACCTTGAAATTGATGGTACACACCATTATACATGGCGAAAAGTTACTACCACTGTACACAATATTATAGTAGGAAAATTATGGGTTGATCAAAGTGGTGATACAGATATTGTAAATCATAAACAAGGTATCAAGTGCCATTTGAAGTACACGCCCTATTCATACTTTTCGAGAGATAGTCAGCGTAAAGTAAAAGGAATAGTCATGAATTCAGACAATGAAGTTAAATGGGTAGTACAAGGTACGTGGGATTCAAAAATAGAAATCGCTCCCGTGATTAGTACATCTGGCACACCAGATAATCCAGTATACAAAACAGGGCCTTATATACTTGCCTGGAAACGTCGTATGCCTTGGTAAATATATAATTGAATTATGCATTACATTAAAAGGAAAGTATATAAATTTTTATGTATTATAATATTTTTACTTTTAGTGAAGATAGTGAAAAGTATTACAATTTTACCGAATTAGCATGTCAACTTAATGAAGTTGAAGAAGGCGTAGCTCCTACAGATTCCCGATTTAGGCCTGATCAACGATTAATGGAAAATGGTGAATGGGACAAAGCGAATGCAGAAAAACTTCGATTAGAAGAAAAACAAAGAGCTTCTCGACGTGCACGGGAACACGAAGCTGAAAAAGCAGCCGCTCAAGGTATAATTAAATATATTTTAAAATAATGAAAGAAATAATTGTTTAATAGTTAATAGTTTAATAATTTTGAATATATTATAATTGAAAATTTAATTTATATTAGGTTTACCATATGAAACTTATGAACCTTTATGGTTTAAGAAAGAGCAGGATCCATATACGGACAGTCTGTGCTATGTATACAATGGTGAATATTGGGAATGTAAGAGTAAAGGTGATTGGTCACGATGTCCAAACATATTTTAGCTTAATATATAATTATATCAATATTGTGACCGTCAATATACAATGCAGAAGTGTTTGGATTTATTTTAAGTGAAGATAGTTGATTTTAGAAATCACTGCTTCTAAAAAAATGCTGACACGATATGACATGATATAGTGGGATTGTTAGGGGACATGATTTAATCATTATTTCTTCCAAAGAACTGGTCGAAGTGGTAGAAGATGGCATTCTAATTTAAAACTAGCGTTTTTATAGTATGTCATTATCTCCATTCTCCTACATATCCTTTATCTGTTTATATTACCGCTGCATCCCTCTTTTATTCACTTTTCTAAACAATCAAAAACATTTGCGTATTTAATCCACATGGCCCAATTAATGCTTTGCATACAATATTTGTACAGATTCAAAAATTTTCTGTATTTTTTATTTGTTTTTATTAAGGTAAATGTGCCGTGATATTTTCACTAAAAATTTAAATACGATTAATAAGTAAATTTATTAAAATTTTGTGAATTCAGTTCATAACTGGAATAGCATATATAATAAGATAAATAATTTTTAACACAAGAACATTAATACATTACAAATTAAAACCATAATGGGAATTTAAGTTAAATATGAAAACTTACTTAATGCAACTACAGTATTCGTAATTTGTTTCAAACAAATTTAGATATATTTAAATATTTTTATTTTTAGAAATGGAACTGAATTTATAAGTTCCAACATAACAGCAACTTCGAAAAATTGCCATAATTTTCTGATATTTGATTATTATATATACATCGCGAAAAGTACTTACATAGACTATAAAATGTATTTTTGATGCTTGACGCGATGCTAAAAATATCTAAAAAAAAAATTGAAAAAAACTTTTAGTAGTATTGCTGAGTAAATTATAAAAAAATATTCGCGTTGTATGTGACTAAAGCCTTATTGAATTATTTAAAGTAGATATTGATAGGTAATACATTTTTACATATTGGTTATTTACACGTATGGTGCGGCCAGACTGTTCATCGACTGCCACGTCTTAACCTTTGCACAAAAAATGGGATAAGAAGCGGCATTCGTTTATGTTAATACGACAATCTGCAACCGCTATGAAAGAAATGTTCCTGCAGATAAAATATTCATAACAACGAGAGAATTCAGTATGTTGAGATTTCATCTCAATGATTCATGCAAAAATGGTAGTTTTATTAGTAACATGCGACAAAATAAGAAAGAAGCAGATAATATAAATGGATATGCTTCCAAATTTCTGCAATTTTCCGTGCAGACGTAGAGAGACTCTTGAATGTTCCACAAAATATTGACTGGTTATCTAACCAGCCTAATTACTATACACTCCGTCGAGCTAATGTTACAAAACATAATCAATATTATTACGGAAAGAGTGTAAGGAGAATTTAAAATCATATTGAAGGGCTTATAAATTGTAGTAAATTCTTTTCTTTTATAATTTTTTTAAATAATGCTTCAACTCAGAACATTAACATTCGTTAAAGCCGAAATCCTTTTCCCCAATTACATTATGTAGACACGCACACATTCATACACAGGTACAAACCGCGCGAATGTTGCGTATGTACGTACGTACATACGTATGTATGTATGTATGTATGTTGTATGTATGCGTGCTTGTATGTATGTGTGTGTGTGTGTATGTATGTATGTATGTATGTATGCATGCATGCCCGTATGTACATATGATAATTAATAAAACCCATTGTATATCCCTCTTATGAGCACATCATACAGTTGTTCCGTTCATAGTATTTGTATATTGACAACTACATATTTCAGTCTGTATAGGGCGATATTAAACGGAACATCTAGCTTGCAACCAATGTTTACAATGATTGTTATAATTAAGTATTTGGCTGTATTATAATTTTAATAGTTGATTATAATCGGATATATCTGTATACATATATATAAATACAAATTAACTATAAAATAAATAATTTAAAGAAAATACAATAAGACGGATAGAACAGATGTTTGAATTAAGTAGTGCTTGTACATTAGCTATTCGTGTGGAACGATAAATACAATATGCTTCGCTACAAAATCGAAAATATCTTCGTAGCATTCACATAATTGCCGTTTGGCATTTCCTATGTAACACCCGTTGGTCGCACAAATGGTGCAATTATTTATACGATAAATAACCGTAGTATTTTGTTCCATTAAAGAAATTGTATTGATTTATTGTAACAAATTAAAAACAATCTTGAACGGGTAATATTTATCATTGAATATTTCATTATTATCCAGTGATCAATCCATTTACCTATCATTACTGATAATCATGATTTGATATCTCGCGCGCACAATGGAATACACTGGAATGTTATTCTGTCTTGTTTTAGTTTGCTTTTTATATTATGCGCGCAAAATTATTATTTTCCATATGGCTTTTATTATGTTTTTATTAGAAAACAAAATCGATTTTCATTCAGCATGAAATTGCTTGCTATTAAAATTATTTAAAACAAAAAACGGTAAAATGTTTGCTCGAGAATAACGAATTGCTTGTCAAAAAGTTTTCTCTTTCATTCCGTATTTCTTGCAGCTAGTTCCACATTTCAATAAAATATAGTATCATTGATTTTATAACATGTGAATGAAATATATGTTATAAATTCCTTATTTATCGTTAATTAAGAAGAAAACAACGTGAAAAGATACGTTGATATTTTCGTTTCTACAGTTTTACCGGATATTCGGTGAATTTAACCGACATGCGCGCGACGTTGGTAAAGAATGACGTCAGGCGTAGTAATACACGCTAAGAGCGCATGGCGAGTGGAGCGTCTGCAGAGGCTGCGCGAAGTGGGAACTGCTTTCGATTGTTGGCGGGCGCCGCCATCTTGGTCAGTGAGCTTGCGAGTGGCTGTACGACGAGGTGTACGTATTTCGGTGAAACGAGTATTTGGTGCGATTTCCCTGAAATCTTTCGTCTACCCGTGAAATCCACAAGCATCCAAGATGTCGGAACGGGAGGACAACGTTTATAAAGCGAAATTGGCTGAGCAAGCGGAGCGCTATGACGGTGAGTACATATTTTCCGGGAAAAGGACCCGGCCTGCGCTAAAATGAAATCCATGAAATCGACACAAAGCATTGCTACAAAGAGAAAGGAGGTAACACCGCTCTCGTGACGTGCCTGCTATACGATATCGTGGGATATATAACGAATTCCTCTGAGAATCGAGAACCTCAAACTGGGATCGTGTCTCATTGGATCTGTCAAAAGTTTATGAAACGTCAAATATGACTAATCCATACACGATAGTGGTCAAGTAGCCGGTTCATAACCGGTGTTTCTTTATTAAAGGATAGATTTGTTCTTAGATTTTGTCACTTCTGCACCAGAGCCTGTCAAGGTATATGAACTTTTGAGAGTTTTCATAAAGAATTGGTTGAAAAGCTATAAAAAGGTTTCGTCGTTTTCGAGTTATATTGTTTCATCGAAACAAACTAGTTAACGCCGAGATAGCGTTGCTAGGCGTGCTGTGTTCAGTACTTTACGGGGTCTCTCGGCAGATAACCAGACAGTCGGTCCTTCACCGACATGTATGACGCATAGACACGACACGATACTTACCAATCGCTGCCGGGTTACTCCTTAGACACGTAGTAACGCGTGCTCTGCTCGTGGCATTTGGCCTTGAAAGCAGAGAGAAATTATTTGGTCGATCAACCAACCGATCTATCGGATCGACAATAATACTTATTGAAATTATCTTGTATTTTTTCTCATAGTTATTTTCTACATAATATATTCTCAAATACTGTTTCTTCTTATACAGTACGCATGGTTAATAATTTCGTTTGTAGAAATTTTTACGTCTGGCGAAAGCGACGCGTAGTGGGGATTCTCGTCTGGTAGAAGGGGAAACCGTCAAATCTTTTCGTTTTACGAACCTCTCATTTTGCATTTCTCCTTAGATATATTTTATGCATAACACGCTTTGTCTTGTTATCAAGCTTGCAAATCAAGTATATGCATTTGACATTTTACGGAAGCAATGATGTATCTTCATGCAAATTTCCTGTAATCATTCAGTAACTCGTATTTTTTACAAACTTGTTTCATTTTATGTATGAATACACACAACACATCTGAATAAAAGACCTATTCGTGAGTTTCAATATTTTTTTTTCAAAAGTTTTTCACGTAAAAAGGATTTCTTTATATATATATTCTAATTAAATAATAAAAATTATTTTATTTTGAAATAAATAAATTCATTTTACATATTTTATTATACTATAAATTATGAAAAATTATATTATTTATTTCTAAAGTTGGAAGTCAAGGAAGAAATTAATCAATGAAGCAGACAAAAGAATGATTTTCCTATTCATTTCATAAAGCTGTTTTTTTTTTTTCATAATTTTACTCTCTTCTATTCTTCTACACTCTTATTTTCATCTCTTTATGAACATATTAATCAAGATAGATATATTAAAAAGTGGAAACACTTGCACATAAGAATTCTAGTTGAAATGATTGCTAAACGTGAAGAATGACAGGATAGAGAGAGAAGAGCTGTTGTGACTCTCCCGGGATGAGGAAAAGGAAGGGCGGTGGGCAAATTTGAGGGTTGTGAGAGCAAGATACGGATGGAAAGGGGAAGAGAGACGAAAGGATGACGGGCGGGCGAGATTATGAGTGGAGGGTGAGAACGGGAAGGGGTGAGATATATAGACTAGAGTGGGGGAAAAGAGGGGCCATAGCAGAAGGAAAGTATTGATCTGCACTAGCTATCCTACGTTTCTGTACACCTCCGTCACCGGGTATACCATGTTCATAGTATGTAATTCGTGCCATCTAGAACCGTCATGAACTTGAGTCTGATCTCTTCTCACAAATGTCACTCTGAAACCTCTGTTGATTTTAGCCAATGATGATAAAGAAAAAATATAAATTAATTTTTTCTCTACTTTGAATATTTATATATTGAATTTATATGTCACCACTTTTTTCCAGGACATTCATGTTGAATGATAATAATTGATAATAATTTATTTTTTTTAAAGGACAATTTGTTTTTTAATAAATCGAATTGTCGATATAATTTGATATAGATAAAAACTTAAAATTTTGAATTTTATTTATTTTGAAGATAAGATTTCAGTTGTAAAATTATCTGGAAACTCGTGTCCATCTTTAATAGTTTTTCACTTAATGCACGACCCCATAATACCTTTTGCAACCATCTATCGATTTTATCGAGGAATCACAGATTTTAATGTCATCTAAAAATATAACAATATATTAATTTGTTAATGTTAATATTTATTTGTGATAATAAATATTTATACAAAATAAATAGAGAAATTATTGATCATATTTTTTTCCCAGTTATGAGTTGTAGACAAACGTGTCATATGATCGATATCATTATTCCCAAACATCGTATATCTATAGATAATAAGTACATAATATTAACTTATAAAGTTCAAGGGGCAACAGATAAATATATGCCTGTATATCAATTTTTCTCGTGCAGAATTTCTCTAATATCTCAGATGAAACTAGATAATAATGTTTTCACGCACAAGGTAGCGATGTATTAATAAGATCAATAGATCATTTTCAATTCATTACTTTGCCATGATTGCATGCAATTTATTTCGGTAAGTTCGATACTTTTATTAAAATATATAATATACTTTTTCATTGTATAACTTTCATAATTTTATCCTTCAACAAAATTTCGATAATTAAATTAATTTTATTATATATTTTCTTACATGTTATTATTCTGTAATTTCTATTAGTTTTCAATTTAATGAGACTTTTGTCGATGGCGACGCTTTCGCCGATGTGATTTTATAGAAATGGTCGAGGCGATGAAGAAGGTCGCCTCGCTGGATGTGGAGTTAACCGTCGAAGAGAGGAATCTTCTTTCTGTCGCTTACAAAAATGTGATTGGCGCGAGAAGGGCATCCTGGAGAATAATCTCCAGCATCGAACAAAAGGAGGAGAACAAAGGTGCCGAGCGGAAACTAGAGATGATCCGTCAGTACCGATCTCAGGTTGAAAAAGAGCTGAAAGACATCTGCGCCGATATCCTCGGAGTTTTAGACAAACATTTGCTCCCATGTGCATCTACTGGCGAATCGAAAGTCTTCTATTATAAAATGTAAGAGAATGTGGCGAATTTTGATACAGATCTTCAAATAGAAAATTATTTGTTTTTCTATTCTTGAAGTATATTGCATATTATTTAATGTTACCAATTGTAAGTTTGCTGAATAGGTTTTATATTGTAAATTTAAAAATATAATTTTGAAAAATCAATAATAAATTAAAGTAATTTAAATTAAAAAGTAACCAATGGAACAGTTTTGTTTCGGTCTAACTAACTTTTATATTATTTTTTGAAATAGTTGATAATGTTGCCTCGATAATTACATGAATATAATCATTTCTTAGCGGATATGATTTATGAATAAGCGCAGATTCCATTTCATTCTATTCGTATAGCAAGAAATACTAAAATATAAATCTAGCAAAATTTTATTTAATATGTAACAAAATTCATTTATTTTTACTACATTTGCAAATAATCAATATTTATATTTGTAATTTATTATATCATGATGAATATATTAATATATTTGTTATATATAAAATGAATGGAAGAAATTAGTAAAAAAATATTCAAAATATGTTATGATTTAAGAAAAAAAAAGTTATGTTTATTCCAATAATTCTATAATAGATTTTAATAGAAGATTATAATATAAAATTGATGCATTATATTTTTAATACATATTGTACTAAACTTGTTTATAAAGACAAAATTTTGTAATCATAGGAAGGGTGATTATCACCGTTACCTTGCTGAATTCGCCGTTGGCAACGATAGGAAGGAAGCCGCAGAGAATTCTTTGGTCGCTTATAAAGCAGCAAGTGACACCGCCATGACGGATCTACCACCAACTCATCCCATCCGCTTAGGATTGGCACTCAACTTTTCCGTGTTCTATTATGAGATTCTCAATAGCCCTGATAGAGCATGTCGTCTTGCGAAGGCAGCCTTTGACGACGCGATCGCGGAACTAGACACCTTATCCGAGGAGAGTTACAAAGATTCTACCCTCATTATGCAGCTTCTTAGGGACAATCTTACTCTATGGACGTCAGACATGCAAGGAGACGGTTAGTATATCTTTTTGTAAAAAAAAAAATTGCTCGTTGCGTTTAAAAAGTTCACTACTACTATTAAACGGTAGAAGTTGTGTCGTACGATCAATAATATGTATTGCAGCAGCGCGATAAAATCTTCTCGTTATATATCAGATTTTTTTCACAAAATTGTGCAGAGAAGATATGGCATTCTTTTTTTTATTATTTAATTAAAATATATATATATACAGAATAATATAAAAAAATGCAAAAATTTTTGAATTGAAACGAAAAAGAAAAGAAAGTAAAGTTTTTTATCAGACATTTTTAGTTGCATTATTCACATATAATTCTGTATAATGTGGTTTTGAATATTATTAAAATGATATATATATACACATACATATATATTTATATATGGGTAGAGAATTATTGGTCTGTGATTTAGAGTTCGAGGCTGACCGCGAAAACGAGGCTGCCGCGGTTTCCACCAATGCTTGAACTTAGGCATCCTTTCCATACGCCCTTGCATTATAAAGTCACCTGGTGAGCAACTCGATCGATCCTTCTCCTCCTTCCTTCTTAAGCATTTAAATCCTTCAATTAACAGGGTATAGGTTGAAATAACTCAACTTTTTTTAATTATGAGTTTAATCGACCCTACCCTATCCTAGTTTGTTATATAATTGATATCTTATCATCGAATCGGAACATGTTTATTAACAAATTTTCTTTTTATGTTATTATATAGGGGAGGGCGAACAAAAGGAGCAGTTGCCAGATGTGGACGATCAGGACGTATCGTAACTCTAACTGTAGTGAGTGTTATATTGCGTATATAAAACTGAAAAAACACAAGAAAGCAAAAAACTCTTAATAACTTGTAAGCAAACTTGTAAGAAAACAATTCAGCAGGTGGCAGTTCGGGGTGGGAAGGGGAGATCTTTAACGATTGCGTGTTCTAAGCACGCACGTACGGTTATTCCAAAAAAAAGAAAATACAAAAATGAAAAAAAAAAAAAAAAAATATCATTCGAAATAATACACACTAAATTACGAAGCGCGCAGAAAAGTTATAAAATAAAAGGACATACTCATTACGCAGTTAATAGAAAAGCTGCAAGAGCATGTAGAGAGGCATTATTCTTTGCCTTCTTTGCGTATCGAGAAGAAAAAAAAAAAAAGATGCTGTCTCTTTCAGTGTACGATGTCGAGAAACGTTGAGTTGGCACCGACTGATGCAGCGCGTAGTATATATTCAATCATAGTAATAAAACCAGAGAAACACGGAATGAAGTTTAAAAAAAAAAAAAAAAAAAAAAAGAAAAAAAAAAATACGCGCTAATCCAGTCGGAATAAACTCTCATTTTTGTTTGCTCCAGCGAGTGAGAACGAATAGCATTATCCTCTCCGCAATGTTTTATCAATAACGAATTAATGGCTCGACGTCGATCGAAATGCATATTGTGTTCGTTTGTTTTCACCCCACCCCCAATCTCCTCCTCCTCGTCCTCTTCCCCGCTTTTTTACTGCGCGCATCATTATTCTCGCATACTATGATAAATAACGATATTATTAATGTATGCGTGTAAATCGAGTGTAAATCATTCGTTTATCTAAGGGATAAACTCGTCTCCTCCAGAGCTGGAGTTACATGGTTGATCGACAACTGATTAAACAGTTAAGATAGAACCATGCACCTTCATCTCTGTTTTCTGTATAAGATATTATGAATGTACTTCCGACGAAGTCCCAGTTTGCAAAGCAAGTAATTTCATACATCATATACATAGATCTTGAGCATAGGTTCTCTCGTATAGTTACTTGTAAACTATTCAAGAACATGTGCTTACCGCGAAAGCGATGTACTTAAAAAAAAAAAAAAAAAAAAAATGCAATAACATCTTGTCTTATGTTAAGTCTGGCTTTCGCAGTATCAAATTTTATGTTAAGTCGAAAACAAATTCTTTTAATTTTGTGAGTAAGAGAAAATATATATTCGCTATTCTCGTCGTAATAGATATTCTTTCATATTACCAATCAGTTGTGTCCCTCTGTGACGAAAGAGTAATCTGATCTTCGAAAGAAGGCTGAAAAAAAAAATCATGGTTGATAAGCATTTTTAATACGAAAAAGATAAAAAAGGGAAGAGAAATTATGTTTCGCAGACAGAAAATAGCAGGAAACAAGTAACTACCTAGCTAGTCTGTAATTGTGGTTGTACTTTTTCATACGCCTCTTCTGTAAACTATAACGATCGCTGTGGTATAACAAATTACAGAATAAACAATTGTATCCCGACTCGTTCTTCACCCGCGCTCACTTTCGCTATTATCACTGTCCTCGATTCCACTATATCTTAGTTGATCTTAGCCATACGTCCATTCACCTTTTTATCGATGAACCGTTCCGTCGATTTTAGCTTACGAAAGAAAAAAAAAAAAAAAAAAAAAAGAAAAAGAAAAAAAAAAGAAAGAAAAATAAACGGGAAACATTCCAATAAAAAACGCCAAGAGAGGCTTCGTTTATTAATCTAATCCGTGAAATTTGCGCATTTTGAATAAAATAGTTTAGTAATACAATAGAATTATTTGTTTATCGAGATAAATATTATTGGTTGAAAATTTGTGCGATATAAACAAATTTTTAAACAAAAAGATCTTTAAGTGCAATGTTTCTGTATTCAAGAATAGGATATTAATATTTTGCTTGATGATTAAAAATGCAAAGGAATTATATATACTGCATATTTCAATCATAACATTAAGTTTCTGCTTTTCACTGTGTTACATATTTCAAAACCATGCAATTTTTTTTTCGCGATTAAAAAATATCGAAGATGTTTCGTGAACCGTGTAAGCGTGCAGCAAAAAAGCGAGGTTTAATATTTAAATTGAAACAAAAAAAAAAAAAAAAAAAAAAAAAATGAAGGCGAAGGAAACGCGCAAATGAAAAATCGAGAGCTCTGCCTAGAAATTTTTAGTGTACATCGTGCCCCTGTATTTAGGTATTAATAACACAAATTGATAATCATGTTATAAAATAAAGTTATAAAGAATAATTCAAGTAATATCAACGGCACCGTAAGTAAATATATACGATTAATCTTAAGATCGTAAAGTTAGGATATCAAAAAAAAAAAAATTCAATCGACGCGAATCGTTCAAGCGATAGTATGGAGAGAAACGAACAGTTTAGAGAGCGTATCATGAAATGAAACGCAAACATTATCCAGAAGCGATTTTGATAATAGACGCATAAAAGACATGATGGAAAATAATGGAACCATAGAAGAAAGATTGAAGAACAATGGAAAAGCAGAGAAAACATTGGAATCATCGGATATATATATATATAATTTACGTAAATGCGTAATATGTGCACAACCATGCGACAAATTTTTGAAAAAAAAAAAAAAATAATAATAAAAAGGAAGGATACAAAAAAAATTTTAAATTCAATAAAAATTTGTTAATGGCAACGAATGTGGTATGAAATAAATTCCAAACGACGATAAACTGTGAGATACCTCATCCAATTACTTGCTTACACGATGGATTAAAAACAAGATGAAGTAGCCCAACGTGATAACATTATTATTATTATCGTCGATGATGTAGTGTATGATTCATAATGAAATGGAAAAAAAAAAAAAAAAAAAAGTAAATGTAGAATGTTCTCGGTTAAAATAAAATTGGGTAGATATTGATACTACCTGAATTTTATTGTAGAATTATTATGAAAGAATATAGATAATCGATGTATCGATTGAAACCGCTTTTATCCTTTATTCAGTATCGTTGTGCGTGCTTAGTCGATTTTTATAAAAAAAAAGAAAAAGGTAAAAGAAATAATACATACCACATACACATCTAATGTTTCATCTCTAGATGTATTACTTGCTCTTGTCTCTTGTATTTTAAACGCTAATTGTGTATCTCTTTCTCTTTTTGTAATTATCTTCAGATCATTCCATCTTGTCGCTAACCCAATTCACGAGAGCGAATAATTAGACCTAGATATCGAAATTTATCGTCATTTGGAGGGGATTAAATCTGTCGTTTCTTTTATCGGATTCGTATGCGTTCTCACGCTCTGTACTACTATTATTAACTATTACTGCAATCAATTGCGATTACACTGGATACGATCTTTTTCTGTAAAACCACACACACACACACACACATACATACATACATATACACACACATACGTGAAAGCTACAAATAAAATAATTACAACTCTCTAAATGTTTCCACGAATCTTTATTAATATTATTATTATATTAGTATATGAGTCAATAATTATAATTGAATATAATTTTAAAATATTTTTCGTATTTTGTCATTAATTTAAAAAGCAAGTCATTTAAAACCAGTAACAGTAACAATTCTAATCAATAAATATTACAGAATCGTAATTTAATATATTAAAAACAAATTTCATATGAGTAAAGTTTGAAGATATTCTTACAGGCTGTAAAATTGTATAAGTAAGATCTTGAGCGCATTTTGTAAAATATAAGCGTTTTGTTTCTACATATTAAGTTACAATTCAGTAAAAAAAAAAAAAAAAAAAAAAAAAAAAAAAAAGAAAAAAGAAAAAAAAACATTCGTCATACGTAAAATTCTCTACTATTAATAAATTGTTCTTATTCATCATATTATATTAGATAACCCGATCTATGTATCGATTAATCAATAACAAAATAACTTAATTTACTAAAGTTGCGACATGTTTCTGATGTCAATTACATAATATTTCCTTTAATCTATGATTATCGACTTCTGTAACGCAGTCATAGATTGTGAACTGTTATTTTTCGTATCTACGCTCGATAATTGATTATCTTTTCCAATAATATTTTCGCGAAAACTTGACGAGCTCGACAATAGACGCCTTGGGCCACGTTTATTAATTTCCACTTGTTTTAAAATTCGCCCTAACGAGCTTTCCGAATTTTTTGTAATCGGAGACAAACTGAGACTTGGTGCTGTTCGCGTTTTAATTATTCGTCCGCTTCTTGGAGACCTTATGATTTGATCAGTCGTTCTGCGCCTGGCAGATTTTAATTTCACACTACGTAACATGTCTAAGGAAACGACGGGTCCCTTTGGTCCTGGTATCGTGTTTCTTCTATTCTCCTGAAATTAACATTTTTCTTCTTTATATGTTTTAATTTTAATATATATATATATATAAATATAAATATATTTTATATAATTCCAAGACAGAAATTATATTTGATATTTTAAATTAATTTAGAATAACGTAATTTTTTGAGTGCTGCAAAGAAATCTCTTTGGGAGATTTATTTTTCATAGATATATGTATCACCTTGGGATTTTTAAATAACCCCCTAGTGTTCGGTTGAATGGCAACGAGGGTTGAGGAACAATTGATCAGACTGAAAGTTGTATCGCTTTGACGAGTAAGCCGACTAGTAAAGTATTTAAAATACTTGGAAAAATGTATCTTTAGCAACATAATTCTCTTACAACTTAAACGGATCACAATAAGAAATCTAACATTTTACACAGCTTAATTCTTAAAGATTTAACAATAATTTTTCAAATAAAACAATTAAAGTAGGATGATTCAGAAATTGCAATATGATATACATATAATAATAAGACTTTTATGCTAAATAAATATTTATAATAACTTGAAACTTATGATTCTCACTCGTATTCTCATCGAGTTGAACGAAAATATTGTTATAATAAAAATATAATAATTGGAAAAAGCTATGGAATTTTTTTTGAAATAAAAGAGGTCGTCCCAAATATTGATTTGCTAAATATTTTATGATCTTTTCAAACGAGAATCAACCAATGTCTTGAACTTTAGCAAATTTTAACTTCGAAAGAACAGAAATTCTTCACACCACTTATTCGTATACTCCAATTAATGAAGTGTCGCGTAATAGTCCTCGGATTTACCTTAAGGTTTTGCGGTGCTTTTTTTAGGGTCACCTTCAGCAAATCCTCGACAGTTATAGTTGGCCTATTAAACAGCGGTGTCGAGCACTTTCTCGAGGGCGACCTGATGTTTCTATCATTATTTGGAGTGGTTGGTGTAATCGGCGACTTATGCGACGAAATTTGAAGAAATGATGATTGTGGTGGTGGAGGGGGAGGTGGTGGAGGTGGAGGAGGAGGAGGAGGAAGAGCAGCTGACGGGATGGATGATATTAAAATTGATGGCATAAGGGGTGGAACAGGTGGAGGAGGTGGTGGTGGTGGTACTGATAATGATTTCTTTGGAGGAGATTTCGATTGCATATTCTTCAGCATTTGGTGTAATGTTTTCAGCTCTTGCATCAACGTCTCGTTATTTCCAGTCAACTTTTTACTTAGTTCTTGTATACTGATAACTTCTGCAGTTAAGCTGGCAATAGCGGTTGAATTACCTGCACACACCTGTGATAAACAATAATGCTAAAAAAACTTATTTAATACATGACTGGAATACATGGAATTAGAAATCAGAATTAAGAATCAAAATATAAATGCTACGATATATCGTACATGTATATTTTTTTTAATTTTATGAAAGCATGAATAAACATGCTTTTATGGAATTTCAGAATTTTTTAATTTTATAATCTTTTTATTACGCCAAAAAATATAAATAATATAATAATGTTATAAAAAAATTTTCGTAAAATATTAAGTATTAAATAGTATACTTGAGTAATTTGATCAGACAAACAGGTAATTTTCTCCAAAAATTTGTTGATCATCTGTTCATTCTCTGAGCGTAATGTTAAAATGACTTGACTGAATTCCTCTATTTTTTGTTTCGTTGATATAGACGTTGAAACAATTCGCTTAAAATTTCCATAAGCCTGAAAATGAAAAAATTATTGTATAGATAATTAAACATAGATAATTTTCTAAATAAGCATCTACTTACTTCTTTCATTATAGTTGTTATTTTTTTTATTATCCAAACGCAAAATAGAACAACTTTAGCAATAGGTTTTTTTACAAATTGAAGTTTTTGAAATGGCTTGCTTTGCTGAAAACTGGTACACGTGCATTTTTTATTACATTCAATAGGCTGCAAATAATAATTAAGTTCTATATCGTTTCTTTTTTATGATAATAATATTACTTTTATCATTCTTAATTATAAAAGCAATATATATATTTGAATAACTGAAAAATATCTTAATCTTAAATAAATCAATAGAATTAAAGAAATTGAAATGAAAATTAATTACTTCTTGAAAACATCTACTACAGCTGCCAGAATCAGACATAACTGGAAGATCTAAAATCAAAGTGGTCGGGGATTCTGAACTGTTACTGCTCCAAATGGTTTTTGTGATCGTTGTATTCGGACAAAAATAATTCTGAACATTTTTTTTTTCTATTTGCAATAAATCTGTAACTGTAGCGGAATCTACAGGTTTTTTTGATCCTTCTGCTTCCACTTCGTCATCAAATTTAAGCGTAGTCCGACATCTTTTCGCAGGAGGAGGTGAACCACTGCAAGGAGTGATCGATCGAGCTCTAATCCTCGTTGCATTACTTTTCGTGTCTATATAATTTTGCCCATCATCCACTTTATTATTGATCTTCTCATCTTCTGCGGAATAATGTTTATTGATACATTCATTCGAAGTCTCGTTTGAAGTTAATGACGAAGAAGTATAACAAGAAAATGAATTTGTTTGAACACGATTTCCAAAGAATTCTTGATTTGCGGTTCGTACTTTAATGTTACTTAAATATCGTAAATTTGAAAGAATCTGTCTGCACTCACTCCAATTATTGGATCGATTTCCATCCGAATCTTGCTCAATTTTTTCATTTATTATTTTAACTCTCGTATCTTGATCGTGTTTATTCCATTTTTCTTCATATCGGCCTACAGAATCGCATGTAGAAATCATTGTTTGAAATTCGTCTAAAAAATGAGATTCTGATTCTGAATTAAAATTAGAAAATTTTGTTGGCTCTGAGCTATAACCACAAGGAAAGTGATAAGATGATTTTGGAGAACGAATTTCAGTAGTGGTATAATCGTTAAATTTAATCCTTGAAAAAGATTTTTTCTCTTGCAAAAACTTACAATTGTTCATTTCTAATTTTATTTCCTGATTCATCGATAGAGTTTTGTCTAATAGAAAGCATTCTTTCGCAGATACATCGATATTCTGTTTAAACAAATTATTTACTTGATTTACTTTAGCCACTTCCAACTCTTTTTCACTATTGTTTTTCTCTTTTGTCTCATGTTTATTTGATCCATTTAAATCTAATTTTATTCGACGAAATCGTGGTACGATTTCTGGACTTAAATCATCGTAGTATGATAGATCAGGTTGTTCAGATTCGAATAGTACAGATTCTGGGGATCGTTGATGCAAAAGTCGTTCAGATGATCTCGACTTTTTCTGTAAAGAAATATATTTATTTTCTACATAATCGATCTCGTCAGAAGTATCCGAATTTTGTAATAAAGTTTCTTGAGATTGATATAAAAATTGTTTGTGTCGAGATCGTTTGTGATTTTTCCGTTTTGACATTATTTATTTTTTCGTTCAAATAATTTACTCGATATTTATACGAAATCCAGCTACGCTCGTGGATTTATTAATTAAGAAAGTAATAACATTCTTGAGAGAAATTCTTTACAGAACACTTTTTAAGCCGAAAAATTAACATACACAATGGAAAACACAGTATTTTCAAACTTGTTTCGTTAATTTATACAATGAACATGAAACTGTTCTATTTATTCGTTATATAGATGACATTGTATTGAAGGTTGTCTATTAATGTTTATTTTGATTTTAATAGAGGAAAAATAGTAGACTAGGGAATTTTTGTTATCATATAATTTACGATTCTATTTTCTATAAAATTAATAATAAAAAATATATAAATAGAATAAAAAATTCTTTTTATTTAACGAAATTTATTTTCAAATTACATGCAGTATATTGCAATTTTGATATTCCATTCTTTTAAAACGAGATAGTGAGTGTCCAATATTTAATAGTGAATATCCAATTTTTTATATTCCATTTCTTTTAGAACAAAATAATGAGTATTTCTTTTCAAATACTGTTCTATTTCGATTTCTTATTGCTCTACCATATTATAAATGAATTTAAACATCTATAAAGTATGTGTTATATCTACTGATTAATAAAGAATTCGCCGCTTCTATTTTTTAAATTTTTCGCGTACAACGCGAATTATTTTCATAATCAATATCAAAAGTTATCGAGTTTTATTTGATATTATTTAATATCTCCTAATATTTTAATAATTCATGGAAATAATGTTCATTTTTTCATAAATTTTTCTCCCTTTTCAACATTCTTCTTGAGCTCTGGGATCGCTGCATTTAACAGTTCTTTTTCATATCCATTGAGTTTTTCAATACCAAGATTCTTTTCAATTCCTCCTTTCTAAAATTTAATATGAATATAATATTCCATTCCTACATAGATATACCATTGATTGATAATTATACTTACACCCAAAACAACAGCTGTTGAGAAATATTTGGTGTCACAAACATCAGATCTGACATAACAATATTCTGTAATACGTTCTCCATTAAGTGCTTTGATTAAAGAATAACCAAATCGTGCACCAGCATATGCCATTGAAAGAGTGGCAGAGCCTGTGCCAGCCTTAGCTTTAACAACTTCTGTACCAGCCTCTTGAATTCTCAGAGTAAGAGCTTTCACTTTATCCTCTGGAAAAGAAACTGAAGGTTTAGTTTGTGAAATTAAAGGAATAATAGTGACACCACTATGACCACCGATAACTGGCACTGAGACATTTTGTGGATTCAAGCCCTAAAAAAAAGGCATTATATGTATATAAATCTAAGATATTATATAGAATTTAATTATTATATTTTTTACAAACTTTGGCTTCGGCAATGAATGTATTTGCTCTGACAATATCGAGAGTTGTTACACCGAATACTCTATTAGGATCGTAAACACCAGCTTTTTTCAACACTTCACTGGCAATTGGCACAGTACTATTAACTGGATTTGAAATAATGGCAATTAAAGCTTTTGGTGATACTTCTGCTATAGCCTGGGTAAGATCTCTTACTATCGAGGCGTTTGTAGAAAAAAGATCATCTCTAGTCATTCCCGGTTTACGTGGAACACCGGCAGGAATTATAACGACCTATATAAAAATACAACAAATAAAAAATTTTATTAGTTTCTTATTAATCTTAATCATTTTTAATAAATTTAATAGAAAATAGAAACCTGCGTTCCTTTAAGTGCATCTTTTAGTTCATCTGGACCAGTATATGCTTTTACTTTTGCCGGTGTATCCATGTGCGACAGATCAGCAGCGACACCTGGTGTATTTACGACATCATACAATGATAATTCGGTTACAAGAGGAGATTGTTTCATAAGTAATGAGAGCGGTTGGCCAATTCCTCCGCTTGCTCCGAGAATTGCAACCTTGGCATTGCACTAAAGTAAAATATATCAAAATTAAAATAAATATAAAGTATATATATGAATATGTATATGTGTATATATTTGTAATGTTTTCTTATATATATCTTATACATGTTTGTAGTTTTTTCTTTCATGTTTTGAATTTCATATAAAACTTTACGATATTAAAAATTAAGAATATTTAATCGCTAATATTATTAATATTCACGATTGCATAACTGTACTTCACGTGTATGTCGTAAACTATAGTTTACTGATATGTACAATGTTTCAATGTCATTAACTAATCTGATTATAATCTATAGTATAATAAAAAATTAAATAAATAGTGGGAACATAAACATAATATATTATTATTGGTAAATATAATATTTAATAAAAATTTAAATTATTATTTGAAAAAAAAAACTTACTTTGGCGCTGGTAGATAGTCGTTTCGCTCCTTGTTGAGTAACATTCAAAATAGGCTTCAAATATTGTGGCAACATATTCTCTATGACTTTCTAGATACAAATGTGAATGATTTCAAATTTCGAACGCTCAGTAACCTTTCAAAGACACTCCAATGACCTCAATGATATTTCGCACTTGTTCTCTACCGTTCTCTCCAATCGTTTAACGTGTCGTAATACGTATACGATCATGCGTATTTTCGCATAGATAATATACGCAAGACTGAAATTACTTATAAAGTATAGCGCGGGAATTTTGAAAATTATTATCCATTATTATGCATTATTTTCTTTTAATCATTTCTTCTGTTATACATAGATTATATTTATAAAACATATTGAAAAATATATAAAATATTTTTTACTTTATATATATATTTTTTTACTTTATATATTTCATTACTTTATAAATCAGTTTTATTATTTTTATATATTTTCTCAAGTTACATTTTAAATTTATCATTAAATATAAATTTGTAATTAATTTATAATTAATTTAAAATAAAATATTTTATATTTATATCTTGAAATGATTTTTCTTATATAATCTTATAATTAATAAGTTACTAATTCATTGCTAGATAAAAATGTAAAATCAATTAATTTAAAGTAAAATATTTTACATTTCCTTTTGAAAATATCTAAAAAAAATTATTTTTTAATCTTATAATCATAAATCATTAGATTAAATTAATAATTGATTAAATTATATTTTAAATTCATTGTTAGATAAAAATATAAAATCATATTAATTTTAAAATAAGATATTTTGTATCGTGAAAATATTTAAAAGAAATAATTATTTTTTAATCTTATAATAAATAAGTATATTTACTAGTAATAGTAACTTAATTGTTCGGTTCTCGTAAATTGAATGATACATATGAGAAACTTTTTAACATTGTTTTTTAAATTTAATCTAAATTGAACTGTTAAAATACTTTTAATTGTAAAAAGATATATAATAAAATATCAAAAAAATGTGTTTAGAAAATTAAATTTATATTTATATTAAATAGTTGTATTAATTTATATTGATTCAAGATGTCAAATGGTATGTTAAGGTTAACTAACCTATGAAAAAACTATGTAAAATATAATTTCTTTTTTATCTATTTAAATCAAAAAATTATATAATTATATTAATTATTTCAGAAATAGAAACAAGTTTATTAATAATTATATTAGATGTAAATCCAGTGCAAAGAATTATAAAGCAAGAAACAAGAATATTGACACAATGTTTGGATTCTACTATTGTTTTTGCCAATGCTCATTTAATGCAGTCATCTAATAATCAACTTGCAGTAATAGCATGCCATAGTCATGGTGCAAAGTTTTTATATCCTTGTGAAGATGCATTAGAAATTAGGCAAATTGATGGACAATATGAAAAATTTACTATGATTGAACTCACTGTAAGGCAACAATTACAAAAAGTTATCAATGAAATTACTTCGAATAAATTATTGAGTGGTGAAAGTTTGATATCTGGAGCATTGACTATGGCATTATGTTATATTGCAAGGTTGGAAAGAGAAAAGATTGCTGGTGAAAAATTATATTCAAGAATTCTTGTGATCACAGCAAGTAATGATTCAGCAACACAATATATGAATTATATGAATATATTTTTTACAGCTCAAAAAATGGTTTGTTATTCTTCTTATTTTAATAGTCATATGATTTAAATTTAATACTTTAAATACAACTTCTTTTTAAATAAATAGGGAGTAATATTGGATGTATGTAGTTTAGATCAAGAATTAACCTTACTTCAACAGGGTTGTGATATTACTGGGGGAAATTATTTAAAAGTTCCTCAGTTAAATGGATTATTACAATATTTATTGGTAAGAAAAAATAATTTAATTATTTATAAATATTTTATTAATTGTGTAATTAATTTTTAGTGGATATTTTTACCAGATCCAAATGTTAGATCAAAATTAGTATTCCCACCACCTGTAAAAGTAGATTATAGAGCAGCATGTTTTTGCCATCAAGAATTAATTGATATTGGCTATGTATGCTCTATATGTTTATCAAGTAAGAAAAACAAGTTTTTTATATATTATTATATAAATTTTTTGATAATAATACTAACAATTTTTTTTAGTATTTTGTAAATTTAGTCCAATATGCACAACTTGCCAGTAAGTATTCTAATTAAATTTTAATATATGATAATTCATATTTTTTATATTTTTAATATTAATTTTAATTTATTCAATTATTTCAATTATTTCAATATTGTTTTTCTTTTTGCTTTTTACAGCACAGTATTCAAAATGCCAGGACCTATTCCTATAAAAATGAAGAAAAAAAAAAAGAATGTAGATATTGTTCATTAATTGTATTTAGAATTAGGGAATTTTTTTTTTCATAAAAATATTTATTAAAATAAATATTTATTTTCTCATCACAAATAATTTTCACTGAAAACATTTTATAATTCTTTATTGTAATATATTTGTATTATTCATTTCACATTCCTTGAAATCTTTATATTTATATTAATATGATTTCATTAATTTTAGATTCATGAAACTTAATGATTAAAATATATTATTGCATATCATTATATTATATTAGAATTAGAAAAAAAAAATATTGAATTTACTTACTTTTATATAAAATCGCAAAAATGGACAGAAAATAGATGTAGTTCTTATAATTAAATATTCATTATATTCTTTATAGTTGTTCTTTTTGATTTCATAAAATCAAAGATTTCTTTTCATTTTTAATGACTAATGGAGTTTTTCTTAATATCTTTGTATTATATAATTAGTAAATTTATCTTGTACCTAATATATGTATATATTTATAATAGTATGTTATAATTTAAAATAACATTATCTCATGTAACACCATAATGGTAGTATTTCTATTAATCAGATATAGTAATTACTTTATTCTAAAAAAATATTTTATTTTTTCATAAAATAAAAGTATTTAAACTTATATTTAAAAGAGTATCAATGTAGTAAATATGATTGAAATATTTAACTAAATAATTTGGCAATATTTTGTATCAATTCATTAGTATCAGTATGAAATATTGAATTCTTTTTACAAATACCAGATATTTGTGTTTCCAGAAGTATTCATTCTAATAAAAAACTTGAAATTTTTAAGTAATAGAAAGAAGTAAAAAATGACTTACTTGCAATGATCATAAGAATTGTTTTCTATTTAAATATCACGGTAATTAATAATAACAGCAAAATATTTCCATCTATCAATACATATCAATTGATCTGGCAATGGTTTATCAATATCTTCTTTTATCGATATTTATCATTTAATTAAAATTTTATTTTTGATTTTTTTAAAATATTTTATACTTTTAAATACTTTTCTGCAAGTATTAATAATACTGACAAATTCATATTTATCAATTGTTTATATATTTACTATAATTTTTTATCATATTACATATTTTATACTTTATACTATATAATTTTATTTGAATTTTTATCGATTTTGAATTATAAAAATAAGATAATTAAAAAAAAATAAAAATTATTATAGAAAGAAAATTAATGATCATTAATATTAATATAAAATATATAAAATATTAAATTTTTATGAAATGAATGAAGTTAACTGAAAATAATTGTATTTATATATTGTTAATATATTTATAAAAATTTGTTTTATTTATTAAAATTGGAATGAACAGACAAAATGGTAAACATTTTTTATGATATATTATTCTTTATTTTTTTCTAAAAATTTATAATGTAAGTTTTACATAGACTCTTAAACCAACAACTTGTAAGGAAGCTATTCAGCGATGGGAAGATAAGACAGGTCTAAATGCCAATGAAGAAAAAGAAATTATTTTATCCTTTCAATGGCCGCCGATTGAAAAAATGGATAATAATTTAGCAGCACTTACTGCTGTAGAGTTAGTAATATTTTTAAAATTTATTTAAAGTAAAAATATTAAAAATAAAATTTTTCTAGAAAATTATCTCTCTCAACAAACATGATAGAAAAAATTACTGGTATTAGTGCATTAAAAAATTTAAAAATCCTATCTTTGGGTCGCAATCAAATTAAAACATTCTCTGGATTAGAAGCAGTTGGAGAACATTTAGAAGAATTATGGATATCATATAATCTAATCGAAAAAATTAAAGGTGTGAATGTATTGAAAGCATTAAAAGTGCTTTATATGTCGAATAATCTGGTAAAAGATTGGGCTGAATTTAATCGTTTGCAAGAAATTCCGCTTCTCGAAGATTTATTATTTGTCAATAATCCTATCTGTGAAGGTATGGATGCAGAATCTTGGCGTAGCCAAGTAACTAGAAGACTACCAAAACTAAAAAAACTCGATGCTATACCGGTTGTATAATTATTTAATCTAGTTGTTAAATGTACGAAATGACAGTAAAAATTTGAATTTAATAAAAAATTTTGCAATAAAATTGCAAAATATGTATTTACACGGTATAGTGTACATTTATAATACATTTTTTTTTATATTTGAATATAATACATTGTATTGACATTATCGACATTGCCTTATTTTATAATTTTTTGTGATGGTCAATTAATAATCTTCAACTTTCATGTCATTTAATCCCAGTTCTTCATTCTGATCAAAAGTTCTTTCATATTTAGTAATCTTTAAACCATTATCTAAACCTTCATTAGAAAGACTTTGAATGTAACTATTACCCGCCGGATCATCTAATATAAGTGTAATCTTTCGTTTTCCTTCCAAAACTTCATTTAAGTGAGATATGAAAATTTCCATCCGTTTAACAGTTTCTGGATCGCTACTATCACCGCTAAAAGCTGTTGATGATGATAATTGTTCTTTAATAGCTACTAAAATGCCTTCTATAGTAGTAAAACGTCCACCTAAAGCAGCAGGACCAATTTCTAATTCCAATTCTGGTATTTGCATATGACAAGTTTCAGACTTTAACAAATCGCGATTGAAATCTTCTCTTCCTATGATTGTTACTTCTATTTTTACTCCCATAGGTTCAATACCTCCACCACTCTTAACTTCGTTTGTTCTATGCCCGCAAGAATCACAAACTGTTGCCATAATTACAACTTCTTTAAAGTGTGGAATATCTAAAAATTGAGTTAAGAATAGTTTTTTTTTTTGAATAAAATAAAAACTGAAAATTAATATAAAAAATTAAAATAAAAACATTAATATTTAAAAAATTAATAATACAAAAAATAATATTAAAAAAATATATATATTGTAATATTAAATAACATAAAAAGGATACTGGTCAATTTCATATTAGTTTCACATGGGCAATTACATTCTGGGCAATTTGTTCGAAAAGAAAGTACTTCTCCCTCGATTTGTTCTAAAGTATATTCTCCTTCCTTTATGGGTTTTAACAAAGTATCCTCTGAATTTTCAGTATAAATTCCTAAAATATGATCTTGTTCTTTTGTTCTTTTAAATTGTATTACACTATATTCTTCGTCTTTTAATGGTGCTTTTGGATTTTCTACATAACATTCACCTGATATATCTTCAAATATCATAATGAAAGGTTGTTCTAAAGATTTAAGTTTTTTTAGTTTCTCAAGAAATTCATCAATTTGAAATGCAGCAGTTGTATACTTTTTTCTTCTTTCAGGTTGATCTTGTTCTAATCCATTAATAGTTCTTTCTATAATTCCTTCAATTGTTGTGATCTCTCCTTTTTGTGATCTAGAAGGAATTTCAAAATCTAAAGATGGAATCTTTATACAGGTATAATCTGATTTGACCACTTGACGATTCAAATCTCTTGCAGTTTTAATTTGTAATGTTATTCGAATTCCTTTTTCTGCGATTTTTCCACTATTTTGTATTTCATTATTTTGAAAACCACAATGTTCACAATCAAAGGACATTACCACAATATCTTTATAATATGGGATCTTTGTTAACAATAATCTGGTAACACCCTACATTTACAAAATGGTAGATTAAATCAAAAATATTTTGTTATTTATTGTATATTCACAATACCATACATTTTGTTCACAATTCATGCAGAGACTTTCTATCTCTGTCGTTTCTGGTTCTGGATCATCGGCCGTCAAATTGCGAAATATTGGTTTCGTTTTTTCTTTAATATTTTGTTTTTGATCTTCTGCCATTTTTTGGTTATATAGAATTTATATACCAAATTTATATAAAAAATCTATTTTAAATGAAATTGAAATAAATGAGTGAATTATATTAATTAATAATTTCTATATTTATTAAATAATATGTATTTTTACCTGCTAAATATAAATTTTTAAACACAAATTATCACTCCTTAAATCTTTAGAAAACATAATGATCCAAATAAATTCACATTCACATGTGTAAATTATTTATTCTGATCTAGAATCTCTAGATAAAGAAGTGTAGGCAATCCTAGCTTATTATATTACTAAGATTTTAGAATACATATAATTGACATAGAATTTATGCAATCTGCATAATTAAATAGTTATTTTGTATACTACTATTTTAATTACAATAAAATAATTGCATTTATGCAAAGAATGTGAAATATTAAAATTTATATAAAAATATTGTCATTTACATAAAATATATTTTTTATTAATAAAATTAAAATATATATTATTTAATAAATGAAGATACAAACAAAGAAGTTTTAATAATATCAAGTAATTGATACAGAATTTTTTTATTCAAAATTAATCATAAACAAAATTTTGAAATATCACTTTTATGTTTATAAATATTAACTAACTTCATGTATATCATTTTGAATGCATTTAAAATAGTATAATGTAATATTGGATTTGACACTTTGAACAATAATTTTATATTTTTTTAGGTAAGATAGTTAAACATTTACTTTTTCATAGCATTATTTATTTATTACTTTTCTAATAAATAAAGTTGTTCAAATTGTTTCAAATTATGATTCTTAATAATGATTCAATTGAATATATATTAACAATATTATAACCTGTAGTATCGCAGAACAAAATATAAATGCATTACAAATTATCAGATTTTTATAATATTAATGTATTATAATCATAATATTTCATTTGTACATAGCAATACACTTGGAACTTGAATAAAAAACAGTATTTTTTATGATATAAAAGGAGCATATAAAAAGAAGTTTCTGAAGCATTTTAAGCTAGGGAAAAGTCGAAACTCAGCATTCTCAGTGAGTGGCGCGAATCGCCGGCTGAAAGTATAATGGTTAAGCATAGCCAATGGCCGCCGCGAATGAGTGTCTCGTGTCGGTTCGGTTGCCGCTAATCGATGTGTTACTACGTGTTTTCGAAGTGTGCTAACTTGCATTCAACTCGATCACGCGTAGCATTAATTTGCGATCGATAATATGTCGAGTCGGCAGTCAAAAAAAGAAAAGGTGCGTTCATTATGTTGCATATCACTCCTGTCTCTAATCGTACGTCTCTTATGCGATCGGTACTCGCATACGTGAAAACAGAGTTCCTTTGACGAGGAAAGATCGCGGGCACGCGCGCATTTCAGAGAAGGAAAGAAAATATATGTATGCATGAAAGAGCGAGAACGAGCAAGCGAGCGAGTGAGTGAGAAAAACAGAGAGACAGAGACAGACAGACAGACAGACAGAGAGAGATGGAAAAAGAGAGGGTGACAATGACAGGGATAGGGATAGGAGAGAAAAGAAAGAAGGGAGAGTAAAGAGAGTACGGGGAAACAACCCCGGTAGCCGAGACACCAAAGGGTGTAGCGTGATTCTGATTTCTTGATATCCATTTCGTTGGTACATTTTCTCAAGCAAACGTTTTGAAGAACCTAACAATGGTACTTCAACTAATTCTCGTTTCCGTTGTGACATCGCAAGTGCGAGTTTGTCGAGCAACCGCGTCTTGAATGTGAATTGTGCTGTCGTGGCATTGTACGCTAATATAAGCGGTGCAATTTACTTGTTTTGTTCCAGGATGCGACGAAGATCGGGAAGGACAAAGGAAAGAATGGCAAGGATGTTGAGACGAATGACGAGGTGAGGTTATATCGTCCTTCTATGCCCTTCTTATTGATGTGACTCGATTCATTACGAATCGACTTCTGTCATCATCAGTTTCTCCTATTATAGATTTTCCTTTCTATATTTATACATGTCATGTATTCAATTCGTTAAAGTTATCGAATATTGACATTATGTCATTTCTTTAGAGAAAAGACTTTATTTAACAGTTATTCTTTGAAAGTGATCTAGTATCCATCTTCGACACTGTGCTACCTGAAATGTTTTTCTTTTCAAAGTCATGTACATGTGTGTATTTTAAATATATATTTCTTTGTGATATAATCTTTCAGTATTTTTTAATCAAGTTTATATTCTATGATTAATGTATTCTAAAATGATTTTAAAGTTATCAATGAAAAAATGTTGCTCGACACAGGTGGCGCTTGTGTGTGGACTTAGTTGATAAATAGAAAACGATATAAACGAAAGATGTGTTACGAAATAACCGATATTTCTTAATTTTTGTTTCTTATTATTTTTATTATATAGGGCATATTTAAATTTTCTCATTAAAATAATACATGATTAAAAAAATAATCAAAATTATAATTATTTCTTAACTTTTTTTTCAATTGTGATTTATATATAATATATGTGGAATGTGGTCATTTACGATATGAAATTCAAGAATGGTATTAATATGCAATTATATATGCAGAAAAATATTTGTTAATTATTAAAATTAATGTGTTATTAATATGTTACAATTTATAGAATAATATATAAATAGTTTTCATCATATACATTGATTGGTATATTTAATTTTTTTATATGCATCTTATATGTATGTATGTATATATATATATATATATATATATATATATATATATATATATATATATACACATTATATATTACGATTTTTATTTTTTCGATTTGTTAAAAAGTTTATATAATTAATTTTAATTATTTTATACATAATTAATTATAATTTTAATTAAGTGAACAATATGATATATAAAATTGATGGTTAATAATGATAAGTTTAATTTACATGAATAATCAATTAATAAAATAATAATAAAAACATTATTGAAATAAGATGTTTATGTAATAGTATAATATAATAGTTCATTGAAGAAATTATAATATATATATTATGTCGTATTATTTAATTATTGATTGGTGATTGATAATATAAAGATTTACAATCGATTAATTATTATTATTTAATTTTATACAAAATACGAATAATTATTTTATTTATGATTTATAAATTTAATATAAATATATCTCTATATATTTATTTAAATAAATCGCAATTATTATTATTATTTCAATGATTAATGATATTTATAAAAATGTATTATTTATACATATTAATCAGTATTCTATCAGTATTCTAATCAGTATTATATATATATATATATATATATATATATATATATATGTTTGTATTATTTATACATATGAATTGATATATATAAATTTTTATCGAATTTTCATACTTAGGGGCATTTTTTTATTTTATCTTATCAAATGTTTCTTTGTTCTTATATAATAAGATAAAGTAATTATCAAAAAATCAATCAAAAACTTATAAAAAATGAGATAGTAACAAAATTATACATGCATGTATTTTCAAGAATATTCAATCAATCACAAAAATATTTAATAGGAAAAAAATTAATGTAACATATTTAACAGACCGCAATTGTAGAAATAAGAAAAGTTAAAATTCATTTTATACAGCCAAGAGGGAATATTTATATATAATTGTTATGAGATACACTTCCTCAAGGACTACACCATCAACTAGGTTCCTCAAGAAGAAGTTTTGTGATTGGTGTTGAAATCATTCTTGCATCTTTGTCAATTTTTTTATTTTACATTAATAAATACAACATATTAATAAAAGTGTTACTATGTACTATATATATAATTGTCCAAAACTCATTCACAAGTAATTGTCATCTTTTTTGGCCACTAGAGGATACTCTAAATGGACATCAGCTCAGATGAAGAGTCAAGACCAATAGTGCATAAATGGTTTCAAGATCAACCACAAAACTTCTTTCGAGGAAGCCAGGCATTAATGCTACGTTGGAACAATTGTATTAAATGTAATGAAGATTACATATAAAGACATACATTTGCTTTTAAGAAACAATCTTCATTCATCAATTTTGAATTATATCATGACATTTAATGAAATTTTATATAAATAAAAGTATTTTCTGATTAGTTTATTTTTATATAGTTCAAAGAGCATAATATTCTTTGATAAACATATTATAAAAATTATGTGATCCATTAAAACAAATAAAAATTGTTCTATTTAGATATATATTTTTATTTAATGTTGTTCCATTGTTGAGTATATGGTTAGATTACATAATATTATTCTATTTAAACATGGAAATTTCTCTTTTAACAATAAATTATTTAATTATTGCTTTACATATGCAATATTATGCACATATTATATCAATTTGTTTATATTTAATTTTTATTTTTATAGAATTTTTATTATTTTTATTGTTTCTCTTATTTCATAGACGAATAAGGTAGCAGGAGGACCACCGGTAACCACTGCACCACCGCCCCCAACGTTGATTAATAAAATTAAATATCAACCTGGAGGCCCTATAATAAAGAAAGATAAACGACAAAGTAGCTCAAGATTTAACATATCGAAAAATCGCGAACTTCAAAAGTTGCCGCTTCTATCTGGTAAGTCATTATATTTTGAAAATTTCAAAAAATTACATAATTAGAACAATATAAATAAATAATAATGCATTGGCTATAGTTAGAATTGGTTGTTAAATATGAGAAAAATAATTTACTCTGAATAAATTGTAAAAATATTCATTTATTTTATCTTTTTTTATAATAATTAATAACATAGAAAGAGTTATATCTTTGATAAATTCATCAAGATTTATTATTTCTATATTTTAAAGCGAACCTTAGCTTTCTTTTCAATGATTGTCGTATTATCCTAATATCGATTGATTAATATAACAAATTATAAAAACGGAAACAATAGCAATAAATTGAATAATTTGCAATGCATTTAATGAATGAATCGAAATATAGCTAATAATTACATTGCTTTATATAATTTAAAATACAGTGCGTTTAATTATTTTAAATAATTTTCATTTCATTTTCAATATTCAAAGATGTATTTTAGATGTATCTTAAAATGAAGTGAAAAAAATAAAAAATAAGAAAAATTTAATAAAAAAAAAATCGATATATTATTAATATTTATTAAAGTTGTAATAGTTAATATTGCCATCATAAATAAAAACTTCATGAATAATAGTAGCAAGATTTAAAATTGAAATAGATTTTAGAATTTTTCGTAAGATAATTTTGATTTTAATTTATTGTCAAATATATAATTTGTTTATTTACATTTTAACTAATAATTAAAATTGTGAAATATTTAAAAAAATATTTTATTATATTATATTTTAGAAAAAAAAGTAAAATAATTACATGTAGTATTGAATAGTATAAATAATTAAAAAGTAAAAATTTTTTCTGCTGCTCAAATTAAGATTTTCATTAGAATAACAGAAATCTGTAAAAAAATTGATCTATAAACGTTAATATCTAAGTGATTGATATATCGAAAATCTACAAAGATGTACATTTAGTTATTATATCTTGATTCAAATATCTTGAACATTATTTTAATAATTAATATTCCATAACATTAAATTTAATTCATTCATAAAAATAATATCATTGTAGTATATCAGTTTATTTTTTATGGAAATTTTAATTTTTTAGTTTATTATTAAATATTATAGTATATTCTTTTATCAGTTAGTTATTTTAAAAATCACTCTGTTTTTAAATTTATATTTTGAATTAATATTATATTTTTGTCACATACATAATTCTAAAAGAGAATTAATTAATTACTTTTGTGTTTTTTTAATCCCGGTCACATAGGATTGCGAAAGCAGCTACGTCAGAACGTATCGATTGTAAGGCGCGGTGGTTCACGCATGCGCACGTGAGGCATTTGCGATTCCTACTTTTTTAACGTAAACAGTCCTTTCTCGTTCAAACGGCCTTTAGTATCAGCGATATATTTTCTTTACCCGAATTTGTAACTCGTTTCTTTTAATTTTTTTTTATATCTACTTAAGATCAAGTAATTGAGTAACGAAACGTTCGGAAATCCTTGTGCATTTATATCATCTTAGAGATATATGCCCGGTTCTTACTCGAAAGAACGGTCAGTTACGTCGAAGCAACAGATTGTTATGTGAACAAGGAAACCGGTGCGTATAGGAATGTAATTTACCGTGAACGGACCGGAAAAAGAAGATAAATTCCGGTGTATAGATATCAAAAACGTAGATTGTTGAATAATAAAATGGTTCATGTGGATGGATATATTCCTTTTTCAACTGGTGGTCTACCAAAAAGTCCAAGCTTCCATCAGGGACTTGCCTTGGCTACTGCTTTATCTCGAGAATCGAATAAACCTTACTTAACCAACTTCACTTCGCATTATCAACCATTACGACCCCTATTAATCGGTAATGAAACCTCTGAAGTTTGCTTCTTGTTTCGATTTCGTAATTGTCAAATATACGAATGAGTATGTATTTAGGAAAGAATAAAGAGGATGAATATGCATAGATATTTATTGAGAACAGTAGAAAAATATAGGTTGTATGAAATGAGCTGAGATTTGAGAGAGAGAGAGAGAGAGAGAGAGAGACCGCGCGCGCAAGAGAGAGAGAGAGAGAGAGATGTAAACAATTCATTCAAAGATTATTAATAAAAAAAAAATGAATAAAAAATTTAACAAAACATACATAATTATAACTAAAGATTGAAAATAAATAAAAAGTATGATAGAAAAGATTCATAAAAATATTTAAAAAAAATATATAAGAAAAAGAAATATGGGAAAGAGTATATAGAAGTTCAAGTAAAAATGGAAATCTATGCAAGAATGTGAGAGGAAAATGAATGCTATGAGAGAAAGTTTATGATAGTAAGAGTATGAGAGAAAGAAAGGTATGATAAGAAGAAAAAAAGAATACATGGGAGAGAATAACTAATACGAATTGTGTGCATGTGTATTCATTTAATGTGTGCATGGTTTTTTTATCAAAAAAGAAGAAGAAATATGGGGGAAATAGAAGTATGATAGAAGGAAAAAAATCCAAGAGAAAGAGTTCATGGTACTATTCGAGTATATACATATAATAGAATGCGCGTACATGTGTGCATATTTATCCGTAAAGAAAACATGAAATTCGTGTGAATATATTTGCAATCATTGATGCAAAGTATTTCAAGAAGTATTTTAAGAAACGAGCTTTTTGTTTGTAGAAATGTTGATTAAATTTCTTAGATATTTTTTAATTTTTTTTTTTTTTTATTCTAGAAACACAACAAGGAAACGAAAGGGAAGAACTTTTCATCCAGAAATTGCGTCAATGTTGCGTGCTGTTCGATTTCGAGTCCGATCCCCTTTCGGATTTAAAATGGAAAGAGGTAAAGCGTACCGCTCTGAACGAAATGGTCGAATATGTCACCAAGAACAAAAATGTGATCACGGAAGCGATATATCCTGAGGCAGTGAATATGGTAAGTGAACTAACGCATTGCTTAATGCGTTAGTCATAGAAATTTGATAATAAAACAATTCACGATTGAGAGATTGCAGATACAATGGATATATTGATAAAAGTATGATTATTTTTCTAATTCGAAATTCGAAATTTTTCAGTTCGCAGTGAATCTTTTTCGCACTCTTCCTCCATCATCGAATCCAAACGGAGCTGAATTTGATCCGGAAGAGGACGAGCCAACATTAGAAGCAGCCTGGCCTCATTTACAACTAGTTTATGAATTTTTCTTACGATTGCTTGAATCTCAGGATTTTCAACCTTCTATCGCTAGACGTTATATAGATCAAAAGTTCGTATTGCAACTTTTAGAGTTATTTGATTCGGAAGATCCACGAGAAAGAGATTTTCTAAAAACAACGCTTCATAGAATTTATGGAAAATTTTTGGGGCTGAGAGCGTATATTAGAAAGCAAATAAATAATGTTTTTTATCGATTTATATACGAAACCGAGCATCATAATGGTATTGCTGAACTTCTTGAGATTTTGGGAAGGTACTTTGAACTGTTCATTATACAATATTTATTTTATTATATTTTATCATAATAAATAAATTGTTCTTTTTTTTTTTTTTAGTATAATCAATGGATTTGCATTACCATTAAAAGAGGAACATAAAGTATTTTTATTGAAGGTGCTTTTACCTTTACATAAAGCTAAATCGCTCTCTGTATATCATCCCCAATTGGCGTATTGCGTGGTTCAATTTTTGGAGAAAGATCCGTCGTTAACTGAACCTGTTATTAGAAGTCTGTTGAAATTTTGGCCAAAAACACATTCTCCCAAGGAAGTAATGTTTTTAAATGAACTCGAAGAAATTCTTGACGTGATCGAACCTGCGGAGTTCCAAAAAGTTATGGATCCGTTGTTTAGACAATTAGCGAAGTGTGTATCATCTCCGCACTTTCAGGTAATATTTTGCAATATTTTTTTTCACATTGATGGTAGATTATGTAGACTTGAAATTTTTTATACATTTTGTTTTTTTTTTTTCAGGTCGCTGAAAGAGCTTTGTATTACTGGAACAACGAATACATAATGTCACTTATATCGGATAATTATTCAGTCATTCTACCAATTATGTATCCAGCATTCTATAGAAATTCCCGAAATCATTGGAATAAAACTATTCATGGTTTAATCTATAATGCATTAAAGCTTTTTATGGAGATGAATCAGAAAGTATTCGACGAGTGTACTCAACAGTATTATCAGGTATGTTCTCTATTATTATAAAACAGGGTAAAAAAATTGAAAATATTGAAAATTGTAAATATTTGTAGGATCGACAAAGAGAAAGAAAACTTATGAAGGACAGGGATGAAGCGTGGATGCGCGTTGAAGCTCTGGCAATGCGACATCCAAATTATAATGCGACTATAAAAGGTATTACGAATACAACAATTGGCACAATATCGCAACAACAATTAGATAGCCCTCCGCCCGATGAAGATGGTGATACAGATCAGACACCACTTACATTGGAAAAAATAGAAGCGAAAGCAAATGAGGTATGACGAGTCGATTCTTTTTCTCGTGATCGTTTCTCCATTAACAAGTCTAAAATGAATTTTCTTTTATCATAGGCAAAAAAAATGACGAACTCTAATAAAACAAAGCCACTTTTACGGAGGAAAAGCGATTTACCCCAAGACACGTATACAATGCGGGCATTATCTGATCATAAACGTGCAGACGAATATCTCGTTACGCCACCGGATCCTAATAATTGCTAGTCTCTACCGCAATCTCTTCCCATGTATCCTCTCTTTTGCTGCAGTGATTTTGGGAGTTAGCTTTTTCGAAGAGAGAACTAAAACAGCGATGAGTCGAATCTAATCAAGCGATCATCACATTCGACGACAACCGCCTGCAACAGAGTTTGATTATATAGAGAAGTCAACAAATGTCGTAATCCAATCTTCCCTACCCTTCGTCTTGTATCGAGATATATATATTCTAATTTTTTTTTTCTTTGTATCTCGATAAATGGAAAAAAAAAAAAAAAAAAGCTTTCTCTCACTGCACCCAGCACATTCGGAAGATGTATCCATGTCCGTAGTAATCTATAAAAAGAAAAGAATGCTGATAACTTCCTATATACTCTTTGAGTTAATTTACATAAGATATCGCGAGAATTATGAAAATATTACATACTCGCTATCAAAGAAATTAAAATCATGAGATGTAAAAGAAACCTAGAAAATAAGGGTCCTAAGTGTGTACATATATACATACATATATATATATATATACACACGCGCGTGCGCGCGCCCATACACACACATACACATACAGAGTATTTTATAAATTGTAGATTTCTTGCGTATGGAGAAATCTATCGCTGACAATAAGACAATTTTTTCATATTCATAAATTTTCAAATTATCTTCCATACAATACATACGCGAATTCTTGAATTTAAATCTCGAACGATTTATCTTATCTTTAAAGATCCAAAGATTCGATTCAATAAAATAGGTTGTCTTGCTTTTGGCGGAGGATTTTCTTCATATTATAGAAATTTATAATTTATCGAACGCCATTTGCATAGGATATATTGCCATGAGCGAATAAAAATTTATCACTCGATTTTGGGAATAATTTTGGCATTTTATTTAGAAGAATTGAAATTAATTATTTATTTATATTTTATATTATTTATTTATATTTTTATATTGTATTTTTAAATGAAAAAAAACAATAACTTCTTGTATTTATAAAATATATAGAAGAAGTTATTTTTTTTTCAAAGTTTTCTAATTAAAATAAATATATTTATTCAAAAGTATATAGGTATCATTTAAACAATACATCATATTACAACAATTGGCAAAAGTTAGACATTTTTTTACGTTAATCAATTAAATTTTGAGAGTACTTTTTGCATAATATTTTTTTCAAGTTTTTTTTTTTTTTTTTTTTTTTGTTATTCAAAATCTCTCCCCAAATTGATAAATTGTTGTTCACTCATAGCGACATATATCCTGTACTCCAAATAAACAAAGAAATTTTATACGAATTCGAAAGAAGTCAAAAAAGAATGGCCGCGTGCTTGATGTTGTAATAATAATAACAATAAAAAAAAAGAAAACAAATTTTAGTATGAAGTTTGAGGCGTTTACTCTTCTGGGCGAGATTTCCACTGATGCGCAAACGACAGATATTTAATAATACACAAGTGATGTATAGTTGCTTCAAACGCTATCAGCTCGTAATTTAGCGGCAAAAAGAAAAACTAAAAAAAGAAAAAAAAAGAAAAGAAAAAATAAAAGAAAAAAAATTGCAAAAAGAAGTGAAAACGTCGTTTTAGAGTCTAGATGAACGTGATAGCACTATTTTAGAATATGGATTGTTATAAATCTAAATATTCCTGAACGTACTACTTTTATATCTGTCGTGCCTAGATGCCTGTGGAATGCATTCGCAAGAATCGCCTCTGCCAGAGGCCTATAATTAAGAATCGTTAAACAAAAGGGAAAAAAAAAAAAAAAAGAAAAAAGAAAATAATAAGCAACGAGTTATATGTGACGTTACCAAATGGTGTAATCGCATTACGAATTTTTTCAAGAACGCTTACACAAAATGTTGTGTTGTTGCACTGTCAGTTTCACGGTTCAAAAGAAAAAAGAAAAAAGAAAAAAAAAAAAAAAAGAGCAACATTGTATACTAGTTTTTTGCTGGCAAAGAAAAACAAAGAAAAAAAAAGAAAAGATGAAGGATTTGAAAAGTTTAACAGTCGAGGAGAAAAAATTGAAAGAATTGGAGCGCGAGCGAAGAATTAAATGTGTGCGACACCTGTTGATTGATCAAATGTGCCCTCATCAATTTTACTTAGGCGTACTTTTCGCTATTTCCTCATGTTACTCCTGTTTATCGGAGTTTATGGAGATTCCATTTCCACATAAATAATGAAATTTAACGAGACAAAAAGAGCGATCCAAGCGAAATATCTTTTGTCTTTGCGCTGCTGGCAGACTGTTATGTTTAAACATTGTAAGGGATGAACTTGTTGAAAGATACGGTTAGCACTTATTATTAAACGGAAATTAAAACCAAATGAGATAAATATAAAAGAAAAAAGAATTATTTACTATTTAATCATCCCTTCAGAAGGAGAATGGCTGTTTTTGTTATGGAAACCATTAAACAATACGAGTATTCTTGTCGATTTTTATTATCAAGTGCAGTGTAATCTCGATGAGCCTCGTAAATTCGAACGAATTTGTTTGGATCATCGATTTTATTAAAATACACTGTATTTTGCGCAACAAATATTTAATAATAAAAATATTTTTAGTAAAACTTTTCATCATGAAATAGGTTTACATTTTTCAGTAATATATCTGATTAAAAGATTAATAATTAAATTGCATTTAACTGATGCAATTGTGGATATACTTTTTATTTTTTTCTTTAATTTCATATCTTCGTACCTGTATATGGACTAATATGGATTATCGGGATTACATTGTATTTTTCAATCGTTGAAGTCAATCTAAAAAAAAAAAAAAAAAAAAAAAAAGAAAAAAAAAGAAAAAAAAAAGAAAAAAAGTAGATAATAATGTTTGAGAGAAATGTCTCTCCGATAATGCATGTTTTCAAGTTCCGTCTCTTATTGCATCTATTCTTTCACTTGTATCATTTAAGATACATCTTTAAAATTTACAGATTTCATTGTAGATCAGAAGACCATTCGAGTTTCTTGTGCTTAAATTTTCAGAAGACTGTTACTGGCTCATCGTTGGTTGAGTATTATCGAATTTTTCTGACTTCCGCTTTCGTATTGCGCCAAGCTTAATGATATAAACAAAAAAAAAAAAAGAAAAAAAACAAAAAAAAAAAAGACAAAAAAGAGAAAACGAAGAAAAAGAAAGAAAAAAGGAGAAAATGAAATTTGATTTCATTCGATGTAGGTTGTTCTCTGTAACTCTGTACGGGTTACCTCGAGTGAGTTTAAAGATTCATTTTCAGCAATGTTTTATACGTTTTTTATAATAAGAAAGTCAGCCAATCGAGTATTTTGTAGGTAGAAAGATAAACAACTTATGCGATGAACGATTTAATGTTTTATGTAAGGAGGAGCAAGGATAACCTGATGATAGAAAAGGAGAAATTATTATTAGGCAGCTTTTGAATCTCTAAAAAAAAACGTCTTTGTTCTTCCTTACGTAAAGTTTTACGAATTTAAGAGTTATTCAATAAAAAATAAAAGCAAAAAATGGTAATAAAGAAAATATTCATATGTACAGTGACTTGCTTCGAACTTAGAGATATAAATCTACGTGTACAGAATGGATGGGACACATACAGAACTGTGTATCAATGTTCAATCAATTACAAAATTTTTTTAATGATCGCTTGTCCGATCGATTCGATTCCATGCATGCATATATTCCTTTACAATTTGTTGGAAGCATAATTTTATAATAAATAAATCATTATAATGAAACAAAAAATATTTTTTAATTTTTATTAAATCCTTCCAGATCCTTCAAATTATTTTTATTTATCAAAAATTATATTCTACAAAGAAACGATTATAAATCTGTTTTTTAGATTATAGGAATATGTAAAATATTTATCATTAGTGTACATACTTTATAAATTGCAGTTACATAGTATCTTGAACGTGAGATTGCATTAATAAGACTGCTGTAGTTTTATTTCTTTTTTTATGCATATATATTGAGAGTAACTAGATGATCCTAAGCTGTGTCCATGATACAGGCAATTATAACTGTCAATTTAATTTTTTATGGCAGAATGTTTTTAGAATACAATGTATGCCAATAAAATTAACGAAAGAATTTTGAGAAAATATATGAGAACAAATAAATTGTATTTAGTTTCAGTTTTACAAGTTCTTTCATTATTTTATTCTTATATTTGATCCTTAAAATTCTAGAAAACACGATTATAAATAAATGTTTACTTCTTATAAGTATATATTTTTGGTTATACTTAAAATATATCAATTTTACCTATTCTTCTTTCTATCTTTATAAATGACTTTTATAATTTTCATTTTTTAACACATTGTTCTTTTGTGTATCTTGTCCGTATCATTGTTAAAATATCCCATAAATCATTTCAAAAAGTCGACGGGAAGTTTTACTAAAAAAGTAAAATCGATTGGGGAAATCGTCAGATTATAGAGGATTATTAATACTTCATAGCAGTTTCATCGTCTTTTCGATCTAGTTGACCGCTAACGTGTCAGTGACTCCCAGCATTCAACAGGTATCTATACAATCGATGTATGTTTGTGTTCTATACTATCCCCCGTGGTGACGTTGTATTAGTATTACTGATCTGCGCTTCCTTCGAAGAGACGCTTGCGCCGGTAAGGCAGACTCACTGCGATCCGTGGCTACCCGTTATTAGTACGCCGCCAACCGTCGAAGGTGGATGGTCTTTTGTTTGTAAATCGGGCGGTCTATTGTGTTATTTTTGTTTATGTGATCAGGTTTTCTATGAAACTCAATTTTGAATCGAGTAATCGACGTTTATTGATCGTAAATATGGATGTATATCGTTCGCAAAATCATCGATAAACGAATCATGGTGATAGAATCGTATCGATAGAATTTTCGATTTTATTCAGTATTCGATTATTATCGATACTGTACGTTTATTGCATTAGTTGCATTAAGGTATAGGATGAGTGAATTTTTGAAGCTTGATATTTGGTGGATGATACGTGTGCAGTTCGAATTATTTCTTAATTTTTCGTCATTTAAAGCTTATTTGACATTGTGAAAGCGAATAACGAGCTGTCACGAGTAGAATTAAAATAAGTCATGTGATGGAGAAAGTGTGACACATTGAGAAATGTTTATACGTATATTATTTTCAGTGAAGTTGTGAATTCTACGAGAATGGTACACATTGTATGACAAAATATAAAGAATATTTCTTGGAAGAGAAAATGAATGATAATAGTATGCAGCTACTCAAATTTATCGAAGGTTCTAGAAATTCGCTATCTTTCGTAATATTTCAAAGACACTGATAATACACAGTGATTATACACGTTATAAGTTATTAACTTGTATAAAAATTTCTTGAATTGATATTTTTTCTTTTTGCTATATTCATGTTCCCGCGCTTACATGTCCATTCTTCTTTTTATCATCTTTCAACAAATAATTTAAGATTGTAATTAGTAAATTTATTTTTTAAAGAATACTTAATATCTTAAAACAATTCTTCAAATATCTTAAAACAATCGAATAAATAGATACTTATGTATAATACTTTATGAATTCATCCTATAAATATTTTGAACTTATTCTTAATCTACTTACTTTCTTAATGTTTTTTTTTTTTCAGAGATTCAAACTTTAAGTATATATAGATACAAAGGAAAAATTTAAAAGAAAATTAAGAAATAATGAATTAATTTCGAAAATGATATACTAATAACAAAAGGAGATTATAATAATAACAAAAGAAACAAAGAAATTTGTCTGAATGATATTTTTGTTGATAAAAGTTAAAAATATAAGCATTTTATAACTCTTTCATCATTATAAATTATCCCCTTAACGAGTTATTAAACAAATTATGTTTAACGGCTAAAAATTGTTAAAATGTGAGGAGAACTTCATTTTCATCATTGCCAATATAATTCGATTTATCTGAAAATTATATAGAATTACAATTAGGGATTAAAAATATTGTAATTTAATCTGCTGTAAAAAGCAGAAAATAAAAAAAGTATGCAGATAAAAGAATGAAGATAGTACTTTAAATAAAAAAAATTGCATAAGAGATATAATCTATGTGAAAAATTTTTTTTTATAATAATATATTTTATAAAATTTGATAAAGCGAAATTAAAATATAAAATAAAGTATAAAATAGAAATAGAAAATGGAAATATGTAGAATAGCATCAAAAATTTTTTTTTTAAAGAATTGGCAAATATTTGTTAAAAATATTGAAGTTTTGACGTGAATAATTTTTATATTTGCATTAAAAAATTATTTCAAAATTTAAAGAGCACGTCTCAAAAAAAAAAAAAATGAATCAAAAGTTCTGTGATTGAAGTAATTTATTTCAAGTTATATTTTTGTTTCACCTAACTTTCCTTCTTTTAAAATAATCTCTAGGCAAGCGAAAATTTATGATAAGGAGTTTAAGAAAATCAAATCTAACCAAGATCGTATAAAAATAATTTTGTACAATTTCAAAGAATATTATCAAAAAAATGATATTAAATTTTTTTATTAAAAATATTCGAAGTAATTCGATTTTATATGATTAAACACTTATTAAGAATAATCATTATAATAATCGTTATCAAATATTATTATCAAGTCAGATAAATTTTAATCAACTGATAATTTTGATATATTCACAAATGATTCTCGCGAAGTTCATTCTTCGTAATATTCGAGAATGTTATTAAGTGAAACCAGAACCATTCTCGAAGAAGTTATTAACACGGGTTATTCGATAATTAAAGGAAATGAGAGAAAAGTAGGAAAGTGAAAACAAAAACGAAAGTGTGAACTGCAATGTGCAAGAAAAAAAGTGAGTGTGCTTCTATCAGTAAGAAAAACATAAGAGAAACACGGTAACGATGACGGAAGGCGGACCTAACATAAGCGTGAGTAAAAGATAATTTCACTTTACGCAACATGCTCGATAGAGTTAGATTATCACAATTTATGCAATTGCCAAGATTATGTATTTTCCCTACCTTTTATTTTTTTATATTATCTACGTTTAATTCCTGTCTTCTCAATTTTTCCTTTCTTCCTGCGATTATCCTTTATCTTTATTTACAGATTTTTAGAGAAATTTTTTTTTCTTTTCACGCATCATTCCTTCACTAAGCTTCCGCTTATAGATTCTGAAAGTCTTCCTTCTTTCAGTTTTTCTCTTTTATGCGTTTCTTTCTTCTTTTGTCTATCTACTTTCTCACAGTGTTTCTTCCTCTGAATCTCTTCTCAGTCCTCTGTGTCTCCTTATCAGTGAATTCTCGTTTCCTTAGCCTTCCTATCTGGATCTCCTGTACATCTTTCTTTTCCCTTAAAGTTCTCTGGTTTTAAAAGCTTTCCCCGTACGATCTTTTTTCTCATACTTTGAAAAGATTCAAATTGAATAATTAAAAGGACGAAGGTGATACCGTTTCATTTATCATGGAATTAACAATTATTGTTATCCTGTAAACAAAGGATTGAATTCTGTCAATTTTGTATTTAATAAATTTAATTTAAATACAATAAATAATTTATAAATTTATTTATGAAATTAATTGTAATATTTTTAAATATTTTATCTATTCATGATTGTTATTTTATAACAATCTGGTTTTATTCACAAATATTTGATTTTGGAATTAATTAACGTTAATGTGACGTTAATAGATAAACAAATTTTATTTAATATAAGAGGAGATAATTAAAAAACAGTGACTTTTTTACAATTTGTATCATTTCAATGTTTCAATTAACGAAGTTAAAAAAAAAAAAATAATGTCGCGCTTATTGCACGATAACGGGAGCCAGCGTTTTCATTTAAGAATTTATGGAGGATGGTGGGTGGTGCTTTAATCTTGGACGAGGATGAACGGTTTTAAACGGAAGGCCGAAGTGTCTCTTAACAATTTCAATGATATTACACAGATCGTTATATACACTTTTGCCCTGAACTTATGGCGTTATTAAATTGAGAAAATGACTTTAGTAATTCTCCAACGTGGGTACAACGTTTATCTGGATACCGATCATCCGGATTTTTGTCTTATCTGATAAATTAAAAGCCGGATAACCTTGAGATATCTTCATTGAATTTTTAAATACCAAAGAATTAGTGATTTATTCGTTTATCGGATTCCTCTTCTTTGTTTCATGTTATTTTGTCTTCTTTCTTCTTTTAGAATTTAGAATTGTTACAATTACTAATGGATTCTCTTGAGTTTAACTGGAGAATCGAGTTTGGGTCATTAACATTTTTCCCTTGCTCATTTATTATTCATTCAAGGAGACTGCTTAAACTATGTGAATCACTACATTCTTTTTTTTATATAAAGTATTCTTCACATTTGTTATTAAGCAATACTAACTTGATTTCTGTGAAATTAATATTATTGAAAAAAAATATTATTAATATTGAATATAATATAATATAGATAATTAAATGAATAGTTTAAAAAATATTGTAAATAATGCTAAAGTATAATACTTCATTTGTTTCCAATATGTAATATATGCATATGAATGGAATTAAAGCTTAATTTTTAAACTTTTAAATTTTGATTATTTAACCATTGCTTCCTTCGACCATATCCTTCGTTTGTTTGATATCCAATGTTTCTACTTGGATAGATTTTTAATCACATTTTAGTCTACTATAGAATCAATCTATACTTCTGATCTATAAAATCAATATGTATTATACTATTATTATTTCTTGTACGTTTTATTAAAATTTCCTATATTGCAATATATGGATATCTATTTAAACTTTACATTTTAATTTAAATGTTGCTTGTATTATTCTCGAAAGAAACTGTACTTTTCACAAAAGTTTGAATTTTGTTCCTACGTTTTCGGTTTTTACGAGTATTGAAGTTTTGGAAGTTGGCTTTCGCCACCAATTGTCCCTTGAGTCCGACTTCTTGTAGACAGTATGTGGACTTTGTGGCTAGTCAGTTGGTCACTAGTGGTTACTTTCTCCAAAATCGTTTCTGGTGACTATCTAAACCATTGTAGATGTTTCTGAGGATTCTCTTCCAGTTTCAACTATTTCTGTGTCCATCATTAGTGGGAAATAATCTTTCACGGGCAAGTATCTTGGTATGCTGGAGGTATGCTGCTTTGGGATGATGGAATTGGAACTAGAAAAATTTCCACAATGAAGAGAATGAAATGCGATATTGGAGGAAAAATATGAGATAGAAAACAAAGGATACCAAAAAAGTTTTGGAAATTAAAAAGTATAAAAATAGTAAAATAGATATTGCAGTGATATAAGATAGAAAAAAGGATATCAAAGGAGAAGTTTACAAGAATAAAAAATGTAATTGCAATTTTGGTAAAAAGGAATTTTGTGGAATTAAAGGAACAATATGCCAAGCAAAGAGAAAAATAGGAAGGCAGAAAGAAACGAAAACGAGGGATATCCCAGGATCAAACAAAAACATCAAATAAAAATCAGAAGAATGACAGTTTGAGGTGACATAAGATAAAATTAAATTATAAAACGTACTTGTCGATGTGAAAATTGATGACATGCGAATACACTACTAGTAATACAGTAAATGCGTATATCCAAAATGTTAAAAGCTAAAACAAACGCAAAAATTAGTACGTAAAAAACGTCACTCAAGGCTTATTTATAAGCTATAAGCTATTTAGCGCATCGTATGAGCAAGAAATTAGAATGAAACTGTTTATACTCGCTTCATTTAACAGAAATTTTAATTGCTTATAATTTAATAAATAATTCTTAAGTGACGTTTTTATATATTAACTTTTACATTTATTTCGATCTCTAGAATTAGCCCTTTAAAGGTGTTTCATGAATATGTTAACATATGTACTAATATTCATACATATACACATATTTATGAACACGTTTAATATGTGCACGTACGTATACATCATTTCAATATAAACGCTCTTGAACTATAAATGCAACGAGGGAAACTTCATGGCGGAAACATGAATATCGTAAATTAGTATTTTGTTGTTGATCTGTTGCAAACATGTGTTTAATGTATTTTTATATTAATCCATATATTAACTAAAAAAATAATAAATATTGTTTTAACAAATTCAAACATACATATTGATAAAATTGATATTTCTTAAAATATTTACCAAATATATATTCAAAAAACAGAGAAATTCCATTCGAGAAACTTAAGAATTCACGTTTCACCAAGGACAAAGAATGTAACAGTAAGAATGTTAAGGACACGATGATAATGATCAATGATATCGTGGATCCGTGAATTCGTTTTTCGGATTAATTAAAAATGAGAGCGATTCGGTGCTCGAAACTTAAAACGAATCTGGAAACACGTAATTATAATTATGAGGGAACGTAACGGCCCAGTTTTCCAACAACAGGAGTTTTCATTAGGGGACAAACAGTATTCCGAGCCATTCATTATCGCTTTATCTAAACCTCGTAACAGTTCGAGAGCACTTCGCAGTGTGTGCTCTCTTGCACAATAGAACTAGTACGCAATTAGCCAAGTGTCGCTCTAATAAGGATTTGTAGGATAGGTTGGGTCAAGCTAAATCGGCTTGTTTACCGTTAAACAGCTGGACAGACCGTCCGGATTCGTGTTTCGACTGGTGAATGTCGCAGAGTTCGCATTATGATGAACAGTGATTCGTTTCTGGTGCTCGAAATTAGTTTATCCTGGAGAAACCGTCGGAAAAGTTAGCTAATTTCCAGTGGTCTCCTAAACTGAGAACTTTAACTCCTTCTCAATTCATTTTGGAAATAATTATTTGTTGTCGTTGTTTGCATCGTTCATCGTTTCCTCCGATCTTGTTTTTCAGAAATACGCCACATAAAAACCTTGAAAAAGTTTAAAAATGTTTCTTTAGTTTTGCAATTTGAAAGACTATAGATAAGGGATGATTTAATAATAGAAAAAAATCACTTACCAGAATGTTTTTTGAATATAAATATTAATTAATTTTTATTTTATAACAATATACATTTAAGTTTGTGTTCCGACTTCAAATTCATTTTAATTTGTATTATTTTATCGATCCATTATTATATATAGTATTTAAAATATAAATAAAAAGTTAATTTTAATTGTTTTTACTTTCTTTTTTTCTATATTTTAAATTAAAAATAATTTAAATTGAAAAAGAAATATTAGAAGAATGGAAACGTTAATTGCTACACACTACGCAGTGAGAATTATAATTTAAAAACTTGCGAAATTTCGATGTTTCGTCTTATTTTCCGGTTAATTCAACAGCAACCAGGTTAACCATAACTCGTGAATCCAGGATTAAAATACGTAGGAAGTTCCGTAAAACTCGACCGATTATGAAAAGAAATTTCCATTATAAATTCTGTTTATCTTAACTTTCGAGTTATTCCACTAATGTTTGTTCCCTCGTTATATTGGAATATTGGTTAGATTATTTCTTCCTCAGTTTTTCCTCGAATCTTTTATTTTGTTCATCTTGTAACTGTTTCGTATCTGAAATAGACATCAATTATGATAAGTACTTACTAAAGCAACGTATTTCTTGTAATTTGTAAAAGCACGAGAGAGATATGTTTTATGAATTTCTCTTAGCTTGATTTTCGGCGACGTAGCATCTCCGCAAGGAGGTAAGTACCGAATGTTTTTGCACATGGAACCGGTATGGCACAGTCGGTAACAAAGCTGTCATCAACCGACCGAGTTGAAATCTTGTCGTTTCGAGCGTTTGAAGTTAACTCGCGTCACAAGCAGACTTCGTACTTTCATCTTCCTCGAGTTTAACGTCTTGTGTAGTTTCACAAGTTGACTCTTGTTGCTTGCCTATGTATCTGGTTTAGTTGAGACCTGGATTGAGTTGAAAAGAGATACAGTCTACTCTTACTGGATCGTCTTATCGGTAAAATAATTGAAATAGCGGGTTGAATCGTGAATTTCCAGTTAGAGAACGATTAACAGAAACATTTACACTTGTTAGATACAATAATCTCGTCTTTCTATTGGATCTAATGGGTTCAGAACGAATGCTTTGTCTCGAAAAAGAGATTTCACGGAAGGCAAATCTCATCAAGGGCAATTACAAAGTAAAAGTGTAGAAGTAATAGAGGATGAAGTCGAAGGTACCAATAACGTTTCCTGGAAAGTTTTTGGTTGAAATTGAATGTCTCGAATATACATAAAATTCGATATTCCTGTGCATATCTACTAGTAAGAGTGATCTTACTTATCTTATACGTAAAGTTGTATCTATTATATACAAATTATTATTTATTTAAAGATAATTTTTCACGAAAAATAAAAAAAAACAATTTATAAACGATAATAATAATTGGGGATCAAATGTAAAGGTAATAATTAGAAATTAGAAATTAAAAAAAAATAAAGAAAAAACGTCATCAATCAATAACCTTCAAACTTAAAATCCTTTAATATAAGATATATGCAATATTCTCGTCAATTTTTTTTTAAAATCTTATTTTTAAGGTCAACCCGATATTGAATAGAGACACCGCTCTACGTGTACACACAATACGTATACGCGTGCCACTATTTCTTCGAATTTTGGAATTCGTCCAAATTGGATCTCGCGTATTTAGTGGAACGAGCATGGCTCCGGAAGGAATTCGTAGGTACGCGCTTACACGTACATTGATAACAAAGTGTATGTATATTGTGAACCGGGTCTGTCTACAATAACCGCGAAAACGAATGGCGATCCAGCTGTTTTCTTCTCGCCAACGCGTCGCGACCGTTCCTTCTCTCGTCCACTACGTGGTTTCGACCCTCCTTTCCGCGACGATCTCTGTCCAACCACGATGTAATTCCGAGTTATTCCATGTATTCCATCGAATTACGCATTTGCTACACTTTCTTGTAATAATCCGGTCGAATCACTTTTGTTGTTGGAACATCGGCCAAGTAATTCCTGAACGAACCACTACTATCCAGAGGAGGAAAAAAGGACGAGCGAGCGATTTTGTTGATGGGGATCCACGGAATGAAGAATTGTGTTATCGCAAATTATTATATTTCTGGCGATGAAGTTTAATATAAAATTTGCTTCCTTTTTTCTTATCTTATCGAGTTTTTTGCTTTATTTTTGAAATATAGACAGTACAAACGAAACTGTATTTATATTTTTTACATTAATCATCTTTTAAATTTGGTCTTTGAATTCGTTTCGTCCGTTTACAGATATATGAATATAATTTTCCTCGAAAATTTACGAAATGGTTTAAATTTTTGCTTCTTTTTTAAGGTTAATTCGCTCTTCTGATAACAAAATGATTGGAAATTGGAAACGATATTGAATATCGTTTAGCTTATACGTAATCCTCTTTTCAAATATTTGTTTTATCTATAATTAAATACAAAATCTAAAAGGCTTATATAAACATCTGGTGTCGTAACGAGAAAACAATGGCAAAGAGAAAATTTACTCATAAAATGAGCATGATAATTATACGGATGCTGGGGAGACGATTATCGTAGCCTTAAATTGATTCGTATAATATTGGAAACCGATGAGTAAAAAATATATTTGCGCTCATCCTTTGTATAACTGACCTAATTCTATATCCAGTTCACAATACGAGTCGATACGGGATGAAAGAAGAAAGGAACGAAATAAAATTATACGCGGTCGCTGATACTTGATTATTTATATCTTTTATTTATATTCTTTATTATTCTTGGCTGGCACGTATACGTTCCGACTTTGGATTATCTTCTCTTTTCGAAATGAATCTTTTATTCCGTTTTTTTCCACGATGGTTTATCCTTTGTACTATCTTGTCTCATACGTCATCTAACCATTCTCTCCGCCATTCTAATCATCTATTATTTCTCTGACATTCTTTGCACGATTATTCCTTTCGTTCTTTCATTCTCTTGCGATCGAAAGAACTTCTAATATTTTTCTATTTTATTAGGCAACCAAGAAAAATTCTTCTTCTCTAAAAGTAAAATAAAGAATCATCTACAGAACACTGCTTTCTATAAACAAATTGCAAATGATGAAACTTAAAATTGACGATATGGATATATCTATTGTATATTCATTTTCAATTTGAATTTTATTTCCAAAAAAGTTCTACCACAAGATTCATAAATGAAATATAAATCTTATCTCGAGTCTAGCCAATTATCCTCAAAATTAATGATAGCGCGTTTAGGAAAAGATTTTCATTTCTAGAAATCGTAAAATTTACGATCTATAATGAATAAGAATTTTTTTTTTTACATTTCCTTTTTTTTTAATAAAGAAACAACAACAAAATTTAATAAAACGAATTAGACGATTCGTATCTTATCCTATCTATCGAAACATCTTTCCACCTCTTTTCTTTCCCCTTTAAAGTATAACCGAGATAACCATATAGCCGAGTCTGCACGATACACATTGCCTTCAAAGATTTAGACGGAGTCAGCGTTTTTCGCCGAAGCGCCGCATCATAAAACTCGGGGGTTACTTTGCCCTGGGGGCCCTCATTTAACTTCTCATAGAGCAATCGGGCAATTTGAACGTAATAAAAAAACTTTCCGTCCAACTTGTGAAAGTGAAACGGGTGCTAACTGGAACGCCAGAGTTTGGACCGGGGGAGGGGGGAAAAAAAAGGTAGAAAAGATGGAGGAAGAAAGGAATTGGATCGTGATCGCAAAGGGGAAGTATCGAGCAGATGTGGACGTCAATGGCGAAGCTCGAGACAAAACTGTAAAGGATTAATGGCACAGGGGCGATAATAAACCGCGATTTGAAATCGTATTGTCGTTTCCACGGCTGGAACACGATAAATTCTAGGCAGGCTCGTTGCTGCTTCTTTTTTTTTTTTTTGCTTAAAGCCAAGAGCCTCGTCGAAGAAAAATGGCTTGCTGCTTGCAACATGACGTAAAAGAGCGACTTAATCCCATAATATCTGTGGCGAACTCTGGTTGAAAATTAATCTTGTAAGTAATTAGCGACCCTTGAATGAAATGAACGATGAGAAAGGGGGTTTTAAACAGATTATCGAATGTTATTATTCGTTCGAAAAGTTGAAAAATCTTGGAATTCAATGTAAGATGGAATATTCATATCGCTCTGCTTTGATCATATATGCTGTGTGTTTTTTGGACAGTTAATTTTTAACTTGAATCGTTGTTGAATCGTATTGGTGAAATTTTTTGATAAGACATAAAATATTTGTCGAAAATTGCAGAGAGATATTCGTGTCTCTTTGATATCGATTAGGAAACGTGTTCGATCGTAGATAATTCCGTTAAGCGTTGCCTTTTCCTTTTCGTTCCTTTTTTCAAAGTTTCGATAAAAATATTTCGTCTCGATTCGAATTAATTATTGATCATTCTGTGGAAATTAAGAGTTTCTTTCTTATATGTCATTGTTCGCAAACTAGTATTTCGATTTCGATCTTTCTTTATCGATCGAGTTCGATTCAGTCGCATGCGAAACTTGTTTGCATAAAATCGGATCGAATCGAGATGATAACATGATTGAACGATTCGAGTGTAAACGAATGAAATTGAAACGGAACAACAAACTTGAAGCAGCCGTTCAGCAACACTGTAATCCGCCGCGAATAGAAGCAATTTAGCATAAACAATCTCGTGAAAACTAACCCACCTGTGCTGTGACATCGGTTTTAAAAAGATTTTAATTAGAGAACCATTTTATACGCGTTGTTAATCGGATTTAGAGAAAAAATTCGAACATTTAATTTTTAAAAATGATTAAATTTAAAATTTAGATAAAAAAAAAAAACAACTCAACTTCGAAAGTTCAGATTTGAAATTCAAATAAAAAGCCCGGTTAAAATTTTACGATTTTTCCGTTCGCGTATAAAATTTCATTCGTTGTAACTAATCGATCGATTTTGCACTATTCATGTATTTTTCGCCGGAAGCGTCAGATTCATCCATGATTGTAGAAAAAAATTATGTTGAATCAAGTTGAAAGGAAAATTATTCTTTCGTCGAATATTCGTACACAGAAGCGGTTCGTAACTATACGCGGTTGGAAATCGGAACGAATAAAATCAAACGAAAAGCTATTCGAGTATTTTCTATGCTTCGAACATGGTTACGAATATACGTTCTGCCTTCCCTTCTTGTTGAAAATTTTACCTTGTTCGATAACTTGTTTAATTAGCAAACGGAGAAGGGACGAGAAATAAATATAAAAAAGTTAATTAATGAATTCTAACTAACGAATGTTTGAAAAAAATCGTGCATTAAATTAATTCATGATGGCGTCAGCTTTTAAATGATCGTTTCTCTCGTATGCATTACCTTTGAAAAGAGAAAAATGTCCGTTTTAAAACAACCCGAGAAATGTTCGAAACGAGTCGATGTATCGATTCGATTTATTCGATTTCATAAACGAGGTTTTTATGAGGCTTCGACTTATAAAAATATTTGCCTCTACAAAAACATTCCTCTCGCACGATTCCTTTTTATCTCGATTCATTTCATTTCGATTCGATTCCATTACAAAATTCATGCTTTGTTATTTGAAAAGAAAAGAAAATTATTGATTTTAAATAACACATGCAACAATGTTACCTGAAAACTTTGAAAGTTATGTATTTTTATAATAATTTTGCTTCAGGAATATGTTCAAAGAATTTTAAGTAAAAATTCTTGCATAATTATTAAACAATAATGCAAGAATAGCATTTTCTCTTTTATTGTTATGAAAAAAAATAAACAAAAATGTATCTTGAAGTATGACAAGATTTCACAATTAGTTATTTTGTTTTTAATAATATGTATATGGAATTTTGCAATCGTTGTAAAACGTTAGCTTTAACGAATATTTTCAAAAAGATAAATATATAATATGCATACGCGTGTAATATTTATAAGTATAGTTTGCGTAGAAACGATTGTTAATAGTTTCTGTTAAATTTATCGATGAAAACGCTGAAATTTATAAAACTTTTGAACACATCCATTACGATGAAAGCAACAACAATTTTGTTGTAACCAGTCACATTGTAAATCGTCGAAATCGTATGAGTTTCGTTTGAAACATTTATTTCTATTGAAACACTGAAAAGTGGCAATCATGTAGCACTTTTCACTCTTTTTTTCTAGTCTATTTTCTAATCTATATAGAAATATTTCCATAAGTTAGTGAAAGAGTTTCTAGTTCTATTTTTTATATATATATATATATATTTTTTTTTTTTTACCATTTGCATGCGTAATTTTCTCAAAAAGAGGTGTCGTAGTGATAAAATGTCTCGTGAAAAATACTTGACTGCGCGTGCATTGCGAATTTTTCACATTGATATATGTGCGATATATCAAATAGAAAGAGAAAAGCACGTCATGTTGATTCGTAAAAATTACGTTTTCGAGTCAACCGTTTTGTCAATGTGAACGCAAATGGTACAAAGTCTATACATACACTGCGAAATATCTGATAGAGTAATTCTGTTATCTTATATTTGAATTTTTATTCTCGAGATGGAAAACTTTGTAAGAAAAGAGTAAACAGCTGTCTGGATTGCTCTAGAATATTAATTACGCAACAGAATTTATTCTCTTAGACAGTTGCAACGTGATAAGATCGTAAAATTAAAACTCGAGAAGTTCGAGTAACGTGCCCACTTGCATAAAATTAAAATGTAATTTTAATTTTTTTATAAAGATTATATTCACAATGAGATTTATTATTTTTATTTCACGTTTCTCTTCAAAGAGAAAATTACAACATCGCCACATTTTTTTTCTAATCTAGGAAGGATTCACATATTTCTTTAATCTACGTTCAAAATTAAAATTCTACTTACGATGTAGCTCATTTACTAGAACTGCAATTTTCGCGCGATTTAACGTTTCATTATACATTTTAATTGCGCGTTTTGCCAGTATTTATTCCATCACATTGTCACCATATTGTTTTGTGTATAGTCGATATCTACTTCATGAAAACAGGCTTTTTCTATCGGCAGAAATGTAACAACAATGCATGTAACCGCATGGACAAACGTACTCGTTGCGAAATGGAACAATGATCCGTGAAACGTTCAACCGGAATTGATTGCAATGTCCATTCTACGGACTACGATTTCCGTATGAACCGATGAAAATTCACAAGAGAAAATTGACAAGATTCTATTGGTGTGGCAGTGACATGTTGCACATGGTGAAACTTCTCCTTTCTACGGGATCCAAGCGCGACGATTTGGCCGAAGTAAGCCGAATACAGCCGAATATTACCGAACAACAACTCGCATGAGAAAGACTGAGAAAGAAGGAGTCGCGCGATACTTACAGACGTGTGATCGTATGCGCGTATTCGATCGCTAGTTTTTTCTATCGAAAAATTAATCGCGACCGATTTTTAACGAGTTGATTCGTTTCTATCGAGAAATACGAAATTTGTGTCAAGCTGGATTAATCAAGAACATATTGAACATCGTGGATGCCGTTTCCAGTCCGGTATCTTCGACACGTGAGCGTTCACTTTTCTTACTTTCTACGAAAATGCGGCTTTGTGCTCTTGCTGTCAATTCACCTTCTCTCGCAGATCGCATTGAGGTTGGGTTTCGTATTGGATCGATTTAATAGGACGAGGTTATCCACATGTTCGTATGTCCTGTTCAAGACTTGTTCGTTTCTGTCATATCAGGTATTTACGAAATGAGATAATTTGCTGGTTTGGTTAATGATTCTTTCGACATTTTTATGGCGGTTATTCGAGACATTCGAGCATAATTCGAAGCGAATCTTTGTTGAGCTTTTTGCTAATTTAACTTAGTAAATACGAAATGATTGAAATTCATGTTTCCAAGAAAAAATTATTGCTTAATTAGAATTTTTTCGTGTCATAATTTTATACGGAATTTGAACATTATTTTTGTACGTTAGAAAATTTCATATCGAAGTATTAATACGCATGCGTGGTCGCCATATCTTTTGATCGACTGATTGAACCGGACAGTAAAGAATAATGAAAAAAATAACGAATATTAGAAATGATAAGCAAACCAGATATTTCTTATACTTCTTATCAAATATCAGAATACAAATAACGAATATATTATTTTCTGTTTCGCTTGTTGGGAATTTTTTTAAACTTGTTGCCATTGTTGAATCATTCTCTCAAATAATTATAGAGAATAATTTAACGCTGTACACAATGTTATTAAGAATTGTGTTCTGTTTGAGGTGGGAAATTGTTGAATGAATCGTTTGAGACGATAAACGATAAGCTTCAAAGCTGTAGAATAAAAGATTGTTTTAATTTCGTTTCCAGCTTTGTTTGAGTTTGATTGCTCAGTTTCACTGAGAACGATTCAAATTGTTCATACGTTTCTTTTTTTTTTCAGACTACAATCATTATTGAGTGACTCGTCGGATTGCATCCTTTTTCGGTCTCTATTGAGGCGAACGCTTCCGCAATTTTTCATTTCGTTTCTCTCTGTTATTTGACATTCTGCGATTTCTTACGGTAAAAAATATTATTTTTAGAATTCTTAAATTTACCTTGACTTACTAGAATTTAATTTCTACTTTTCCCTTTTGAAGAATTCCTTAATTTTATTCTGTAACAGTTGCCACGAGCTTAAATTACTCTCTAACTGCTGTGTGCTTTATGTGACGTCAAAAGCCGCAGGACAAAGCTATGTATATCACCCAGGAAACAACGGCTTCAATCTCTTGGATTAATTAGAAAGCTTAATTTTTCATTTTTGAAATCTCGCCCAATTTATACGAATTATTTGTAAATTGAACAGCTAAGATATAAAATTTTCACTCTTTCCATAATTTAAACAGTAAGTTTTTCCTTTTTCTGAAATTTTATAATTAATTAATAATTCTTATTACTCTTGTACGATTTCTTTGAATCTATTTCCATTTGTTTCTCTTTTTTTTATCTTGATAAATCAATAGGGGGGAAATGTGTTTTAAAGCGTTAAACTGATGTCTACGTTTGATTAATAAATGATGGCTCTACCGCTGAATGCTTTTCATACCCTTGACACCGAATTCAATAAAACGATTACATGGAAACAAGGCGTAAACGTGAATGGAGGGAAAATACGCGAAACACTCGCATTCCAGTGAGACTGCATGTAAATTCAATTGATAATCACGCTATGGGAAATTGTGTCTCCGTGAAACAAGAGTTTTTACACTTGTTGACAATTCGATTTGCAATTGTACAAAAAAAAAAAAAAAATGAAACACAGTCTCTCTCTGTGCCTCATTTCCATACCACTATCTTATGGACGAAAAACTCGAATGTTTTTAAAATTCGTTAATTTACGACTCGCCGGCTACAATTTCGTTCGTTTCGTTAATTCGAGGTACAGGTATCAGTTTTTGAGAAAGTTGCGGTCGCCTGAAATTAACTCGAAAAACAGTTGAACAGTTGATCCATCGCGATGCATAAAAAGCAAACTGTCATAACCTAAAATTTTTGTATCGATATTGCAAATCGAATTCAGATGCTATTATGTAGAATATTGTCGAGATTTTACGAGGTTATACTAGGAATAATCGTGGAACGAACGTGGTTGCAACGATTATGCAACGACATTGGAAAACAGGTTTTGTGTTCGAACTGGTTGTACTCGTCAGGGTCGAATTAATAGATTGGGCAATGTGCGTGAAAGTCGCCAAGGTTGAGACGTTAACAAAATGTTTACAACTCGGCGATGCACCGAGTTGAAAGATTGTCGCAATCTATTCCCCTATTATTAGTCTATCCTTTTATTGATGATATCTTGTGGAGGAAAAAAATGCAGAAGGAAAATTGCATTGACATTAGAGGCAATTCAATTCTATGGTAATTCGCACTCGCCTTAAAGGATAACTTACGCAATTTATATTAACGATCCCGTCCATGATTATCGTAATTTATGATTTTCTTCTTCTAATGTGTAATAATTATTTTTTAATCCGCGGTATATTTCATTTAAATTTCATACGCCTCTCATCATCTTTTAACGTTTCATTGAAATTTCACGCGTATTTGGAATTAAATATATCCCGAAATTACCATTTAATTGAAATAGATAATAGAATAGATTAGAATTCTAATGTAGCATACACAAGACTTTTCACTTTTAACATTGTCATTATCAGATCGAATAATTAACCATTACTAAACAAGGTTCCCTTTAAGCTACGTAATTATCCCTGGTTACCGATATCGAGCAAAATTATATCCGTTATTATACACCATAATGTTTAATGATTAATTAATACAGCGGACCAGTGCAATTGCAAGTATCATATCCTAAAGAGTGTATACAGTAATTATCGTGTGATAATCGTGTGTACGATATATCGATGTATCAATGATCGAACGAATTTTTGCTTGCTAAAAAATGATTTAAATCCTTCTTCTTCGTCGTGCATTTACCGCCAATTCTTCGGAGATATTCTGCCGACAAACGATCGATCCGTTCGAAATCAATTACCGATCGAGAACATTTTCACGAAACTTTCACAATGGTCCGATTGAACGAGCCGATTCGGTGTGAAAGGGGCATTAAAGTCTCTCTTCTTTAGGAAGGGTGGGCGCATCTCTCTTCGCATCTTTATTCGCTTGGCTGGCTTTCACTTTAGGGAGATAGGCATACTTAATTGCATCCTTTCTCTTCGCGATGCTGAATACCGAACTACCTACTTAACCGTTCTTAATATCCCAGTTTCACGTGCGTCGTGACTCATCAGCTGATCTTTTCAAATTCGCACGGTGAAATTTGCCTCAGCTCCTCCAGCTTCGTAACGCGTATCCTTAACACAATCATCTTTCCTCCTCGGTGAAACTCGTGTTATAATGGCTGTTTCTCAATTAATTCTTTCAAGAAATTCGTCCTAACATTTGAACTCTCGACAGTTTAGTAAGAAAGTATCTTCGATGCCTGGAAATACGTGCGCTTTCTTGAAGTTTACATCTTAATTTCCATCTATTTGAATTATTTCGATTCTTTTTTAAATTTACACGAGACTCAATTATCACTCAAAAATCCATTCCAAATCTGTCAAAAAAATTCCTCGAGTATTCCAATTCATGAATAACTAAGTTTTTAAACACCCGAGTATCCATCTTTTTGAATATTTAAAAAAAATAGTAGAACGCTTATCCGCGCGCGCGATTCATTTTCGAAATAAAATTTCCCAACGTTTCTCCCTGCTCTATTTACTTTTCAACGGCGCGAATATATATATATATATATATATATTCTGAAACGCAGATGGAACGGTTAAAAAACTATCCAACTTGGATCCTCGTATTAAAACTCGCCGAGATATTCAAGTAATATTTTTATATAATTGGGAATATTTTAATGAAATTGATTTACGTGGAGTAGAGTTTGCCACCCCCTCCCCCGCAACTTTCGCAGTTGCGAGAGTCCAATTAAAATTCTGTAATTACAGTAACTACGGATGGTTCATTCATAATGATGTGCACAGACCGCTACTCACTTTCTTTCATACACCCCTTTCCAACGTATACCTGCACATTTCTTTTCCTTTCTAATCAGCTGCAGAATATTTCCCCTTCCCCTCCTCTTCCTCGCCCATATCTTTATGGACAGCCACTGTTCGTTGGGATTTATTTAAATCGGTGGAATACAATACGCCGTTTAAAAATATATTTTAAATTTGGGAAAAATTTGGTGATTCCCCACCCCTAAAACAAGGAGGGGAAGAAAAATTGCGAATCGATACGCAGATATTGACAGATATTGCATCATGCAACGAATCGAGACGCGCTCGACTCGACAACTTCTTCTTATCTTTTTGAAAGAGAAAAAGAAATGTGACGAAATGAATTTATCATCGCGTTATTGCGTGTTCCATTGTGTCAACATCTTGCAATTAAAAAAGTAATTGTCGCGATTAGAGGCACGCGAAAAATTCTGTATTCGTTATTTTTATCTTTTTTTTTTCTTTTTTTCTCCATTTTGGGATCAGAATAATTGCTGGCCAAAGAGTTACGTCTCATTTCTTCCGCGTATTCGAATATCCTTTTATGGGATGGCCCGATAAATCTTGTCGATTGGCGCGTAAATCAGAAAAAATGGTTAGAACCACTTTAAAAATGGGAAAGGCTCGCCGATGGTTGTATCGATCGTTGACTCGTTGATTCCCCTCGACCAAGCTATAGTTTCGCCAATTTAGATAAGTGAAATTATATCGGGGGCGTCGAACTGTACATTTTTCTTTTCAATTAATCAATTCCGTTGAATCGAATCTTCTTCACCCGCCTGAAATCCGATCTATTCTTCTCTTCTCTCTTGTTTTTAAAATTTTTAATATCACCGACTTCTTATCACACAGCGTTTCGTTAAATTAAACCATCGAGATTTGTGGAGAAAAGAGAGTAAAACAAATATCATCGATTCTTAATAAGAATCGTAAATATATATATACTGTTACCCATTTTTTTCACATTAAAAAAGGGGTGAAGAAAAGAAAAAAAAGAAAGGACGAATTATTTAAAAAGGAATTTCTTTAACGGCAACAACGAATCGATGCAGCGTAAAATAATCCTCTCGAAGCATAAAACAAAGTGGATACCGTTATGAACTATCCGATATCGTTTCCCTTTGTAAACTTCACGCGACCGGTAGCGAAACCCCCTTTTAAAAATCATTTGTTAAATGAAATTTCGCGATAAAGAAAGAAAAGAAAAAAGTCCATCCGTCGTGACGATGAAGCTTTCCCCCCTGAAATGGACGAGTCTCGGGGGAGGTTTAAATTTAATTTTGATAAAAGAGGCTTACAAGCGTCGTTTAACTTTCGCGTTAAGGACACGAAACGAGGGAGGAGGCTGTTACTTTTCCAAGAATATGGAATCCGAAAGATGATTACACTCGGCCGGATATTACCTCACGTTTCACCTATACGTTTTCTTATCCTATCCGGAAGCAGCCGCGACTCCTCGATTGCTCCCTTAAAAGGGTTATGCTTCACTGTATAAAGCCCATCAATTCGACATACACGTCGTTAATTTTCCCAATTTTCGCTCGACAGATTGCAAGTTGAATTTTCCATCTTTCGTTCGAAATTAAACGCTTTATGGCTCTTAACGTGGCTTTTCCCATCTGAAAAGGGGGATCCCCTACGAGCGAGAGACATTTTATCGTTCGTTGTATCGAGTATCAAGGCTTCTTCGATGAATTAATGCGAAGAAAAGGGATGGAAGACTTTGGACTTTCTATGTTTCTCGAGGGGCTACGTCCATGTGAAATGTCGCTCTCGAGTGAAATTTTCTCTGTATACCCTTCGCTTCTTCGAAATGTTAAATATTACGAATTTTATTTTTATTATTCTTAGACTTGTGTGAATTACTGGTTAATTCTAAATAGTCGTAAATTTTATTGTTACGTTCCTCGAAGATATTACGTCGAGTGAAAGCTACATTTGTATTTCTGAGTTTAAACTCGCGTAAGGTATTATAGATTCTATATAATTTACCAGTAGAATTTTAATCTTAACTTTCTACAAGATTTTCTTTCAAATTTTATTTGATACGAAAATAAATTATACCACCTTTTTATACAATTGTTACATTTCATTGGTATGATACTTGAAAATTAATGAACTCAGTGAGGCACAATTTTAAAAACCATTCAATCATTTCTCACTTTTCTATCGACTTTATCTCCGCACTTGGAAAAAATTATCAGGAAAAGGAGCGATGAATTTACACAAAGGATTAATGAAAAATCCTATTGTTAAAAATATCAAAAATCGCGTATAAATATAAATAGCATCCGCTTCGAACGTCGTCTCGATTATTTATCCCTTAAATTTTGTGAAATTCGTCGAGAATTCCGTGGAAGGATACCTCCTCGGATGGCTGGTCGTTCACGAGCTAAGCCACCGTGGCCTAAGGATGCCACCCTTTTCACCTGGATATTCCTGCGCTCCATAAATCTGGATCCCTCGAAGACATGTTTCGCGAGCTCTATCCTCGAATTCTTAACCATTCTTTTCATCCTTTTTTTTTTATTTTCGCTCCCTTTGCTCTTATTATTCAATTCCCCCCGAGAATCTCTTACCGGTTGTCGCGGTCGAATGGGGGGGAAAAAAAAAAGAAAAAGGAGAAAAAATTTATCCAGCGTGATGATAAATCACGCGAACGATCCTCTCTCGCGGGGGAGGGATTATACTATTTTTTAAGCGGTCGAAGGATCGTTGGTGAATTTATGGATAGGGAAGGAAAATGAAATCGTGCCGCGTAGCTCGTGTAATAAAGTACGTATAATAAAACGGGGGGGGATCTTGAGAAAATCTCGAGGCGACGGTACATTTCCATTCAAAAGTTTCGCCTCCCGGTTGTTTAACAATCGAAATCCATGTTAAAAAGTAACATTATCCCATTAACTTGCGAAATATATATATATTTCCTCCACTTATACCTTCTCTCTTCGTCACCGATATGTTATAAATTTTGTTCGTTATTTTTTTTTCAATTTCCTCGAGTAATAATAATATTTAATAATTAAAAAATTGCATAGGAAAGTAATTTCAAAATTTCCCTTCGTACGTTTAATCCTCCTAAATGATTTCGCAAACTCATTACATCACGAGTATAATGGATCTATTATTTTATTCACTCTGTTATTCCCGACGAAAAAAGGAAGAGAAAAGGATACAAAATTTTCACCCACCTCGAATTCAAAAACGTACGAACGAAATACTCGTTCATCAAGAACAAAAGGTTCGCAATTTTCTCCTTCCCCTTCTATATTTACTAAAATCTTCGATTGTTGAAATTAATTGGTCGAAAATTTTTCATTCTGTCGATTAATTAACGCGACGAAAAGAAAAAACCCGACGAAACTTTTAGACGGCCGTGTATAACTATCTCTTCGCCTCGAGCCGGATAACCGGAAGCGTTGATCCCAGGAAAAATTCTCGCCGCAGTCGACCGTAATGTAATCGCGGAAGAGAAACGTTGCCCTCGGCCAGCTTCAGAGACGGTTCTTCGCGATAATTGAAAACTTCTCTCGGTTTCTTCTTTAAACGATCGTCGCGAGCATCGTCCTCTTTCCAAAGCCTCTCTCACGTGCAATAGAATGATCTCGAACCACGATTCCTTCTTCCTCGAATTTGGTTTCGTTTAATTCGTGACATTAGAAATTTCCTGGAGATAAAAAGACGCGGCGTGTTTGAGAATGTTTTGAGATGATTCCTTCGTTGACTCGTTCGTTTTAACACTTTTCTCTTTGAAATATCTTCCCCATACTGTCTCGTTACGTAATGCGATTACGCAACAAGTCTTTTCTCAAGACAAAAATGTCTCTTTTCTTGTGTTCTCGGTGTCGCGAGTTTATCGTTAAATTTAAAGCGATCGTTTGTTTCGATCGTTTATCAATTGATTTATCATAATGTAGAGCGTAATTGGAATTGGAAAGGACAAAATGATAGGGAAAAATTTCGAAAGAAATTAACACCTCGTATTTCCAAACTCGATAAAACCAATTCTGTTCAATTTGCGTCGTCTTCTTCGAGGCAAAGGATAATTTCACAACACGGCTTCTTTGAGCCGTCCAAGGCCAGATGGATCTTCGAACGCAATTGGAAATCGCGGGGATAAGAAAAAAAGATGATCCAGATTTTCGAAACGAAGTTTCGTTCTTCCCTTCCTTTCCATAAAAATTTCCTCTGAAAAAGTGAGAGAATCATAGCTCAAAGAGACAAGCAATATTTGATTTATAGAATAAATTCGATTAAAAAATTCGCGTCCTCTTCTCTCCATTGATAATTAAAACTCCAACTCTTCTAATCGGCCGATGAAATTAAACAGAAAGAGAAAAGAAGGAGAGAGAAGAAGCGTCACCTCCCTCGTGATTTATTGATCGGTCGGTGTGGACGGAGCTTAAGGCGGCCTTTCATCTTCCGCCAAACGCGTTCCGAGGAGAGGAATTGCACGAATGAAGTTCTCATCAGCCAAGTTAAACGTCGCGTCGCGTTGAAAACGTCCCGAAGGTAAACACGAGAGAAGAATTGTTACCGGTCCAAATAGAATCCAGGTCAGACAGAGAGAGAGAAAGAAAATCGACACGGTTGTATATACGAAGCGATAAACAGCGAAACGAGGTAATGTTCCTTGACTCTTTTACACCGAGAGAATTATTTAAACGCATTGTGGGCGGGATGCGTGTTTCGTTTTCGAAACGGACGACGAGGAGTATATGCATATGAGACGTGTACCATGAGATATCTGTGTATACATATATTTCACAGAATTTTCGTCGAAAATTCGCGAAGAATCGTTGAAAGTAAAAATACACCAAAGATAAAACGTTTGTAAGATAAGAAAATTAATATTGTTCATATACTCACGTGAATCGAGGAGAACATTACGTATTGATCGACTCTTTCTCCTTTTCGCGTGTTATTAAATTAACAACGGTTAGTTAACATTTAAAATATTCTCCTTTTGACGCGCGTCTATTTATTTAAAGAAAATGATTATTATTACGAATCATTATATACGAATAAAACGGAAAAGAAAGTCGAATCGCCGATAAATCTACCCTATCTATCCTGCCAACCTTATTATTTCCAATCCCTTTTAAAGAGACGCGGAGAGTTTCATCCACAAACTACTCGCCACTTTCTGTGTGCATTTCTCGATCGTTCCAAACCTTCTAATTCTTAATCAACGTCGCAAACTCTCCGAGCCACGTGTTGGCAGCCAAATCCACCCCGTCCTTAACATCTGTCGGTTTCCCAACTCCGCAGCCAACTGGACACTGCCTATAACCCGTGGTGTCGGCCGATTGTTTCAGGACATGATGACGAAGAACAAGCAGCGAAATTGGCGACGATTTCTGGCCGGCTGCTTGGTCGCCGTGGTCGTGCTCGGCTTAGTCATCGCGGCGACCGTTCTTTTAACCGGAAGCCCGGATTCCTCCGGCTCGAGGGCCCCCCTCGCATCCGGTATCTCTCTGGAGGAATGGCTCGCGGGCTCCTTGTCACCCAAAAGCTTCAACGGCACATGGATCACCGGTAAATATATATATATTTCTTTTTTAATCAACTCGACTTAACCATTTCCGTAAGATAAAATTTCGAAACAAGGGAATGGATGGGGCGATAATTTAGATGGAACGATTTGTCGAAAGGATTTTTCCTTTATCGGATCGGGTAAGATAAATCGAAAGAAATGGAAAGTAGCAAAGAAAAGTCTTGGAATAAAAAAGTTGGGAGAGAGCCGAACTTGTATAACTTGCAGATATGAAATACATATGATTTCCAATTTCGATATAGCATATGAAGATATTACACTGTCGCTTACTATTTACACATTATACCAATGCCGCTCTCTCGTCCTCTATCTTTATTCTTATTGAATAACAAAAAAGGAAAAAAGAGACATCCCCCACCATCTAAATTTAAGTATCCAATCTCTAATTCTATGCCTACCTTTGCGACCTATATTTTACTATTTTCCCTCTCTTTTCTCCCGTCAGATCGTTTATTCATAAAAAGAAGAATAAAAAGACAATATAAACTTCTTTATTATAATTATTGTTAATTATCGTTAATTTACGTATCTTTCAAATTGTTTTCACTAAAACAGCTTGCAACAATATTCCCAGAAAAATATTTTCGATCGAATATGAAAAAAAAATCCCAACAATCCCTTTTTAAACACGAAGAAGCGTATACATTCCAGGACAATCCAGTTTCGAACAAGGGGGAGGTGTTGGGCCGGGCGACAAAGATCCACCCCCTCGAAATCCCGATTAATCGGTGAAATCTTTATTGCGGTTGGCCGGCAATTGCGAGGGAATTTGACGTAGGCAGTAATTAGCGGACGAGGGATCTGGCGAGAGAATCGTCCCCTTGCCGGGAGAGGGAGAGGCCTATTGCCGCAAATTAAGGGGTTTCGATGCCGGCTGTATCTACCGGTACACGTCCTGTGTACCGGATGGCGCGACGTTAATTTCCCTCCGCTTATACGAGAGCCTATCGATTTGCGCCATTACGTATGGCAAACATCATTTTCGACCCATCGCTGAATCACGCCTGATACGAGGAATCGCTCGAAAGGAGAAAGGCGTGAACGACGAGGAACGAAAACGAAGGAACAAATTCTTCTCGAACGCAGAAGCGATCGTTTCGAAGAGTGTATTTGGAAATTATTTTTTCGTATTATATCGTGTTTGTAGCGCGTGTTACTTTATTCGCCGTCTGACGAGTTGGCGCAATTTGAGTTATCGAGTTATCCATCTCGATAATTTTTCTTCGCTTTGAAAATTCCGCTTCGTTATTAGAATTGTTCGAAGTGAAATTAGAATTAGGGTTAAAATTATTAACTGACGTTGAACTTTTTTTTAGCCGTCTTTCCTTTAAAAATATTCACTACATCTCTATTTTTATCGCTATCTCTCGACGAATAGAAATAATTTCGTTATTTAATAACTCGAAAAATCAAACTCGAACTAATTTCATTACAGTTCATTCCACGCTCGCAAAACTCGGAAACTTTGAAAATAATATTTCTATCCAGCAATCTATTCGCGAAGCGATATTTTAAAAAAATCAAGCACAAGTGAATATCGATCGATTGAATCCAATGCTGGCTGACGGTCATCAACAATTAAATATAGGATTTATATCGTATTATATTAAAGTTTCCTCATTCCTTTTTTAATATTTCCACAGAGAGAAAGAATTTTCCTGCTGGCTCATCGTTGCTTGCGATAATAATAAATAATAACGATATAAATAAATAAAATATCGTTCGAATTGCCGCGTCGATCCAAGTGGTGCCTTGAGAATCAACACGTTGCATCGTCTCATACAATTTATTTCCTCCTCTCATTCCTCGTATATGATATTAGAAAACGCAAACGGCACTTCCCACTATATTTCCCTCTTTTCTTTCTTATTCCTCGAACGTTATTCTCATTTTGGGATTAGCGGTCCCCCTTTGTCCCGGACAAATGGAGAGGCGAGTTTGACACCGGCGAACGGTTGTTCCAGCCATTGTTCCCTACGCTTCCAAAGGAAAACTTCACTTTCACCGGCCTCCACCAAAGATTCCATTCGGTGAATTAATTCCGCGCGGCCCTGTTACCAACTTACAACTTTCGATCCTTCGCATCAATTTCCGTCCCATTCCACCTTTGGTCGTCGACCAAAAGTGCACACTTCAGTTTTCCACCGAGAATCCGCTTTGTTGAATTACCGTGTGCAAGGAAAAAAAAAAAAAAAGAAGAAGAAGAAGCGAGCGAGGTATAAGAATAGGTCGTTAATTGAGGGAGAAAATGGAGATGGAAGGAAAGGATCCTCTGTCGACAAGCGTATTAATCACGTTCTCAAGGAAGCCTTGGCTACGGATATAGAAATCGTGTGATTAACCAAACGAGGCTCGACGAGACACGACAGGTTATACAACCTCTTATTTCATCCTCGTGCGAGTTATTACCGAGTTAAATCACTCTGTCAATCCATTCTCTACGTGATAAACTCTTAATCCTTTCTCCTCGATTTCGTTTCGAAAAATCTCGAGGCGGGGATCCATCTTTTCAGTTGCAAATTCTCTCCACCGGATCCAGACGGAGACGTTGCGTAATCGATCGGTTGCTGTGAGATACAGTTGCGCGTCACGTAACAAGTGATACGAATCGTTCTGGACGGAATTTTCTGGCTCGAGGCGAGCGACGACGACCACGTCTTCTCTGGCAAGCTGCCTCAGCTGCTTTTCGCCGGTCATTTTCGAATCCTGCTTCGATTGAAGACTACCAAAATCTTCTTTCTTTTTTTCACGCCTTTCTCTATACTTTCTCGTATAATTTTGATTCGTATACTTATAGAAAGGGAGGCAAAATTGTCTATTTTCAAGTAAAATCCTCTCTTTTTGTACCATGAAAAACAAATTGGAAAATTATTCGACGCGTGAATTTTCCAACGCATCATTAAATATCTCAACTTGATAAATATCGGCGTCCTCTGAGATACTTTCGTTCAACTTCGTAGTTTCTTAGACGTCATGTTTGTTCCACCTTTTCGTCCGATCCTCTCGAGTTTCGAGTTTTGAATTTTTCTTCGAACAGAGATAAAAGTATCGCTTTCCTTTTTTTCGACAAAATTTCTCCATATTTCACGTTGTTGAAGCGTATTGTGGCGCCTTGTGGAAAAGCTTTTCGAAACGTGTGTGAGGGGATATTCGCACGGCTCGTTGAAATTTGACGTGGATCCCGCTTGGATAAACTTTTTCCTTCCGCGACATCGAGGTGTCGATGCGATTCTGGCATCGAAATAACAATGATTTAATTCTCCGTTCAGTTCTCTTCTTCTTAAATAATTTAACAGTTTCTCCCACGATGAATTTCTATTCTGCCATGGATAGATTAGATTTGATAATAATGAAATCTTGCTCCCTCTGTTGAATTCTGTTCATCGATAACGAGGTCCGTGTTATTTTGCCGAATAATCCTTTTTCTCGCTTGTTGTTGTATTATCGTATAAAATTATCAAAATATCGTGTTCGAAACTGGTTAAGGTTTCCAGTTGACAAGCTGGAGTATAAGTAAATCGAGACGATATCTGTTGCAACTATTATTTCATGCACGCGATATATATTTTTGGAATAAATAAATAAATTTTATTTTTCAAAAAAAAAAACGATTCCATTCAAATTTTTATTTCCAACACACGCACGTAAAATGGACAGGATATTATTTAATTTTTGATATTATGAAAGTTTTAAGCGCTTTTATAATTTGTACAAATTATTGATATTCGTGTTTTCATTGAATTTTTGAAATTTTTATTCACCTTTTATCTTCCCCAAAATTTAAAAACTTAAAATTTGTTTTTTTGCGAGAAAAAAGAAAAGATCCGAAGAAACGGTTCCCGTATTATTATGTCGAAACAAAATTTCGAGATATCAAGCATTCGACGATACATAGAATCTAATTAAAATGTATTTCGTCGATTCATCCGCGAACATCGTTCGATGTTTACAAACATTCCCTGGCAAAAGAAGGGAAATTCGCGAAATTCCCACTAACATTCCCACCCCATCCAAATCCATCCCAAAAATTTCAAGATTTTACAACAACAAAATGGTCGCGAGTTTTGCATCCCAAAACTTTTATCCCCAAATCGATCCACGTTCCAGCAAAGAAATCATCCCCTCCAATCCCCAGAAATTCCTCTCAAAAATCGATCTACGTTCCAACACCAAAAAAAAAAAAAGAAACCCATCGTTATCCCATTCTCTCTTTGACTCCCCCCCCCCCCCCCCCAAGAAAAGATTCTCGTTCGTGAAAGGAAGGACGAGTTCCTTGAACAGGTTCCTCCAACTAACTTCTCCATCCCCCTTTCTTTTTATTACGGGACACTTCAGGCAGACGAGATCAAAGAAATAGCCCCGCGAATGTCTTCTTTGTGACGTGCGCCACCAACTACGAGTTTCAACTACTGCTGTTTACGAACTTGCTCGTCTCCGTGTTTTTTTCCGCATCCCCCCCCCCCCCCCCCGAGAAACTTGGCCGCCTTAACTTATGCCGCGTCCTCGTCCTTCCTTCTCTGTATCCTCGTCGTGTTATATATCGCCGTTTAAGAGGGGGGGAATCTATCATCTTCACAGGTTGAAAGGAGGTTTTCTTCTTCGTTTAATCCACTTTGGCTCGTCTGGTACGATGATTCGAGAGGGAAGTAATTATTAGAGAAGAATTGCTCCGTTTGCGTGGAATATTTAATACGGCGGCGTGGGTGAGGGTGACGTTTCCATTGTTCCCCCGCTGAATTGAATTATTAACGGGATTAGGGTTGGTAGATATACTCCTCGAGGGAGGAATTGATTGAATTATTAACTCAACTGCTCGAATATTTTCGTTGTGTACAAGCGATCGTATAATATTGTTTCTTTAAATTCTCCATCGCTCTGCGAAATAATATGTGTGTTTATAAAATTATCCCGGACGATGATATTTCAATCTCGAAGAAATGCATGAAAAGGGAAGTTTTTAAAAAAAATATGGCAGGAGAAGAAGCTGGTTTTACTTCTCGTGTCCTGCAGGGAGTCTGCAACTTGGGATACTTCGTTTCCAAACTTTTGCAGTTGTTATCGTTCTCTCCCTCGAATGGGAGAGAACTCTTCGCATGAACAAAACGAGATATTAAAAATATCTCTCCAATTGATCCGAATTACAATTAAAAATCTCACGACACTCGTTTACGAAAACGAGCTAATATCTTTTTTTTAAGGAGAATCGATCGGAACGAAAGTGGATTGGCTTCCCCGAAACTTTGCCAACGCCGTGTATTTCAAGTTTCGAAACGGCAATCTCGCCAACGTGCCACCCGATGTATCATCAATCGTCGATTCGATGCCTCCCTTCTCTTTTATATTTCTTCCACCGTTATGATTCTTCGATTTTCGAAGGTCGAATAGAGTGCGATTTGTCGGGCAAAGGAGAGGAAGGAAAGAAAAAAAGAAGAAGAAGAAGAAGAAGGAAGAGAAGGGACGAGTGTTTGCGAAATAAATTGAAAATGGAATTTTCCTCGAGCGCTCGTTTTTGGTAGGAAATGGCGGGGCGTTCGAACACTTCTTCCTCTCTCCTCCTGCGTTTCGTCGTGCACACACAACTTTTCTCGTTATATTTAGCAGGATTAGTTAACGCACGTGATAATTTAGTTTATTAAATCGCCTCTCCTTTCCTCTTCGTTACAACTGTCTCGATCTTCCGTTGATCGCCTCTTGTTTAATCGAGATTTAGTTTTAGATAAAAGTTGACACGATCAACTTTGCTTTTTATCGATGTGTATGTATCTAGAAATTATTTCAATTTGTCCCACGACAAATTGAGATGAATTTTACAAATTAGATCGATTCTTTCGAAAATTTTTAATTCACGACACGATCCCTCGTAACACGAATGGCTACGATATTCCGTGTACGATGGTCCTCGAGGAAGCCTTCGAGGTTTCCTCGAAAAGGAGAGGAGAAATTATTCGAGCAACGTATCCAAATAAATCTTGAAACAATTCCAACTGTTTCAAGTGCGGGAGAAGGACGAACGTGTCTTTCACAATTTCGCTAGATTCAAAAGCGACGAACAAGAGGTGGCGGAGAGGAATGAAAGGGGAGGGGAGGGGACGTGAATTTTTCGAAACGACGCGAGAGAAAATAATCCTGTAATTATTTTTTTCCGCCTGTCCTGCGCGAGTGAATTAAAGAACTCGAAGAAAAAACTCGGGAAATTCGAGGAGAAGAAAGGAAAGCTTTCGTATTTAGCCGTTCGTTTCTTAGCCTCCACGAACGATTCTCGACGAATGAACAAAGAGGGAGCATCGGGCGGGGAGAAATTAGGGAAGAAATTCAAAACGGGTCAAAACGGGTATGAGATTTTTCGAAACGATAAAAACTCGAATTTTTCCAACATTTTCAAATGTACGATAACCGAAACCTAATCCCGAAGAATGGAGGAGATCATATTTTCACGCGTTTAGAATTGTTACTCGAGAACTTGATTCCAGTCTCGTTTGAGAGCTACAAATGAAAAATTTTACAGTAAATTTGAAATGGGTTAATTGGATTGATATGGATAATGATATCGTCCTCGAACGAATTGGACGAAAATTTGAAGCCACAAGGAGTCCAATTTAAAGTTGGAGATTAATATTTCGTGATATAATTATACGATATAATATATCATCAAGTTTCATATATATATAATATTCATGAAAGTTAATTATTTCATATTTTTTCAACTTGATTTATTAAGTTTATATCATATAAGCACAACTATAATGTTTTAATACACGAGTGGTGCACGTAAATTGAAATTTTAATCACGAAAACCCGATGAATAATGAAGTAACGAAAGAGGGGAATTGAGAGCGCGAAGTAGAATAGGGACGCGTGTAGTCAGACGCATCTATGCATTTTCGAAGGTGTACGCACGCGATATATCTCCATTACGTACGATCGTTCGCGAATATGCTCGTCGAACCGACGAATAAGATAATAATAAAATTTACCTTTCGTTATTTTTTTGTTTTAAATTTACAATATACACCATTCGAAATATCCTTTCGAATTTTTACTCGTCCATTTCTCTCCTCTTCTCTCTCAGTCGAGTCGAGAAAATTGTTTCACGTGGAAAAGTTTTTTCGCGCGTAAAAACCTCGCCTTCCATCCGAAAAAAGATAAATATCCACGCCGTTCGTTGTATTCGACAACGCTGCGGCAAGAAATCGTAGAGCCTTCCCCCCACCACGCTCGATACCGGCGCTTCCCCCTCTTTTCTCCATTAGCCACGCGTGTTGCCGAACTGGTCACCGGTCGCAGGCGTACGCTAAACACGTACGAGATCACCACAATTGTCGCCGTAGGGCCTCGATGGTGGCTGCGGTTCGACCCGAGCGTGAAACTCTCATCAACCATCGTAATCACCGCCCTGCACGTCTCTACATCTTCCACCTCCGCCCATTCCAACGCCTTCTCCTCGGTCGAGGTTTTTTCACCCTCTCGGTGTTTCCATCTTTATCGAGGGAAACGGCGTGTCCTCCTCCCATCTTGGAAGGAAGGAAAAACTAACAGGCAAGACCCGAATAGACTTGTCGCCGTTAATTTTTGTGAGAGGGCAGCTCTCCAAGGGGAGATCTACGGTTTCCAACGAAATCGATTGGCATTAATTTCGATCCCCTCTAATTGCACCGGCCGAGCAGAGATGGAGATATATATTTTCCTCCTTCTCCCTCTTGGTTTCGCGAAAGATGGCCCGTTTCGCCCGGCCGTTTTTCATTGTTACTCCAATCGTGTAACTTCCTAGAATTTCCTCCCCCTCCCCCTCTTTTTTTTTGTATTCCTGCGGATAACAATCACGGATGGATGGAAATTTTGCACTCGTTAAATATCGAGGATCTCCGCTCTTTTGGATTCGAAAATTATTTATTGCGAGGAAAAATGGAGGGGAAGAGAGAGAGAGAGAGAGAGAGAGAGAGAGAGAGATCCGGCGTGTAAAATGGATGGATTACGCACACGGTGAAAGGGAAATGTTTCTCTCCCTCTTTTTTTTCAAACGTATGAACAGCATCCATGCATTTTTATCCAGGTTGCAATGTTGTTTCTACTCATTTTCATCTTCGTCTCTCTCTTCATTTCTCGAATATTTTTTCTGAAATATCGTAAACGTCCATCCTGAAAATTCGACGAAGGCTCACTGCGAGAATTTTTTATCTCGTCATGCGCCGTTTATGTATCGCGTTACCGTCCCAATCGAACGTGCTCACGTTTTTCAGAGGTAAATTTTTTGCGAAAAAATCGATCGATCCTCCATCGATACTCCCATTGATGCAATTGTACCATCACCCGGAACCATCAAGTACAACATCACGCGAATCCTGCCGCCAGCCGATCAAACATTACGTCAGATTAGGGGATAATCCTACGATTAATCTGTATCGATCGAAATGCTGATAAATACTTCCGTCTGGTTGGTCCAATTGGACCGCACTAATTACGGACTAATCAATCCGTGGAATAACTCTATCTATCCATCCTATACATTGAATTACGCAAAAATAACTCTTTCCACCAGTCTTTCCTTAAACGATTTCTGCACGATTCGGCAATAAGAGAAAATTCTCACCCTTCCCCAGCTCTTCTTGGCCCATTTCGAATTCCAAGTTGGTCCGTCGAGTCAGGGATTCTTTCTTGCTCGTCCTGTTTTTATTTAATCGCGGAGAGAAAAAAGAAAGCACAATTGCAAGATGAATCGACAACAAAAATCCAATCATATGGCGATGGAGAGGACGAATTGGGAGGAACGGAAAGAGGGAAGAGAAAAATCTTCTCCGGCATCTGGTGTCGTTAATTAAGACGCGATAGAGAGGATAAGTTTCGAGGTGGTAATTGGTAACCCGGATAGACACTTCTTTCAGAGCGCGAAAAGTCCCGAAGAAAACTCGAACAAAACTGTATCATTCCCGGCGCATAATGGGCGTTGATTAAATCCGCTTCTAGCCGGGACACCCACTCTCGAATTAAAATAGCGCGAGGCCTTTTTTCCCCGCCCAGTTTAGAAACTTTCCCTCCCCATCCACCGTTCCACTCCATTCCTCTCCCTTCCTCGTCTGGCAAAACCTCTAATCCTCCCTGTTTTTCCTTTTCTCCCTTTCGTTTCCTCTTCCTTTCCTTCTTTTGTTTCTTTTTCTTTGTCTCGCTCACACGAATAATGTTGGAATCGAAGCTTTCCGTGTTTCAAGGTTCAACAAAACCTTTTTTCTCTTTTGGCACATGGCTTCAGGTGGGTTAATTTATCGAGGAGATCGTGGTAGATGCAAATCTTGGTACCACGAATCCTATCGTTTTTTTTTATCAAGTTGGTTGTCACTTTTATTGGCCATCCAATTGGAAGAATTGTTTAATTTCCTGTTTCTTTTTTGTCTTGATTTATTCTCACACGTGCAATTCAATCCGAATCAAGGGATTAAATCCGCGATATTATTCGTTTCAAGAATTCATTCCAAATCAATAATTTGCCTTTCGAGTGGAAACGGACACTTTGATGTTCAATTAAATCACAATTAAATCGGTTTCGTTCCAACGTGTTTTTTTTGCCTGGTCTCTTTTTATTTTTTTTTTTCAGAGATAAAATCGCTCGTAAGCTATCTCATTCAAAGTGTTTCACTCGAAGTACACCACAAATTGTGCCATTATCGATCGAGGCTTTATACCCGAAGAACGAAAGAGTCGACGTAGAGAAAGTGTATTTGCGAATAAAGAACAGATTCTGACGATATATAATTGAAAATGATTCCGTTTAACCCGATGGATAACTCGCTAAGATTAATGGTAAAATAATAATGGAACAATTATGGGAATTAAATCGTCGATTCGAAAAATTCTTCTTCTACTTGGAATTCGACCAATAATAATCAATATCACGAAAATTAATTAATAATTCTGTTCCACCCGTTTTACGTATCACGAATATGTTAATTAGAATGGATCATGGACACGCAACGATTCTTTTATTAAGAATATTAAAATGTATCTTAAATTATAAAATATTCAGAGTTTGGCGCTGTGTTATCCTAATAGTGGAACATTGTGATTTCACGCATATGCGAAAAAAATTAATAAGTCTTGTGGATAATCCGTTACGCGCGCAGATTGTAACACGATACAGATAATTATTTTCAACGATGTTTGGAAAAATTTACAATTTACTTTCACGTAACCTAATCTCGTCGGTTAGAACTTTTCTTCTGCACGGATGGATATTGTAAAACGTGAATTTATAAATTCGCCCTTTCTTTCCTCAAGAATTTTAGATTTTTTTATATTTCACGGATTTTAATTCAAATGATTTTCCAACGATGAAATCGAAATTTTAGGGGAATATATCGCGAATATATAATTATTAAATCGATTGTGAATACAGATTCGTCGTAATTTTTCACATTTCTTTTTCTTCTCATAAATGGATATATCTTTTATTAAAAACATCCTGTATTCGCCAATATGCCACATATTTCCACGAGGACGAGCCAAGAACAGTTTTGTCAATATTCTCCTGACAAAAATTAATTACACGAACTGCTTTCGAATTCAAAATTCCCTTCTTTCGCCGATTTACCTTATTCAATTGAACATCCATTAATAATTAAACCGAAGTTGACGAATCAATCAGGCTTAATTTAACTTTCAAATTTTTATAATCATACTCTCGCGACGTTTCATTTTTGTAATCAGGTTTAATTAGACCGGATCCTTGGCTTTTAATTTAATTTAATAACCCGAGAGAAATTCTTTTTTCCATTTACGAGTTTTAATTCTTTCTTGCCAAGTTCAACTCTAAGCACCATTTGCTTAGACGAGTTTCTTCACGACGTCGCTTATCGTTAGATTAAAAAAAGAAAAGAAAAAAATAAATAAATAAAGTGAAATGAAACAAAAATTTAAATCAACTCGAGTAAAAAAAAAGCCATCTGGAGAGCCGATAATTTGTCCGAAAAAAAGGCTCGTATCGAGATCGTACGAGATCAGATTGGAGGACATTTTTATCGGCCGGCCAATTTCTCCAACAAATTTCTCACGGTATCCGAGATATTAAAGATTAGGGTGATTTAATGGACGCGAGGGAAGGGAATTTCGCAATTACCCCGATAAAAATCGTTGTCGCGCTACACTTTACAATCCTCTGTAATCTTCGCCATGATTCAAAATGGCTCCCTCCGTAATTGGCTGGCCCCCGTTTTCTCGAATTTCAATAATCGTGTTCCAACCAATTATTATTCCTCCCCCAAATTAATATCTCCACGTGTCTTTGCCGAAAACGAGATAATTAATATTCTTTAAAAACTTTTAAAATTTAGGAAATATCGCGAGCCAAACGATACGATATTAAAAAAGAATATAATAAATTCGAATATAAATATTCGATCCTCTTTACGAATCTCGAGCGTTTCCTGCAATTTTAACATCCTCTCGCCCAGCCTTTAATCGAAACGCTCTTCCCTTCTACCTCAAGCAGTTCAGAGAGTATTTCAACTCGAGCGCTTCCGCGATCTTCTCTCGCTCCTCCACCTTTGCAACCAACTCCCGAAAGACGAGAGGGGAGAAAGTCAAGGAACCGGAGCTATCCGTCAAAACCGTCCAGATAAATCTTCCTCGTCCTCCCTCTTTTTTCCACGAAGACGGGATTCCCGCGAAAATTTATTCACCCCTTTCAAGAATTAATAAGCGTTGCTCGAGGAAGGGGATGATCGAGGGTCGAATACGTAAATTCGGGCCGGTGGTTTTAACGGCCCGGTGGAATCGTGTCACGCCCATTATTTCCACGCGTTTCGGGGCGATCGAGGGGAGGGGAGGCGAGGCGCTCCTCCTCGACTCGTCGTCCAGCATCTGCTCGTAATGGCGAGAAACAACGCGTCACGCGGAAGTGTTGGATCGTTGTTATCTTTGGGTAACAGGAAAGGAGCTCCGTCGGATAACCCTTCCTTTTTTCCTTTCCTTCTCCTCCTCGATTTCGCGAGGCAGAAAGTTGGCGATCAGAGTTGGCAGTTCCTTTTAAGTTAATCGTTTCGCTGCTACACAAGCGACTGCACAAGAAGCGGATTCGGATCTTTCTCTGGCATCGATATTTTGTTTTCATCGTCGATTTTCCTTTTCCATAAACACCAATAAACATCGAAGCAACGACGATCTTTCTCGAGAAGTCGTCCAAAAGTAGCTTAAGTTAAGAGGGAAGGGAAGAATTTTGAATCGAGTAATACAAGTTTATCTATTCCTGAAACTTAATTCTCCTTCTAAGTTTCTCGTTCCTCCAGTTTGCACGGATGGGACGAGATGGTGGATTAATCGTTTAGATTAATCTCGCGAGTGGTGTACGGAAGCGGTGAACGAGTTTGGTACTCGAAGGGAAGAAAGAAGGACGTGCTTTGAGAGGGATGGGGCGCGGGGTTTGTGGCACGATGATGATGTACGAGTAACGATTGCCCGGATACAAGGGAGTTCCATTTGTAGAAAACGAGGTCTCGTAGCGTGGTTCAGCTTGTTTGGCTTGCTTACGCGGGGACGCAATTAGGGGTTGGAAACATGGGGCGAAATTTTGACGGGGTTGTTATTGCGCTTTCTCTCTTTTGATCCTCGTAGAGGCTTCTGAATATCACCGATTTCAAACATTTTTGTTCTTTTGTAACAGCTTTTCGAAAGAATCTGAATCTCCTCCTTTTCATCTCTCGAACGCTCAAACTCTTGGATCTTCTTTCGTTTTAATTGTATTATTATCAATATATTTAAGTATGAATCAAGTACACTCTGTACATTCGTTTATATTATCACGAATTTGGAGGTTTTTTTCTTTTTACCAATTCGAAGCGAAATCGAAGAAATTATAATAAGAATCGATGTAAATCCTTTTCTTTTCATCTTTCGAGCGCTTGAACTCTTCGATCTTCTTTTGATTAACTTGTTTTAATTATATTATTAATATATAATCAATATATTAGTAAGCAATAAATTAACAATTCTTTATTTTTTTCTGGATACAATGCAGATCCTTTCTAACGCTTCTCGAAAAACTGTTCAACCCCAATATTTCCCCGAATAAATACTGTTTGCGTTGTAGAAGACAGAACAACGGATATAAACTTTCAACGTTCAACCGGAGAAGAAGAAAGTTTTTCGAACTTGTCACTTGGAAAAATAACCATCGCGATCATCTCCTCTCCCAAGAAACCGTTTGCCATTTTTCACGGTCACCGTTCTCACAGAACTCTGTGCGCCGTTTCCCTTAATCTCGGCCCTTGTTATCACGAACGTTACCCCGAGCATTTCCCTCGGTTTACAACGCGCCGTTGAGAGGTCCTTATAAAAGCATGCACACACACGCGCGCGCGCGCTCGTTCCTTTTTGCAAATGGCGTCGTTCCGCTTCCAACGTCCCCAAAGCTGGACGCGTACGCACGCCTTTTCTCTCGCTCGCGGTTAAACGAAAGGGGAATCAAGCAAACCCTGCTTACGAGAAGAACAACTATTATAAAACATATTATAGAGAGAATCATATCTTCTCTAGATGATGATTCCTTAATCCTCGTTTATCCAGAATTTTCAAAAGTGAAACGATACTCGAGTTTCTTTGCATGCAAAACATTCGAGAGATCTCCCTTTCTTTCCCCTTTATTGTTCCTTTCCTTTCTATCCCCCTCCCTCTCGTCGAATCGAGCTATCAATTTCCAAGCAAAACGGAACAGGCAATTTTTCACGCCATCACGCCTACCAGCGTCGATTTTCCTAACGAATCGCTCGGAAAAAATTGGCAAACTGGATGGAACGCGAAACCCTCCCCCCTCCTCCTCCTCCTCCTCCTCCCTGCGGCTTGTCTGTCTTCCGCGAGGGGGACAAGTGTCGCGCGCGAGTATACACGGTGTTAAATTTTCATCCCCAATCTTGTGCGTGTATGGAGGGGAAGAAAGAGAGGGAAGGAAGAGGATAGAGAGAGAGAGAGGAAAAATAACGACGTTGGAAGCACGTTATCAATATTGCATCGGTATTTGGGAATTTCGAGTCTCCCAAGGATAAGCTGGAATTACGAGATAATTTCCTTTCGAAAAATTGCTTTTTAAACAATAATCACTCTCTCCCCCCCATTTTCCCTCGAATCCTCTGCACGCGTTAAAATTAATCAACGATAAGAGAGAGAGAGAGAGGACGCAATTTTTTCCTTATGAGTTTTCAAACGCTCGTCGTTGATCCACGCAAAGGAAGGGAGAAAAAAGAGAGTGGAGGAGAACGAAATTATGCCGGCGCAGAGGCATAAAGCGAAAGCTCGATCGAGTGTAATTACAGGCGACGCCATTTATAAAATACTTGGCGTATACTCGATCGAAGAAACATACGGAGGATCGAGTTAAAGTGGGATCGATCCATCCACCAATTCCAAATTTTCCTCCCTTTCGTCGTAAGAAGCAAGCAACTCGATTTCTCCATCTTCGAAAAACGATTAACCATTAACAATATATATATATATATATAGTTGGCTGGTGTAATGGAGGAGGCGCCAGGTGCGTCGCCAATCGATATTTTCGGGACGGTTTCATCGATTTAGCTCCCCGAACACGTACCATCCCGATATATCCACGAGCTCGTTACATTTCTTCCATCGACTGTACGTATCCCGTAAACTCGATTAATATGCGACGGAACGATGTGTGCAGGGAGGATGTGTGGAGAGAAATGGGAGGACAAGAGAATTAGAGTTTTGGAACCCTCCCCCTATCACTTGGTTAAAACTCATCCTCGAATTTCGACGTTTTTGAATCAACATCGAAAATGATCGGTCACTCTTGGATATGCAAACACTGGGAGGGTTGCTGCTGTATATGCTCGGTTGAAGACCGGGCTCGATAGAAATTTCCCGTACAAATTATGCGGGATATTACGCGTAACTTGAAATATGCATTATATTTAAATTATGATAATGTCGATGTCGCCTAATGTCGAGAGTCAAAGCTCCCCCCGGAGAAGAGGGTATTCGAGCTTGTGCCTCAAAGTCGATGCCCTCCCCGGGGCATCGTGGCTACCAAAAAGGGAGGGATAAATTGCAGCCTATTATTTAGCCAAACTTCTTTTCCATCGAATTTTTACAATCCATCTTATGTAATGACAGCGCCCGAGTCGATCATTCTTGCGTAATACTCAACGAGCATGAAATTGTCGATCGAATTTTCTTATCTTTCTATACTTTTGCATTCGAGTCGCAGTAAAACTCATCCTTGAATTTCGGCGTTTTTGAATCAACATCGAAAACGATCGTCCTTCCGCCCCACTCTTGGTTCTTGGATATGCAAACACTGGGAGGCACGTACGTGAGTGGATAGGCCGCTACAGCAAGGGTCATAAAGGTCTTGGAGACAATGCACGGCAAACAGGTTCGTTGGTAACGTGGCCTTGGATGGTTAATAAGATTTAAGAGCACGATAAACTTTAATCACGAATGCCCGGTTATTTAAATCTAATTTCCAAGAATTGTGACGAGAAAGAAACACCATATTCGATCTCTCTCCTCGGCTTCGTATTTATTTTCGAAAAGAATCCGCCATTTTCCGGCAAAAATGTTTGTACGCGTGCAAGAAATAGGTTGCGGTGTCGTAAGAAATCGTGCCGAGGGGAGGGAGAAAACAACGAGGCTGCGCCGTTATCCCGCGCAAATCCCGCGTCGACGTGGGATTTCGTCGCGCGCATGCGCGCAGCAAGACGCGATGCATATATTTGGAAAATCGTGTAACGGCCGTCGATAGACTTGGCGGCCTGTGAAATCTAAAGTGATCTCCCGGATTTCTATGGAAATGAGCCAAACCGGGTTCGTTCACCTGTGTGCGGCGATCGTTTCCAAAATTACGAAAACCACCGCCTCTTACAACCGATTTTACTTTTACTGGGAATGTAAAATTCGAGCGACACGGATCGATGCCTTCGAATGAAACTTCGACTCGAGTGGATACGTAAGAGAGAGAGAGAGATGTTGGTCGAAATGGTTTACGAGATATTTAACGATGGAAATATCTCTGGCTTTATTACGTACGAGCAGTAACGATGGTAATCGTTATACTCGAATACCATCGTAAAAAAAAAAAAAAGGGGGAAAAAAGAAAATTCGATGGAGCAATAAAAATGCTCGAACAAAAGTAGAGGAACGAAATACATGCAAATTCCATTCGGATAGAAATGGCCGGTTTATTGGCACGTCATGGTAGCATCATAAGCGACAACCCCTGCGGCGGAATGGCGTCGACCTGTCAGACGTGGTGGTACAGTATACGTGTGGTAAGGTTGTTTCGCCTAAGAGCGCATAGCTGGAAATAATTTCCAAATTGTTCGTTCCGTTGGAATAATTTCTAAAAAGAAGGACAGACGATTCGATTTTCTTTCTTTTTTCGAGTTAAAAAAAAAATCTATACCTTTCCAACGATCTTCAAGATGCACGAATAATAATAATTCGTACAATTTTGTCGCAATAAAACGACGATAATAAATTTATCATCGTAAACTTGGATAGATTCGATAGCTATATCCTTCCAATTCTCCTTATTTATCCAATATCTCGACGTTTCTTCCTCTTCTTCCTTCGTCATCCACGCGTCGTGGATCCGCCGATTAAATTAAAAATCATAAACGTTCACGATTTTATCACAACCACGTGACGTAAGGAAACAACACCGCGAGAGAGAGAGAGAGAGAGAGAGAATAACCGCGGGCGACGCAGGTTTGACGTTTATATTAGCTCCTCGATATATCGAACCCCGGATATCGGTTACAGGTGCGCGGGCCACGATGAAATCTTGTTAATCCGAGCTAATTGGGAACAGTGGTGGTGGTTAACGGTTAAAGAGGGAAGGGTTAAACGGGATCGTGGATTATTGCGGTTTAATTTTCGTCCGACGGACGCAAAACTTCGTCAAATTCGGGTTTATACTTAGATCCTCGGATACGAATTAGGCGAATTATTAACGGAGGATCGAATCTTCTTTTTTTAATGTACACGTGTAACATGTATTTCTTACGTATACCGCTTTTTCGCAATTTTCGAAATGATTAATTTATTCGTCGAATAACGCGAGGAGAAACGAGCGAGAACGTCCGTCGTGCTCGGCGTTCGAAACGCGACTCGATATTTTCGTTACCAATGTCGATCGATTTGTTGTCGTTTCTCGCGCCGCGAGAAATGTTTTCAAACGTTCGTAACAATGCGCGTATATACGTTTATCGATTAAACTTTTATCGAGAAACGAATTGATATTCGCACATTTTTTTCTATCTCTTTTTTATCTTCGTCCTCCTTTTTTCAAATTAATTCGGAACTAAATCGTTTAAAGCGTAAAATTATCGGAAAATTATTAGATTCGGAAGTGTTAAAATTTTATTATTTGAAATGATATCAAAAAAAGTTTTACTAAAAAATTACAAGAAAATTAATAAAGATCGATATCGTTGAACAATTCGATCGGCGCGTGGAATTATGAGATAGAATTTTCTCTTGAAGAAGAGAGAGAGAGAGAGAAAAGAAAAAATATTGAAAATATTTATTTCCCTTTCGACGGATCGGAATCGATCGATATAAAATTTGTTCGAAAACGGTCTCCATCGTGGCTAATATCAAAGTAATTTCGTTCTATCAGCCCTGCCTTTATCGGCCTTAATTCTTTTTCCCCGCAACAAAAGCTCGTGTATCTCCTCGAGGAGGTCGCGGGAGGAATACATGCGGCTGTCTCTGTTCCAGGAAACGAGATACTGTATCGCGATGAAATTGGAAATCTCTTGATCTATAACGTTACATCGAGAAAGCCGAGGAAAATCCTGGACTCGACTAATAACGTGAGTACGAATTTCTTCTTTCAGCCCTCAATTTAACTCGAATAAGATTTAATACAATTAAGTTTTAACTTAAAATTAATAAATTTGGAGAATCGTGTTGCATATTTTTAACGATTTTCTTAATTTATATAGATATATATATATATATATATATATATATATATATACGTAGTTATAGTAAATATAATCTATAATAAAATTTTCTAATCTCTCATCTTATACTCTACAATTTTATATATTGTCGCAAAACGTTACTCGTTACGACAGATGCTTGGAGAAACAGTTCGTTCGATCGATTTTCGCGCTCGACCCTTAACAAATATTGAGATCTAATTTCTTTTTCTTTCCAATATAATAAAATAACTATATAAATGAATCCTAATTTCTAATCTCCCATCTGCACTTACTCTACGACTTTATATATTGTCGCAAAACGTTACTCGTTACGACAGAGAATAAATTTATACGCTTAGGAGAAACAGTTAATTATTTTACATTCAATTCAATATTTCGCACGAATAATAAGACTGAGCTTGACTACTATTTGTATCTTCGCCGTTTCACTCTCAGTTTTAAAATTCTTCCTAATATCGTTATTATTATACCAGGAACATGTTCATTTGTAACAAAGAGATTTTTGTAAATGAATGGAGGAGTAGGTACGAGAATCGTTTAAACAACTAACTACTACCGTTCCATTTTCAGGTGCTGATATTGAGTTTCGATTATCAACTATCGGCCGACCGGAAATATCTTCTGCTGGCCATCAACTACCAGAAGGTAAGCAACACGTTCGCCCGACACGTTGGGCCAGAAATCGAGGTCTTTGTCGATGCCCTCCCCGTGGGGAGGCGGGGAGGAATAGATAGAAACGAAAATTTCCCCGTTATTACGCCGTTGGTGTGGACGTGTCGAATAAATTTCGAGCGGGCTGACCGCGAAATTACCACCGTCTGATAGGCTTCGATCAATACTCGCAGCTGGTGGCCCGCCTCGTGGTGCAAAAGTGCGCGATACGATACGATAAATGAAGGGGCGAGTGATGATCGTCTGATAATGAACGAGAAAAGAAATCTCTCGGTTGAGAAAAGTGAGGGTTATTTAGAAAGGAGGGGAGAGGAGAGCAAATTCGACGATGAAGACGAATGATCGCCGAGGGATGAATTTAACTGGAAGTTTCCAGGATGAAACTTTTCTCTCTCTTCCTCCTCTTCTCCCTCCCTGTCCTTAGCGAAACCAAGGATTCTCTTCCTCCCATAATAATCCGTAAGACCTCGTTTCCGCAAGTTTCTTCTTCTTCTTCTTCTTCTTCGTTGAGGATCGACGATCTCGTTTCGACGATCTCCAAGATTTTGGAAATCATACGCGTTGTAAAGGAAAGTAATATTTCGAGACGAATCAACAGCAACAATTTGTAAACCAGTTCTCTTCAGTTCTCTTCAGTATCGTGTTCAATGTAGGTTAATTCAGGGGATGATTTTAGGTTCTTTTTTTTTTTTTTTCAACCAATTCCGATACACGTTGTGCAAGCTGTGTTGCAACAACAACAACAGTTTATTTATACGCTACAAACGATATCTTTGCGTACATTTTTAACGATCAGCGCGACATCTGTCCGACGAATTTAACAACAAACCTGTACAAAATATATTTCAACACCGTGTTAAACGTGTTCTTTGAACGATATTCGACATTTTCAATAATAATCTTCGATTCCAGAATTGTTCCACTCTTTTCTGACGCAACTCCATCTCATAGATAAAAAGCATAGATAACAGTCATTATCGAGACGTTATCACGATGTTTTAATCCCATTTCTTGGGAATGGAAATCTCCTTTCGAAACAACACCGATCGAACTCTGGTTTGCGATGCAAAATAAAATGGGAGGGGAAAAAAAAAAAAAAAAAAAAAAAAAGGCCTTCTTCCTGTAACGGGCGACAGTTGTTTTATCACCCTTGAAGTTTACATTTGCATTTAAATGAATTGGATTTTGGTTGGCGGGAAAGGATCCGTGGCTTTTTTTTTTTTTTTTTCAGAAGAGTGGCCGCGGAAGGGATTATTTGAAATTCACCGGCTTCGTCCGCGGGAAAACATGGAATTTTATTTCGATCCCGTTTTTCCGACCAACGCTCGTCGAGTTGCTTGCTTTGCAAACTCAATTACGTTATCCGTTATTCCAAAATAATCGGCTGATTCGAGCGCGGCTCGATTTACACTTGTTGGGACAAAAAGTGAACGGACGAAGAAAAGGAAAGAACGATCGTGAAGATCGATAAAATTGGTTATCGTCGTTTACGATTTACAATTCGCGCGACACGAATGTGAGTTGAATTTTCTTCTTCGAGGAGGAAGAAGAGGAGGAATGTGAGGTGTAACAGGAATTTATTTTTCGTTTCAATTACAATTTCAATTACAATCGTGTTCTAATAATAAGTCTATTCGCTCGCTTCTATTCCCAGGAATGTAAAGTAAAATTTAATTTCGAATTGCACTGTATCTGGAATGCGTTGAAGCCAAAATTTTATTAAAAGAACGGAGGGGAAATGGAATGAAAAAAATAAAAGTTTCTCAAGTTTCCCGACAACAAATAATTTATAATATTGATTCATTCGAACAAATTATATATTACAGAGAAATATTCAAAGATTTATCGTAATTACATACAAAACGTTGAAATTAAATAATATTTTCCATCTTTTCCATTATTTAGGAATTTGTTTGTTAATCCACCATCGTATTATTCCCTTTAATCCTGCAACAGTCGTGCAATAAATATTCTGCTATAATCGAAAGAATTGCCCGAGGTAAAATATTTTCTTTTCTAAAATATCGAGTATCGTAAATTGAGAAACAATTACACATTTTTCCCGATCTAAAATACCAACTATAAAATAAAGAGAAAGAGTTCAGATCCAATGGAGGAGCTGCTCCGGTATGTATGCTATGTAAAATTTCGCTCGTGTAAACGGACGAGAACTGCAAACTAATTTCTCTCGCGATGTTTTCGCGACCGGGGGAGATGATCAAGTTTGAAAGTTGCACACGAGAGTCGAAAAAGTTGGTCGTGTATCGCCGGCTAATATACGCGGCAAGGAAGAGGCACTTAGATTTTGAGGGCGTATCGAACGCATCGGTGGCCTAGTTCGAGATAGTAATAAAACGAGAAAAAGCGCCAGAAATTATTACCTCCCCTCCCCCTCCATCGCTTCCCAGGGATACTAGAGAATTTCTCCAACACTGTTTTATAAACACCCCGCAAAATTAAGTTGTTCTACTTAGGAATAAATCTTTCCTAAATAATTCATATATATATATATATATATATATAATATTTTATTTAAAATGCAAGGAACTAGATTTTCTAGATTTGCATTGTTCCACGAATCTTGATTGAAATTTCTCCTCTTGTCAATCGAAGTTTTAAAGATTCTTTTTTTATTCTACTTACTAAGAATAAAAAAAGAATCTTTCATTTCATTTAAAAAAAAGGTAACAAAATATGCAAGGAACATTTTCTAGATGCATTGTTCCACGAATCTTGATTGAAATTTCTCCTCTTGTCAATCTCTCCTCTTATCTTGTCGATTTTATTTTATTCTACTTAAGATACGCAACGAACATTTTCCATTCCAGATGCAATTCCATTGGTCCAATTTCGAAATGAAATTTCTCCTATTATCAATCGAGGATCTAAAGATTTTATTTTATTCTACTTAAAAGAATAAAAATTTCTTCTAAATAACTTATACGCGTATATGTATCATTTCATTTCAAAAAAGGTAACAAGATAGGCACGTAACAAGGAACATTTTCCATTCCGGATGCAATTGATTGAAATTTCTCTTCTTTATCAATCGAGCCTAAAGATTCTATTTCATTCTATTTAAGACACGCGAGGAACATTCCCTCGAGATGCAATTGGTCCAAATTTCGATTGAAGTTTCTCCCGTTATCAATGGAGGAGCCAAAGACGCCAGAAGAGAATCCATCGGCGAACAACATACGGCCGGATGTGGCCGCGTTCCGCAACACATGCTCCACTGTAATTCCGAATCGCGGAATGCTGAGCGCCACGTAGGCGTGCGTAGAACAGATACACGCTAAATACCGTATAATACCTGACATGCATAGAGTCGGTTCTGCTGGCTTCCTCTCCTCGCCATTCACCGCCACGCATAATCGGCCAACGGGGTACCGCCATGCCCGCATACTGGTCTAATTGCATACATTAGGGGGGAGAGCCAAATCTCTTCCCTCGCCGTCTCTCACGGGACACCGGTCCTTTTGTTCCACCGTTTTATTCCTACGATCCTGAAAACAATGTGTACGTTTCATCTGATACTTTGAGAGTTTGAATAAAAAGGGGTGGGTGATTGTGCAACGAATGTGCACGTGTGTATGTACGTACGCAGATATTTCGTTATATATGGAAGAGATTAGAATCAGTATTGAACCAATTCATAAATTATCTTGAATTTTAATCTAGTATTAACTACTCGTTGAAACCGCGTTTTACTTTTGATTCATGAAGCAGGTTAAATCTTCCGTTCGAAATCTCCGAAAATTAAATTAAATTTCAATTTGGATGGAATTGGTAAAATAATTCGACAATTTGGGGAGTCTCTTTATCGTCTCAACTTGACAAAATCAAAATCGAACGATAAATAAGATATTCTCGTGAGAGTCATTTTTTTGAATATACACACGTTGCAAGAGCTTGTATATTAATATTCCAAAGACGTTAGATTCAATGGAAGAACTACTTAAAAAGTTAGATTATAAAAGTTTACATTGCTATCCCGTGCAATCGATCATCTCGTAAAACGGTATTCCGAGAGTGTTTCGATCTAGGTATAAAAATTCTCACGGTTCGATCTCGAGTAAATTAATCGTATTATTAAGAAATTTCAGTAGAAATCCAAGAACAAGCATCGAACACGAGGGTTCGTTTCTCGATCGCCAAATTTCATCCCCCCCCCGCCTACTATATTTCAACAAGCAAGCACAGCTCCGAGCTGTTTAGACAGCTTTCCACTCGCCTCTATTCGTAACGCAACGACGACCGCGTATTCAAATTCAAATTCGATAGATTTATTTTAGAATCACGTTGCTTCGCCTCGTCCGCCCGCTCTCTCTTCTTTTCCTATTTGTCTGCATTTCACCCTTCCTGTTTCCACCTCCCTCCCTCTGTCTCCCTCCATTCGACCCTGCGTGTAGCGGCAACGAACCATCCTGTTACCGCTGCACGTGAAATCCTGAGTTATGTTCGACTGTATCCGACCGGCTGGATTTCCACGATTCGACGTCCTCCTCTTAACGAACAAGTTAGACTTTCGAAATCTCTTTTCTTTCTTCTTTTCTTCTTTTTTTTCATAGCTGGATGAATTTGTTTAATTTTTCAATCGTTGATGTATGCAATCGCTTGATAAATTGGATTGGTTTTATTTTTATTGGTTCTATCAGGGAGGATATTCTTGCAATTTAAAATTTCCCTTTGCGCGGAGACGTTCGATCAATACGTGAATTTTTGAGTAAATTTTCAACCAACACCGTGATACACGCGGGGAAAATTCAATTGGAAATTTTGCAAGCGAAACCTTGAACATCGAAGGAATACTCGTTTCGAGGCGGTATTATCAACCCCCTCCATCTTATCGGCAAAGGATCGTCCGTAATGAGGGCTGCCCCGAGCACTGTCCTGCTTCTCGAGATCCTCTTAATTCGCGCTCGAATAGTAATATTCAATGGGTTTCCACGCCACGGCCTCCGCTCCAATTTCCAAGCAACGTCCCTCTATTTTTTCTCTTTCTTCTTCTTCTTACTTTCATCTCATCCGTGAATAATTTCACAGCTGTTCGAAACTTTCGTCCTCCTCGGCTGGAAGTTTCGAAGAATCGAGAAGGAAGCGCGCGAATATCGGCTAAGATTCGAATTTTTCCCCTTCTATTTACGATATCGCCTCGTGGTTGCGAGAGCAGCCGCCAGAGGCGCTGTCGAGGCCAGCGGTTCTCAACCGTGCATGGGTTTTACGCATGCATTTCCACGACGAAGTGCTCGCTTGAAAAATTTTTCTTCGATATCAGCCTTATTGGATCTTCTAGGGTATCGATATATACACTTCTTGCCCGTTCTTTAGTCTAATGTGACGATCGATGAATAAGAATCTTTCTAATAGAAAATTCTACGTTTATAATAAAATTCTTACACGAATATTCGAGCGGTAATATGTTTCCGGATAAATTCCTCGAGACACCTGACGATCGGTCCAATTTTACAAAAACCACATCCTCCTGGAAACGAGGATTTCCTTTCCGAAACCCGGCAGGGCGGTGAGTAATGGACGATGGGGTATCACCCGTCTCGCGATTAATCACCGTGATTAATGCCGTCCCTCGCAGCAATTAATGCGTGCAATTGATGTTATTATTATCGCCCCGAACGAATCTCTTCGGAATCTGTCGAATATACGAATCCAGCCTATATAATAAAAAAGAAGAAGAAACAAATAGAAAATATTAATTTTGAGAAATGCGTGAATGGCGAGTCTCTAACGAGTTTCTAACAAGTAAGCCAAGTTCGCTGATTATTGGAATTTTCCGTGGTTGCCGCGCACAGCCAGCCACGAAAACAGAGCTGTGGTGGGGAGACAGAGAAAGAGGGAGAAAAACTGGCGGACGACACGGTAAACGCGGAGAGAGAGAGAGAGAGAGAGAGAGAGCACAGAGGTTGGCAAAAGGAGAAGTACAAGGGGAGGGGATATTGCCGCGCCACCATCCGGTCGTTGCATCATTAGAGGATGGCCCGGCTTGCACGTCACGTTACTCGCCGCATAATGTGTGTATATTCTGCATCGAGTTTTATCTTTCCACGTGTATCGCGTTTAATGAAGTCACGCGGCCCGAACAACGTCCAGAGTGGAAAATCGGCCTCGGCCGCGATCCCTGCTCGTTAACGCTGCTCCTTTTTTCTTTTTCCCCTCCCTTTGTACTCCCCTTTCGTGTATCACTCTTCTTTTTCTTCTTGCTTTTAATTCGTTCCTTCGTTTCCTTCTTTTTTAAAAGTAAAAAGTGTCTTCTTGCAAAGGATTGGTGGTTTAAGGAAGTGTTTCGTTGTGCGAGCAGTGAGAATTGAAATTTTTATTTTTATTTTTATTTTACGGACGATATTAATGTGTGCTGTTTGTACAAGTAGAATAAGTATTTGTTTACGATTACGAGATCTTTTACGAACTTTCTTACATAATCGGGCAATGGAAGAAAAATTTAACGTGTAATTATTAAACGTGTTTCGTTGTAAATAGTTTGCTGGGAGAAAGGGATCCAACCTTTCATCATGGTAATGATAAAATTCGCCTCGAAACAAATTAGATGGAAGTACAGTGAGCGAAGGAAAAGAAACTCGTTTATAACATGAATGCAGGATCAGTTTTTGGTTATACTGTACACCTGCAGCGAAATCTCGCTTTATTTCCCACGAGCGCGAACGATAAACGTCGGATGTCGTTATAATGCAGCATACTCACGGTTATCAGCACCCGACGTGTTTACACAATGTGTCGTCCTGCTTTTTGCGCGTCCAATAAATGTTGCAGTGTATCCGGTATTAATCGTAACGACGATTAAATTGCAATAAATGCCGGGAAACGTAAAAACTTGAGCAAGCTATCGTTCGATATCCCTCCGTCTTTCGAATATCGCAGAAACGGTTGTAGTCAGATTGTTCAAAAAGTTTATTTGTGTATAAGTGAATTATTTATAAAACAATATTTTTCTTCTTCTTCTCTTCCTCCTCTTCCTTAGATATATTGAGTACAAATTATTCAACCATATCGGAAGATATGGTGTCCATCCACCAGGGAATATGCATTCACATCGACAAATTTCGAGTTCAATTCTTAAAAATCATGGATTGTTACTTTGTAATTTCCAAAAATTCTTGGCATTGTGGATATTCGTCACATTGGAAAAATTTCGAGATTTTTAGAATCTCGATTCGTGGATTATCAATTTGTATTTTCCAAGAATTTCGAAAAATTCCTGCCATTCACCAGGGAATATCCATCCACTTGGACTAATGTAACTAATCAATCGATTCGATTGTTCGTTAATAACCGTTAATAAAAATTTAAAAATGGAAAGACTCTTTAGAATTATAACACGATTGCAACTTAGTTTCGTATCACACTGGTTCGAGATCGATCCGATCCCTGCCGATATTAAAAGAAATACGGATTATCGTCACATCCACGATCGATCATCGATCCATGCCATGCAGTTTCGAAGAACGAGGACGAAAGAGGAGAAAGAATCGAGGAAGAAAAACTTCATTTTTCCTTTTTTTACGCTTTTCGAACGAGATCCGGCGTGGACAACAGCTGCGGGGGGGAAAAACTGTCGCATTAATTCACCGCCGATTAATTAATCATTACGTTCGGTTGGCCGGTCTGCTAGATTGAAAACGTGGCGTGACGACAATGAACTATGGGATGACCGATCAATTACCACGGAGAGCCCTTTGACGGTGGCCACAAAGAACAACCAACTCTCGACTCGACGCCGACCTTGTGAAACCTTTGGCAAAATTTCACCTCTGCGCTTTTCTCTATTAAAAGCACGTCGTTTACAATTTCCTTTCGTTCCAATTTTCTTTTTTTCAACTTTGATCCTCTCGTTTTAAAATTTTTCTTTTCGATTCTTCTTCCCTACGAGATTCTATATCTTCTCTTTCTCTTTTTTTAAGGTATCGTTGGATATATAGATTGGTTTTTTTATTTAATAATTTTATTTTTGATTTATATATTAGGCCAAATATATTATTTTAAATCGAATTTATATTAATAATAATAATAATTTTCTACTAATAGCAATAATAGCAATAATCCAATTCCAGTTTCTTTTCTGATTCATTCATCGAGATTAGTAACAGCTGGAATTTATTTACGTAGACTTATTAAATTTATTGAATTTAAAAATATTATTTTAACAAGGTTCACGTTTCAAATTCAGATTCGAACAATCGCATATGCCACATAATTTCTCACGGGCCTTCGACTTAAACCCGGCCAATTCGGCTTTTCACTCGATCGATTCTGTTCTATCAGGGTGCATCGAAGGGAAACTTTATATTTTGATATCGAATCAGTTGTGAATCCTCCAAGCGCTCCGCGGAGTTTAATGGATTTGAATTGATATTTTCTTCGAGATGTAATCGACAATGGAGGATTTTGTGCGGGGGATCTTTGAAATTCCTTTCAACTTGTGCTCAAACGAGACGACGCCTTTCAACCATTCCTCCCGAAAATCTGATACGAGGAGGATTATTTTTCTCGAAAAAGACGTCCCTACTTTTCTCTACCACTTCGAATTTATTCGGAAAAAAGAGTTTTCCTGGAGTTTTGTATTAAATAATATGCTCGGTATGCGTATCTAAATTCAGATTAGATTTTGAATTTATCGTTCGTTGCAAAGGAGAGACCAAATTGTTTTGTGTCTTGTTCATTTATGTGTCTTGACGGAAGCAAAAATCATCTTCAAAAGGGTTCTAGTATGCGAGAAAAAGTAGATTGTTCAAAATGTTATATTAATTATAGCTATAGTGATTGATTTTTCGATTCATCGTTCGTTTTGAAAAAATCGTTCATGCAATTACAATATTATTTCAATATTATGCATTATTGGATATTCCCCCGACGAATTCTGCACATAAATTATTCAGAATTATTCCAACCAGTTCAATATTACGTGGTAATTAGAAGTTGCGCTCTAAAATGTAGTTAAATCATTGGATATTGGAATAAAAATTAACAAACGAAAGAAAATATGCGATTTCCATCATTTCGACATCATCGTCATTTAGACACGTTGGAAATCATTGTCGAATTTTTCCTTTTCTCGATAGCAGGAATTTTATATCCAGATCCTAATAGAAAATAAAAAATTCATAAAAGAAAAGAGTCTCTTCGTTTCAGAGAAACAACGCTATCGAAACTCGCTCGGCAAATTTCTCTAATATTAATATCCATTCAGAATTTTCATTCAGTTTCAAGCCTATCTCAAAATCTATCAATCACGACATCCGGTTCAAAGAAAGAAATACGAATAATTAATAATTAATAAATAAATTTTTGATCAATTAATCTGTACATATTATCATTAATGAAAAATAGTTGAATCGTTTAACCATAACAAGATAAACCACACGGTTCAATCAACCGATACCAAAAAAATATCGAATAATAAATATTCATACGAACATCGACGTTCGTATCGCAAAACGCGTTTACAAAATGTGAAAAAAAAAAGAGAAGAAAAAAAAAAAAAGCCTCGATGGAAAAACACACTCGATGTTCCATCCCCAATGGAAATCAGGGGACCCGATCTTTGTCCACGTTGCCATATCGCTTAAACACCTCGTTTCTAATTATAAATTCCATCTAGGAGTGATGGAGGAGCCGGCTCTGATAATGTAAATAGTAAGCAAGGGGCCACGGATGGTTGATTGACTGACGTGATTGGAATGTCTGAGCGATAATTGGGCGAGGCAAGGCAAGGAGGAGGCCGCAATGCGCGAGCATAATTAGCAAGGACGACGAGAGTGGGAATCGAGACGTTGGATTCGAGATAGATCGGCGAGTCTCTTTGCAAGGAGCACGTAAATTGGGGATTAATTGATTCTCAAGCGAAATCGGCGGTGTCTTTCTCCTCTGAAGCGAAGGTGGATTCTCAATGTGTATCCGTTTATCGGCGCAATAACGGCAAAGTAATGCAAGATGATGGAAAATAAGAATCCATTATCTACGTTGTGATTAACGAGTTTACAAGTTTGAAACGAATTTGCGTTATCGAGAAATATTTGAATATCAAATTTTGATTGATTAATAGTGGAAGGTTAACGATAAGTTTAATTGTAAATGAAATAGAATTTTAACCACTATTTTGGAAGAGACGAAACGATAAAGATTTTAAAAGTACAGATTTATAAGCTTAACGATAATGAAGATTATTATTATAACAACATTGAATGCAACATGTATCTTCACCGATGAATCGAATATTCCAGAATTTATTTCCTTGCTGTTTACATCCTCAAAGAAAGGTTTTAGACCTTAAATCTTTCTCGAAGAGGAATTTCTTGCTCGAGCGAGGGAATAAAAAGAACTATCCATTTTCTCGAATCGATAAATGTTTGATCGCGTCCAATTTAGAATTGTAATACCGGTGACCCAACAAACGAATCCACGATCGAAACGATTCGGATCCGATGACGATATCCGGTTCAACCGGATATGGAAGTTTCCAAGATCTAACTAGTTTTAACCAATCTCGAACTTGGTAGGAAACCGAGAATCCTACGATCAAACATTTAATTTAATTTTCTTCGATTATTTGCCATTCTTCGATTTTAATGATTTTTTAACACGTTTGATGAGATCATCGTTACGTTGATCTTATTTGACGATCGTTGTTTATTAAAACATTAATAAACTTGGAAAAAACTTGAAAAAGAATTTGGAATTGTTTACCGAGAGAAATATCGATCGTGGAAAGTTTAAAAGTTACACTCCTCGAGTCGAAAACCGAGTAAATCACGACGAGAGACGCGTGGTCGAGACTCGCTCGCGAAAGTAAATCTTTTTGGCGGAGACCGATTCGATTCGGCGAATATCGCGGGATATATCCGTCCAACCTTTGTTCCAACCTTTGTTCTTCCTCCTCCCTCCATTTCTTTCCCTTCTACGTGCGAATAAGAACTTTAGATTCTCGATATAATTTTAAACCGATAACTGTGGATCGACTCCAAGAATTCCATACTTTTCTCTTTCTTTTTAAATATATATAATTCAAGTTGGAGAAGTTTTTTTCTTTTAAAAAAACTCGTTCCATTTCCGAGTTTTATCTCCTCCACTTTGACATCCTCGAATCCTCTAATCCTTCTTTCCTTTCCCCCTCTCCAATTATCCCCCGTGTTTTATTCAAGACACCGAAAGAATAACAAGTTCCCCCGGCCGACAATGGACAGCGACAACAACAACAACAACAACAACAATAATAATAATAATCTTTCACTCCGCGTCAGTTTCGTTTATTCTTTAACCATTTCGCTACGGGCTACTTCTCCGCAGCGCCAGAAATGTGCACTCGAGAAAGATCGTCCTCACAATTCGAGTTGCTTTGACGGTTTTTATTGAAAAAAGAAAAAAAATTGATAAAAATACCGATGCTACGTTTCGTACAGAGGAAGATATACGCCAATAATTCCGATCGCTCGTCACATCTTATGCAGAACGATTATAGTCATCTGTAGTATCTCAATTGCAGAGACTATAAGATTATAATAATAGCCCGTAATATCTCAATGATATTTCATGGTGAGCGACTGTATTAAACAGAGCGACTATATTAAGTAAAGGGATTATATTAAGCAGAGCTATTATAGTCACCTCAGTAGTATCTCACTGGCATCTCTTATGCAGACCGATTATAGTCGTCCTGGTAGCTCAATGGCATCTTATGCAGAGCGACTATAGTCACCCATAATATCACAAGTGGCTGGGCATTTTATAGAGAGCGACTATATTAAGCAGAGCTATTATAGTCGCTCGTAGTACTTTAATGGTTGGCATCTTATATAGAGCAATTATAGTCGTCCTAGTGGTTCAGTAATATCTTATATAGGGCGACTATATTAGTCGCTGGTATAGTATCTGGTATTTTATGATTTTATGAGCGACTATATTAAGTAAAGGGACTATATCAAGCAGAGCTATTATAGTCATATTATGTAGTATCTCAGTGGCATCTTATGCAGAGCGACTATAGTCCATACTATCACAAGTGGCTGGGCATTTTATAGAGAGCGACTATATTAAGCAGAGCTATTATAGTCGCTCGTAGTACTTTAATGGTTGACATCTTATATACAGCAATTATAGTCGTCCTAGTGGTTCAGTAATATCTTATATAGGGCGACTATATTAGTCGCTCGTAATATCTGATATTTTATGATTTTATGAGCGACTATATTAAGTAAAGGGACTATATCAAGCAGAGTGACTATAGTCCGTAGTATCACAAGTGGCTGGGCATTTTATAGAGAGCGACTGTATTAAGTAGAGAGACTATATTAAGCAGAGCGACTATATTAAGCAGAGCGACTATATTAAGCACAGGGACTATATTATAGTCACCTTGTATAGTATCTCAGTGGTTGGCATCTTATGCAGAGCGATTATAGTCACCTGTATCTCAATGGTTGGCATCTTATATAGAACAACTATAGGACTATATATCGTCCTAATAGTTCAGTAGTATCTCATATAGGGCGACTATAGTCGCTCGTAATATCTGGTATTTTATGATTTTATGAGCGACTATATTAAGTAAAGGGACTATATCAAGCAGAGCTATTATAGTCATATTATGTAGTATCTCAGTGGATGGCATCTTATGCAGAGCGACTATAGTCCGTAGTATCACAAGTGGCTGGGCATTTTATAGAGAGCGACTGTATTAAGCAGAGCGACTATATTAAGCACAGGGATTATATTATAGTCACCTTGTATAGTATCTCAGTTGGCATCTTATGCAGAGCGATTATAGTCACCTGTACCTCAATGGTTGGCATCTTATATAGAACAACTATAGGACTATATATCGTCCTAATAGTTCAGTAGTATCTCATATAGGGCGACTATAGTCGCTCGTAATATCTGGTATTTTATTTTACGATGAGCGACTATATATTAAGTAGAGGAACTATATTAAGCAGAACGATTATAATTGCTCTGTTGCTCAAAGGATTAAAAGCAAATTCACGCTTCCTCCTCCCGTTTCTTTCGAACAGGTGTGACGGATGAAGCATCGACTAATAACGCCGGATCTTCCATCCACCCAAAAGTTTTCGCGTCCTTCATTTTTCCTTACGAAACGGAGAAAGAGAGAGAGAGAGAGAGAGGATCCTCTCGTCGCCGCGCCAGGATAAACAGCAGCGGAAATATTACGTTTTCAACGGAGGCGTAGTATACAAACCTCCTCCTACGTCCCCCCCCCCCCTCCGAATAATCACGAAACTGCGAATAGCGGAACGACCCTCTTTTCCAGAGGTTTGTTTGTTAGTCGCTTTTCTATGGGGGGGAGGAGAGAAGGGGGACGTGGGGCGCGACATTTACATTCGAGGTTCGGGGGGACGAGTTATTGCGTTCGCCGTGGAAACGAGATTTATAGTTGACGCGTTGCTTAAAGCTGCGTTTTCTCTTTTTTCTTTCTCCTCTCTGTCCCTCCCCTGTTTGTGAAAAAAACCGACAGACCCGAAAACGTTTTTTGCTCGATTTTCGATCCGGAGACAAATGGAAATACAGTAGCTCGGATTCGGTGGTTACGTTCTTTTTATTTGTCACGTCTTTCTTGGTTTTCCCGTTTTATTATTGTTATTATTGTGCGAATAATGCGTCAGGAATGTACGAAGATGAATTTTGTGTTTTTTTCTTTTCTAATGCGAGTATGAGAGTAGAATAGATCATTATTCGGTTTGAAGAGAAAAGGATTAGTAAAGGATGATATATATCGTTTAATTTTCAAAATGGGACACCCTGTATATGGAATGTATCCTTTGACGCTCGAGAAACAAAGGTACATGGAGGAAGAAGATGTTTCTCAACTTAACCATTGTCTTTTATTCATAATCGCTAAGAGCGGTTCGTTCCATCCATATTTCTCCCCTCTTTTCTTTCATAAATAAATCCAAGATTTATTTTATTTGTCGTCATCAAAGCTTGTATATCGAATAATAAATAGATACGCGAAGAAGTTAATTTTAGATAGATCGGTGATCGATATTTGATACAAAAATTGTTCATCGAATTAAATGTTTAATAAGATCAAATGCTCGATATTAAAAATATACGCAATGTTATATATGTACATGCTCTGCTCTCAATTCTTTTTATAATCGATCGATGTTTTTTAAATTAAAAACAGTAATAAATTAATCTCTGTTGGAATAATACCGATACAAGTTTTTTTTTTTATCTTTATTCTTCGTAGAATGCTTTCGTCGTTCATTCGCTAGATTGAACATATCTTTTAACAACCTTTTAATTCCTCTATATTTTTTATCCTTTTTATTCGTGTTCCACAACAATTAGATAGATATCAATCTTATCGATAACATTCTTAAGTTAAATTTTTATCTCTATCGTTATTCGACCGATAAATGATAAAATCGTCGATAGATTTTTTTTATATAAATCGAAAATACATATCACCCCTGATCTCTGAGAAATCAATAGTCAAATACAGAAAGAAAAAGATAAATTTTTTCTAATCACTATCCTTCTTTCATCGATATCTCTTCTCGTAACCCTTTCAATCTATATAAAGAAAAAAAAAACCTCCTAAAAATTCTATAAACAACGCTCCTTGCGAATATTCTCAAAGGAAGAAGAAAAGAAAAATCGCGCGAGACGACTGATTCGTCCTTCCTGAAACGCGACACGTTCCTATCCAACGCCCTCCCCCAAAGATGAATCGTAACACAAAGGAAAAAAAAGCTCCTGAAAATTTTATAAACAAAATTGGTTCGTCCTTCCTGACACGTTTATCCCCAAAGATGAATCGTAGTTTTATCGAGGACGCGAGTTAATGTATTCACGCAGAGTCACTAAAAGGGAAGTTTACTGGAATTAAAGAAGTTGTTCCGGAGGCAAGGATTAAGCCAAGGCAAGGGGCAAACGTTCAACCCGATCCGAAAGTTTCCGCTTTTATTCACGATTAGCGAGAACGCGCCTAAGCCCCGCTCCGACCAACTTCTGTAATCGTTCGAACGAACCTCCAGATAGACCCTTTCATATCTCCTCCTCATCCCTTAATCGCGAGTTGTGCGTGAAATTTGTTTACAAGGAGGATTTATTATGCAAGGGTTTCTCCTCCTTTTTGGAAAGTATTTTGGAAATAAAGGGAATTTGTTTGATGGTAAAGTATATCGTGGATATTTTATTATTCGATGTATGGTCCCATTGTGTGACGATATGTAACCGAAAAGTATATAAAATATATCCATATTTTCGATTCGAATATTTTCGTGGTGGGATCTCCATACAGTAAATAATATTTGAACATTCGTATTTAAACGTTAAACGTTACGGATAGATATTTCAATATTTCCGATATTCTATTTATTTTAACTCGCTTCGAATTTTTCTCCAGGCTTTGATTAAAAACTTTGTTTCCGCGCAACGTGTGCGCAAAGCCCCCCGTTTTTGAAAGATTGAAAGTTTCTTTTTTTTTTTCTTGTTTTCTAGTTAAGACAAATAAATTAGATATTCTCTCTCGGTATATTGGTTTTTCTCTCTCTCTCTCTCTCTCTCCCTTTTTGCAAAAAGTCGTAAAAAGATGAAAACTTTCGAACGCTTCGAAAACTTGTACCTGGAAAAATGGAAAAGCGGTGGATAAGGATATTTTGAGCAAAGGAGGACGGATCGATGAAACGACGTCTTACAGTAAAAATTGTACCGAATCGAGGTAAATATCGACATCTCGGAATTATATTTTACGGATATAAAGCGGATATAAATTCCCAAGTTATCAAATTGCAATATTTACACGTAAAGAGACCGATATCGTATCGTGAATTATTATTAACATCGTTTACTATTTTCACTCGAAATTGTTGCTTCCACGTACGAAGAAAAAGTGAATTTACATCTGTGAATTCCCGAAATATTCCAATTTTAATTTTTCACGACGAAAATATACCGAAAATGTCACGAAAGATATAACAACGCTTCCATGGACAATTCGAGGGAAAATATTTTTCCAATTTTTTTAATTCGAGAGAAGAACACGTTCGATCCCCCCCCGAGCTTACTTATTTTTTTAACCTCGAAGGAAACATCTCTCTTTCAATCGGACTCCCTCGCGCTTTCATCCGCCCACTCTTCGTTAAACCACCCTCGCTTCCCTCCTTAAAATTATTCCACAGATTGAGTGACGTTAATTAGCCGTTCTCATCAAGAAGATTACCCCTTTCGTGCGCCAACTGACCTTTTAAACCGAGAAATCGCGTCGCTTCAGGAAAAAGAAGAAGAAGAAGAAGAAGAAAAAAGAATTGAATTAACCCCTGGAAAGAAGAAGATCCTCGCGATCCTCCTTCTTCAAATAGTCGAGAAATTTGCGAGTTCAAAATCTTTTAATATCAAGCATGCAAAAATTTGGAATTCTTTAAAAAAATCACTCGTAGCATTTATTTAAATGTATCATTGGGTTAACAAAAATCGCGAAAGCGCCACCTTTCTGCGTTTGAAAAATCGGCAATGATTCAGGGAAGAAATTAATAATCCGGGACTTAAATGCGCGGCCAATTTTCGTGATGCATTGCCGACTGGAACGGCAACATTGGAGCGCGGGGATATTCGACCTTGCGAATGTTCCACATGCAAATTTGCCGCGAAGAATGAAAACATTTCGTCCCTTTAACGATTATTATTCGGCCGTTGGAATTACGATTTTCGTGATTAAGGATGTTTTATCCTGCTTTTTCCTTTTTTTCTTTTTTCATCCGGATTATTAAAGATTTCGAGTGTAATCTCTTCGTGCGAAATTTAATCGAAACGTTTAAACCGAGTATTGGCTGTTAATTAGCGAGGAAATTAAAAATAATTCGATGGGCGATTAAATTTTGTACAAGATTAATCACGTTGTTTAATTCAAGAAATGTTGTGATTAATTGGAAGCAGATAATTTGGCCTGGAAAAAAAAAGTAGTTTATTGAGATTCATCTTGTGGTTGAATTTAAAGAAACGAACGATTCATTCAACAATCGGTATTTTTGAAGAGGCTGTTAAATAGAATTCGTCCAACGTTAGTTTTTGCTGATTTAATCGATTAAAGTTAATCACATGTATGAATATGTATATGATAAATATACCATTAACAATTAATATTCGAGACCACTATCGAATATGATGAATTTCATATTGAACGGAATTTTATAATGGTTAATCACCGATGATCGAGCAATTAATTCCATCCAATTGACAATAAAACATTTATAAATTAAGTACAATTATGCATCACATTAGACAAAATTACACCGATTGTCCAAATGATAAATAATTCCAAAGATATCCTTCAAGATCCCGCGAAAACGTTCGAATTTAAATATAACGGATACGAGTATTTATACAATATTTAAAAATTAACACGTTCCAATTCGTACGTATGAATTTTTCATAATGTAAAATAATATAATTTTGGATAAGCATCAACTCGTTAAGAATCGGATAATCACGTTTCGAAAACATGACATTATTTCGCACATTTAGCGAAATCCTCTTATCCCCAAACTGTCCGATTATTATCCGGCAAAATTACTCGAATCGTTCGAACTAGTTTTATCCAACTTAAATCGCTTATTTAATTTAATAAACGAGCACGTTTCACGCACTTTACTCGCCAGAATTAACACGTAAATCATCTAAGCATCTACGATTTTTAATTTATAGAAGGATATCGCGTTTGCACGAAGAATATTAATTCATACGCGATCGATTGTAAAGAGCAAACGTCGATAAATATCGATCGAAGATTACTCTTACAACTTGAGTTTTTAATATGGACGTTTCCGACCCGGAAAGTAAAAAGAAGAGGAAATTCAAATGAAGGTCTTAATGCTCCGTCCGTACATTTTTCTGGGCATTTAAAGTTGTTGCACAAACGCGAAACACCGGCCAACAAATCCAGTTTATAAGCAACTTGTAAAGTCGAAGCGAGGCGAGAACAAATTGCGACGATAATCTGACAAAGACGGAACTTGAATAAATAATTCCGTACAACTTTTCCATTTCATTTTCATGGATCTAGAGTCGCGATCTTAAGTACGATGAATTATAAAAATTGATAAAAAATATCGAAGCTTGTTATTCATTCCTTAAATTAACGAGATAAATATGGATTAATCGAGGCTAATCTCAAAACCGTTCCGCGAATGTATTCCGCTCTGTTAACTAAAATTACACACAACTCGAATAAATCGCATCGTTCGTGAACGATTCGCCACACAAAACTCGCCGGGACGTGTTATATTCGTTCGCTCGGTTATCCTCGTTTAACAGCCGCGCATGCGCAGTTCCTTGCATGCGGCAAACTCGAGAAGTTGTCGCTGAAAGCGAGATTCGAAGAAAAAGCGGCCGAGGAAGCCATCCGTCAATCGTGGCAAGCGTATTCGTCGAAATTCCATTCGCCGCTTTTCCAACGATCGCTCGAACTTGAGAATCGTTGCACGATCGAGGCTCAAAGATCACGAGGAGACAAGAAAGCAAGCAACTTCGTCGTTGATTCCGTGTTACGATGAATCACAACGCAATTATCGTTTCGCATTGTTTCGCACTCCCCATTTGCCAATGTCGAAAATTATTCTCACGCGTTTTTTGAAAAACTATTACGCAACTATTGACGGCTCGATCGAAGGCTTGTACGTGTTTCGAAAGATTTTACCAATGAAATTTTTTTCGTTTTTTTAAGAAAGGAATACATCGCAAATGATTACTTCGAATTTGTTGTATTGTTCTTTTCTTTTTACCTTATCCTTCCAAATTATGAAATGACACGTTACGAAAGTTGAAGAATAATTGGACAACAGGAATCCACGATCGTTTCACTCGGTTTTTTCCTCTCGATAATAATTCTTCTTCTGTTCGTGGAGGACGAATGTCTCTCGGTGTTGATTCGAGGCGCGACTCGCAGCCGTTTTGCGGTCGTTTTGCCGAGTTAATCGATTAATTCACCGAGCTAGGCGAAAACCGCACCGTTCTGCAACGAGTTTAATAAATTTCGCGAGGAACACTACTCGTTGTTTTCTCGGCCACGTTCGACGCAGTTATGAACGGGCAAACGTGTAGAAGCGCGCGCTTCCTTCCTCGCTCGCTCGTGTTTATCCATTTCTGCCGCGTTTGTGATATCGGGCTCGGCGTTTTTCTTTCGTATTCACGAGTTCGTATTTATTTACGCTTCTTCTTCGAATAAGTGACGCGAACGATGGATGAGCGTTACGTTTGTGTTCAATCGATTTTATTATTGTACAATTTATTCATCAAGCTAATAGAATTGTGATTGATGTATTATATATGGAATTATATTAGAATAATGAACGTTTTTTCAGAAATGGTGTTAAATACGAGTGTTAAATAAATCGGTTATAGATATATAAAAGAAAAGGAAAACGTTTTTCACGCGTTTATATCTCCTCTCCTCGTGCAAAGCTGAGCTTGACTTGGACGTTGCAAAGAATCTTTACGCTTAATAAAACGAATGAATAAATATATACACGCAATAATAAAATGTAACAAACTCCCCTTCTTCTCAACCTTTGCTTCTCACTTTCCATTCTTCTAAATAACGATTCTTAAATCGTGCAAATTCAAATTGGAAAAAAAAAAAAAAAAAAGGAAAAAACTTTCGGACCCAAACCGTCCGAAAAATCGCTATATAAATCCGCGTATTGTATTTCGATCGATATATATAAAAATATCACTACCAATAAAATATTCATTTTCACGACAAAGAATTGGATGACAAAGCGGACGATTTAGCCGCCAAACACTCCCCGCGTATTCATCAACGGCGCTCGCCCGAATAGATTGTAAATAAAACAACCCTCCTCCCCCAATTAAATAACGCCTGTGTGCAAATCACGAGTATAAGCGCGCCTCGAAACGAATTCCCCGCGTATAAATTAATTCGATTTTCCACCACCTGGGGGGGGAGGGGAGGGTTTGGTTCATCTATCTATCTATCTATACTTTTTGTTTTTAAATATACGCGATAAAATCGAAAAGCACGGTGGGGGTGGGGAGAGGGAAGGAGTAGATAAATCTCCTGTTTAACGTGGATTTTAAATCTCGTTTCGTTCGATAAAGGGAGGAGGAGGAGCAGGCAGAGAAATTTATTATGCGCGGGGAACGAGTCACGATCTCTCGTTGAAAACTGGAATCGAAACATCGAATCGATATTTAAAATACCGTGAATTTTTGATAACTTTGTCCAAAGCGTGTTAGAAGCGAGGGGAACGGAACTTGTGTGATAATAAAGTGGAAACTTTTACCAAGGTGTAATTTGCGTTTTAACGGATCTCGAGGGTGGAGAATTTCGTTTTGTTCCTTTCGTGCTCGATACGAATCGTAAATCATAAATCTCATAATTGTGGAAAATGGCTCGGGCTTTGAAACTTATTTCAATCGCATCAACTGATCGTTTCAAATATCGAAATCGAATGTTAAGCAAAAGCGTAGAGCTAATAGAAATCGAGGGAAAGAAGTAGAAATATGTTCGGAATATTATCGAAACTCTATTATAAAAGGATTTTCTGATGTTGCCAAGTGAAAAAAAAAAAAAATATCCAAGAGCATGATGGCTGGCTGACTCGTGTCATTTGATTGACTTGCTTAACTTGATCGTGCAATTTTCGAAATCATTTTTTAATACGAACGAGGAGAATAAACATATAAAAAACGGGCTCGTCAAGTATAAATTGTTGGACGACGATCGGAGATGGGTTGGATCAAGTTGGAAAATGTAAATAACACGAGAGTTGGGTTGCGGGAGCGTTGGTCTGGAAAGAGGTTTGACCACGTCCCGGGTTCAATTCCGAAATAACCGGCCTCGAAGCGAGCACGTGATGTTACAAGCCAAGATTCCCCGGTGAAAGCTGATGGACCAAGTCTGGATTCGATTCGAATTGGCTCGAATTTCACGCGATCCTCGCCGCCCCATCCTTGCAACTTTGATCGAAAACGCACGAGCGGTTTCATCGTCCAGCTCGTTAATTCAACTTCCCGTCGTCGTTATCCAAAAGTTTCGTCTTCTTTTCTTGAAAATATTGCGGAAAGAAATAATTTTTTGGATCGATCTTTCACGGTCGAAAATTATTCACAAACGAAAGAAAAACGTGTTCAAATTCTATCCACCGGAAATTTTATAATAAAAAAAATCGCGTATCATACGAAGCATGTAAAGCTTTCATTATACACATAATACATAATTCGATTATTATTAGCCATTTAATCGCATTGGATCAATTCAATCCCGTTAAATTCCCTTCCCATTTTAATATAATCGTATCGATGGAACGAAATACACGAACGAGATACACGCGTGGTGAATTTCACGCAAGAACGCCATCTTTAAAGAATAATATAAAATCAGGAGATCGAAAGTTTGGTCACGTTAAACGCCCCCAATAGGAAGAAGCAAACGAGAGAGAGAGAGAGAGAGAGACTCGTGTAAGAACGATGGCGCGTAATAAATAATATGCAAGTCCTCTCCATTTTCTCTCCGTGCCCCATCGAATTAATAATGTATGAGAGCCGTGTAAGTCGCTCCCTCGAATCTTCGGTGAAAAATTCCGCAGATTGCTTCGATCCTCTCGCCGATCCCTTTCCCCGAAAACTTGCTCGAAACCATCGTCGATCTCGTCGTGTATCGAGAATTCGAAACAGCGTCACACGCTTTTCGGATATTTTCGTCCATGGTACATTTTACATACCTACCGTTCTTTTTTTTTTTTTTCTCCGTCGATATGAACGGGGCACGTGCCGTTCCATCATCCGATATTTCCATATCGATGGAATATCGGTGGAAAATTGATTCCCTAATTCCACCTATGATTTGTCGTTTCCTAAAAATCCGTGGTAATTCAATCCGCGGCTGTTACGTAAAAATGTCGACTTCGTGGTGTTTCATTTTTTTTTTTTCTTTTCTTTTTTGGAATTGGAACAAGAAGCATCAGAGTTTTTAGCGATGGAGAGAAGGCGAGTCGAAATCGTCATGCAACGCTTTAACGTGGTTCCTTCCGAGTATTCCTCATAAAGATACGAGCGCGATATAATTGCTTTCCTCATGCGAGCTATTATTCTCCATTATGAAGTGTGTGTGCGCGCGCGTGTGTGCGTCTTTTTCAAGCAATTTTACAGCCGGGTGTAAGCGGGACTAGGTCGCATTCGTTCGAAGTAACTCGAGACAAATTGGCGGCGATAAGAGATCTTGAGAAAAATTATAATGTTCTATTGAATTACGTGGTGGTAATGCTATACTCGAGGATAATTATTCTTTTATGCATTATTGTGTCGTAATTACGGTATAATTAATCATTATTATTAGCAGAGAAAATGTGTTCCAAATGTGACTTTGAGTTTGAACTTTTTATATTAGTGAAAAGTAAAGGATATAATATAGTTTTTGTTTTATTCCTCTTCATTCAAAAAACACGAAAGTGAACTCTTCTACCGATTTTAAAAATCCTATACTTCTGATTAATTTCGAGTTATTGATATGGAGGATTTTGCGACACGTCGTACAATCTTTGCAAAGATTGACTAAGATAATGGTTATGCTTAATAGGCAATTAATAATTAATATTGTGCCCGTGAAACTGAAGCTTTGATCTTATGCTTTGAAATTAGTAAGGACCAAACCTGATTCAACAACTGCTAATAGTTAGCCAAGTTGTTTAAGTTATGCCAGGATACGGGAAAATTATACTAGGATTAAATTTCCCGGTAAGGAGCTTTATTCTTTATCCATTCTATTGAATAATCAATGCCAGAATCTATTCAACAGAATAAGTTAATTAAGAAGATAGGGAGAGCAGAAGATGGTCAAATAATTTAGATCTCTATGAAAGATCCGCCCAAATGTTCAAGCTTTGGGAGAATTGCTCGAGAAGCAGAGAGAGAGAGAGCAAAATCTAAAGAAAATTGTCAAATGTACTCGTCGAGTTCTCATGTAATTTTTAACTCGATTTTCAACAAAGATAAAGACAAAAGCGTAAATCAATAGAAAAGTTGATTATTTAAAAATAAGAAAACGTTTTATTTCTCTACAATTTCTATTCTCGAAAGGAATGTTTTACGAATATATTAACATTTTGTATGTAAGAGATGCATGTACCAAGGGGAGACAATTTAATCTTGAGAGTTCTGACAGATATTAGTCTCTTAAAGAGAGGAAGAGAGCGTCTCTTAGAAAAGGAGACATTTTAATTTTAAAAATCTTAGAAGCGTATTACAAAGTGTTTCGAGTTTTTAAAATTTGCTGAAAAACTTTCACGTGGAAAAAGAGAGGAAGAAGAGTAGAAACACGTGGAGCAGATGTGCTATAAAGATAACAGTACATTCCAAACTTACTTTAACACGTATTTAACATTAAATTCTACGAATTACGAATACTTAAAGACGCGAAAAAATTATAAAACAATATTTAATATCTCAAGTTTTTCGAGATTACTCAATAATAAAACTTCATCTTCGATCGTCTAAAACAATCATATCGCAATTACTTCGACATCCCAAATTTTCGCCGAAACTTTTCGAAGGTTTACGAGCTTTCCCCTCATGTTTATTTCGTTTCACGCCTTTCGCGCCACATTCACGCGCCATCCAAACTTCGAATCGAAAGTTATCAATTTGAGGCGGCTGCTTCTTTGTGTTTCTCCAGACCTCGTCAGATGCGTTTAATCTCGCGGCGCGAGCGAAACTCATTAATGGGTGTACTTGCCAGGCAAATTGAATTGGGCGGACGCAACGTGAACTGATTATAATAACGAATGGCCCCGGGCAATCTCTCTCTCTCTCGAGTTTCGAAGGGGAACGCGATTAATAACATTATATCGATATCGATATAAGTATCGACGATATTATCATTAATCGGATGGCGGTCTCGAAACGGATTAAGAGCATATGAAATATATAATTGACGTCTCGAGTTATTGGAAATTTTTGTCGAACGAACGAGGAAGGAATGTTTTTGAAATATTCCCTAGATATAGTTTATCAATTCTCTCTTAAGCGGATCTTTGCTTCAGGGGGGGAGGGGGAAGCGAAGGGAACGAAAATGTCGGTTTATTCGTTTCAGGGAGGACGAAATATTTGTACTATGTTTTAATAAGCAAGTATCAAGTAAATTACTCGGTGTAATTTGATGAATAATAATAATAATAGATGTAACTTAATAGCAATTTTTAAATAGAATTCTGTATAGAATTATAAATCTTCCAAAGATGTTTCACGAATATATTAATACCCTGTATATATATATATTTTTTTTTTTAAGAGAGAAAATTTTCATTCCATTCTGTACTCGTAACCATTTTGCCATATAAATTATTCGCGTACAGCATATAATAAATCAATTTTGAAAATCCTAGCAATGTTTTTTGTTCCCTGCAAGGGATTTATGCAGTGTTTCTGTTTATCGTTATACGTGTTACGCATTTATTCCCTTTGAAAATCCTCGCTTTTCAACAGAGTTGGAGATACGTTTTTTTTTATAAAAAGATTACAAACTCTTCTCTACGTAATTCTTACAATTATTACTCGTAATCGATCGCTCATTCGCTGCGAAAATGGCAAAAATTACGAACACGTGGAAAATCTCTAAATTAGAAACGCGTGAAAAATACATTAAAATTCCAAACTAAAAGGCCAGGGTACTTGAAAACACTCGTTCGTGAAATTCTGCCAGTGAAAAAAAAAAAAAAAAATACAGTCGCGCATATCGACTGGCCAAAATTTCAATTATCGCGTTTCTAACGTTCAAAATTAATTTTCTGCTCCATTAAAAATCCTCAAAAAAAAAAAAAAAAAATTATTAATTGAACCAATATTTCACGGATCATTCTTATTTCCCCATTTTTCACATTATCAGTTATCGTATCAGAAATTGGAATTTCCATTCGAATATTACAACGTTCTATCATGTTTAATTTCATCAGAGGAAGTTGGATCATCTTTCTTTCCTGGTCGACGTTCTCTCCCTCCTCTCCCCCCCGGTCGATCAGGAATTTCCACGTCCCAGAAGTCTGACAGTTCCCTCCAACATTCCATCGACGAAACTTTCGACCGATATTCCGCGTGATTGCGATTAAAGCGGCGCATTTTTGGGCATTTTTTTTTTTTTCCAGAGGAAACATTGAAATATTCGCAAAATTCGACGATACACAGTTCTTCTTCCAATCGAATTTTAATCGACGAAATGGGGGAGAAGAAAGGGTATCGTTGAAAATCGTTTCGAAATTTTTCACGAAGCTCTCTTTTGAGGACTTCCTTTCCTCAACGTGGTCGCCTGGAAATTTTCCCTTCCAAGATTTTTCAATTTTCAATTTTTACGAAGGGGAAGACGTCTCCGTTTTTCGAGAGATCGTTGCATATTTCATCGTTAGAATTCGTTTCTCGAATCTTAAATTTTTAAATTTTACAATCGAGGTATCATCGAGTAAGTAAGGATCTATATTAACAAGTATAGAGTGTGTATTCTTATTTCATTTAATGTAAACTCGTTCTTTGCTCGATTCGTGTAAATTCATTGCAAGATTATAATATAAGCGACATTTGAAAAAAATAAGAAAAGAAGATAAAATTCCAAACGTTTAACATTTTTTAAAATTTTGCTGTTCAAACTTTCGTTTCTCTTTTTCTTCGCGGAAACATTATTTTTTTTTATCTACGATATATTATTTAAATTGAACAATGCTACTTGTTCGTTGCAACACATTGGCCTCTTGTCGCAATTATATTTAATTAAACGTAGCGTGTTCTAAGCTTTGCGCCATTGCATATCGTGATGTGCTATTTTGTTGTTGCTCCGCTTTTCTAAACTCTATGCTTCGAACTTTGTTTATCGTAGCAATTCTTCAAGGATATTTAAGTCGAGCCATCTTGCCCTCAGCACGTTTGCATCTTTGAAAAGGGAACAAAGTCTCGTTCGAGCTTTGTAACATTTGCGCATGGTGCGCTAAGAGAATTCAAAGAACTAGGATAAGCAAATACAAGCGTGGAGAGCTGAAAATATGAGAGCAGAGAGAAAGAGGTGAGAGAGGAGAGCTATCCTGAGAATTCGTCGATTGGGGCGCGAAACTTTGTGTATCTTCGAGACAGCAGCAGTTGAAAGTTGCAGAAATAGGATTGGAAATTATATGCTGTCGATGTTACAAGATTTAATGGACGATCCTTCGAGATTCCATACGCGAAAGAAAAGTCAAGGATGAACAAGACTGCGTTTCCAAACGAGCACTTCTTTCCTCACGAACGCAATTCGAGAGAGAAAACAATGATTCTCAAAACAATGATCGTGATGGATAATTCGTTCAATTAGATTCAAGTTTGTTGAAGAGAAACTTTTGAAAAAAATGAACGCATTTATCGTAATGAAACTCGATCGAATCGTGAAGAAACTTTGAGCCGCGATAACTTGGAACGTAGCGACATTTAATCGACGAACGAGAGATCGTTAGAAGCGTGAAATCTTCCCCTTTAAAACGGCTTTTCATTTATCCCGATACCATTTCCGAGATATCGTCGCGCAAAGAAAAGCTAATTTTTTATTCTCCCCCATTTCCATCCTTCTTCTTTACACGGATCTCTCGCCTCGTCAGCGACCAAACCAGGGATAAGTGACAGCCGCGAAAAAGCCGTGTTTCCAGCAAAAATAAATAGGTCACTGGTGGCCTTCCATTCATAAATTTTGCCTTGATCGATAACTGTGAATTTTTACAAAAATTAGTTTCAATAACACGAGGGTTTTTTCCCCTCAACCGACTTCGATGCAACTTTTATTCGATGATTTTGATAAAAGTTTATTCGTAATTTCATTTATATAAAATCTGGAATATCTGGATCTTCGCGATCCCCCGTTTCGATATAATTGTCGACACGATTGGAGAATCAATGGCTCTTATCTTCTTGGGCAGTTTGCCTAGCTCGCGAACAAGTAGTCGTCGATAAAGCTGCTCTAAAGTTAGCAGCATAGAAATGTGGGCCAAGTTGAAGAGGGACACACTTCCGTGTGTCCATTAATTGCCGGCTTGCAACAAGCTTACGACGCGTCATAACTGTCCTTCAACAGTGAACAACCCTTTTCATTTACGAATCCATAATATTATATAATTTCTCCCTTCGTTTTGCCAAAAACTGATAAAATTCTGGGGGGAAAAAACGAGTGTCTTAAAGAAAGAAAGAAAGAAAGAAAAATACCATTAGATATTCAATCCCGAGTAAAAACTACCCTTAAAAAAAAAAAATAACAAAGGAAAGCCCTGTACGATCGTAAACTCTCTCAAATAATCAGCCGAGCGTGCAAATTTTCAAGACGATTTCAGTCGTCCCCTGAAAAATGCGAAAAAAGGGTTCTCGTGTGTGCGCCGGGCACTTCTTGATTTACATTGGCCGAATCATCAGTCGTATCGCCCTTAATCCCCGCTAATTCCACACTGCATTAGGATTAATTCTCTCACGTTCTCTCTCTCTCTCTCTCTCGATATCCGACCACTTTTAAAAGTTGGCGCAACATTTAATCCCTGTCGATCGCGATTTTTCTTTTCTCTCATTTTCTCACACTTGGAGGAGTGGCTGGCTCTTATTCGTCTCTCCACACGGAATATTTTAGTAATATTATCGTTTTATCATCGTAGGAGCAAGTTTGGCCAAGCTTTAAATCATAATATTCATAGTTACCTGATCGCCGAGTTTGAAGTTTAAATTTAACTTCTCCCCTCCAACGTGCAATCCCGCAAATTATTGTTTGAATATTGTTAAGTTGGTTCGATGTACATTAATCTGTCAGACGGTGTGCAAACACCGGGCCCCAGGAAAATTGATAGCAAATTTGTGGTTACGCCATGGCCATCCTCCTCGAGCAGCGGTATCGATTTTAACGAATCATTATCCCATCCACGTATTTTATTCCTCCGTCAAACTTTTTTCTTCTTCTTTAAATTTAAAAGGGACGCATTTTTCTCGTTCAATTTTTTTTTTGGGGGGGGGGTGAAGGAAAGGAAAAATCGCAACGACAAACTTCTCGTCGACGTGGATTGTTTCCAACAAAGGGACACAAACATTCATCCGCGAGTGTACGAAAGAAGAAGAAGAAGAAAAAAGAAAGAAAAGCTCGATGATTTTGCCTCAAATTGCTGCGAATTCATCGTTTCGTAATTGCGACGATCTGGTTGCCCCCGCGCTGTACAGGCAAAAGCAACGCGTTCGTGGTTAAGGTGGGGGGTTTCAAAATCCCCTCTCGTTTATAGAAACTCGTTGGAAAATTTCGTTGGGCGACAATTTAACTCGATCGAAAACGTTAAAAGTGGAATTCGAGGCGAGTTTTTCCTTTCGAATAAGATTTCGTCCTCTCAAGTATCGTGTCACATTGAACGGATTGCAAAGTTTCATATTCAATTCAATTACTTTGAAAATTGTCAACTTAATTAACCAACCTAATTTTCCTCGAAATCCTGCTCCTCGAAAAAAGGAAGGATCTCCCCAGCCTGCCACGTGACGATTTTATAAATAACCGGTTAATTTTATCGCCGGTTTAGCAACGAACGAACAATTAGCAAGTCGATCGCCCAGTGGAATTATAAATTTTCCAGGGCATACGCGACGTATATAATAAATCTTGGCCACAGATAGGAACGAGATGTAACGTTGATTAATAAATTTCCCCGCGTTTATCGCGGCCCAGTTTCATTCTGAAATGAAACGAAGGGATAAAAAAAAAAAAGAACGAAACCAGGGAATAAAATTGATCGAGCGTACACTTAACGAAGCGCGATAACATTAATTTCTAACTTTAATTGATACACGTCCGCAAGCTGAATTTTATCCACGATAAATAAATTACGGTGCATTGATCTTCGGTTTTGAATCGATTCGAGCAAAGCGGCTCGTGTAAATAAATTGTTCTCGTACGAGGGGATGAAATTGAAAGGACATTTCTTCATTTTCGAAAATCGAATCGAAAATTGGTGGCCAATCCTTCAACGAATTCTCAATTGTTTGATTCGAATGATATCGCTATGGATACGGGTTTGTAATAATTTGTGGCAATGCAAGTGATATAAGAGCGATGAAGTGTGAATAATAAAGAAAATTGAAGTATTCGATTAATATTGCAAATTATTGCCCGAGACAGGATTAAGAACTTTCTTCTTCTTCTTTCTACAAATCAAACAATTAAAACGTCGAATCTATTGTTACATCGATGGCTTAATTTTGTTTATGTCTTTATAAAACATTTGTTTCTTTGATATTGATACGTGAAAAATTTATTATTGATTCACGAATTTTTCCTAATCTATCGTTGCATAAAAGTCCAGGCACGCAATGGCCCGCTCGATTTGATTAAAATTTATGATTACATGAAAATTTCAATTCGAAGTTCGATATCAAATTTCCCAAACTCTTTTATTAATCCTGATTTATCACCTCTAAATATTAAAATCCATTCAATAGCGTATATATGTATAGAGAGAGATTATTTTTAATAAATAATAAATATCAATGGAAAGGTTTAATACGATTTAAAAAAATGGATCGTTTTTAAATAAAAGTATTTATCGTTTAGGAAAGAAGACTCTCAAGCTGCCTCGCGTATTCATCTTCTTTCATTTTAAATATACCTTTTTTGAAAAAGCCCCGATCGATCGAGCCTGTTCAAATCCTTAATTCATCGTGTATTCCGATTACAACAATAGATCATTGTTGCAAAAATACGTATTAATAGTACACGTACACAGATATCGTTGTTACAACCTCAATCATAATTTCAGTGGAACGTCCAATTTACAATCTAAATCTGATACGATGATGTTTCGTTCAACGAAGAAAACTTGTTCAAAATGTTAATTTCAATAACATTTCGTGTTTCAAGATGAAAATCAGCACAAGATGCAATAAATAAAAGTACGGATCATTTACTGCGGATTTCAAACACTACTATTCTTCATAACGAATATTATCCTGGATATCGTGGCACGTTACCAGATACTACATCCCATATATTGTTTCCTATTATCTTTCACCTTCAAACCTGATAGCTTATCGCGCACCGTAATAATTGGAACAAACTTAACAAAATTGGTAACACTTTTGATTACCGGATCGTTGAAAAATCTCTGAAAAAAAACTCCATCCAACAACTTTTCAACATCCTTTTTCTTTTCGCTCTGAAAAGTCACGTCTTGAACGAATTTTAAAAAAATTGAGCATTGAAATTGAAGATTGCCTTCCCGATGAACGACACGCACACGATCGAAAATTAAGATCCAAAATCCATTAGATATATTTCTAGCACGAGTCTCCCCAATTTTTCCACAATTTTTGATCTGCGAAATTAAGCGTAACAGTGGTGGAACAGTAGTAACGTTGGCAATACAAACGGCCCGGCGATTATTTGCCGGCCAAACATGGCAGCGTTCGATTAATTGGCGATGATGCAAATCGGATGTGGGTAATCAGACGGTCGAAAATTGCCAGGTTGGGGGGGAGCGTAAACAGGAAAAACATACGATGTAGAGGGAGGGGGTGTGGCGCAAAAAAAAAGGGGGTAGAACTGCTTATTTATCGTGCAACCCCAATTTCATCCGTATCGAGCAACCAGTGTTATGCATTATGTATCCCGGCAATGTGTAAACTCGGCCGAATAGAATTGGCCGCGTTTATTGCGATTTAACACGTTGCCTTGAATAAAACATGCCCTTTCTAACGATCGTCACAAGGGATACTTTTCTTTTCCATCGAATTTTCTCTCTTTCTATGATATTTTTATATATTCCTTCTCTCCACTTTTTAATCGTACGTTTCTTTCTTTCATCGACACGCCTCGTATTTCTATTAGAATTTGAACAACTATATTATAACCTTCTGCTTATATATTTCCCTTGAACTACACCTATTTCGTTTCGACGTTTAATAAAAACTATTGTTGCCTATTGTTGCAAATTTCCAAAAAGTTGAGTCTCTCGAATCTCATGATATACATTCAATCCAGGGGCAAATGCAACGCGAGAGATACGTCTGGGAAGCCGTGAGATACGTTTCCATTTACGCGACTTTATCCGTGGTCGTTTCGCGTCGATTAGAGTCATTCACATCCTCGTGAGGGGAGGGGGTAATGCACGTGTTGGCGAAATGCTCTCTGTGAGTGGAAGTGGAAAAAAAGAAAGAAAAGGAACGCTTTGGTTCGATCCCTTTGATAAGAAAATTAACCAGGAGAGAGAGAGAGGAAAATTGCGCCCTTCTTCCAAGACGAGAGATTCTTCTTCTTTGTACAAGTGTGCTCGAGTGTTATTAACTTTGTTGGAAAGAGGAGTAAATCGTAAATTTCGTTCGAGGAGAGTCGAGGAAGCTTTGTTATTTTTATAAAATCGTGTATAAAATTGTAGAAATTAGATTAAGAGTTAAGATGATCGTATATTATTATTATTATTATTATTATTATTATTATTATTATTTGCGTATAAATATTCTAATGTGCGCTTCATATGTGTTACCTACTCTCTCCGCTTAATCGAGGAATCGAAGTGGATTTATATTAGGATCGTTGAAACGTGTAATATTTTCTTGCGATATAAATTACGTGGCAATGTCAATATCGTGTTCCAGTTATTATTCTGGAACGTATTATTAATACTCGAAAATTATTTTTCATACATACGCGCACTGACACCATTAATCGATAATTGGATTTATGTATTTTGGTAAAAACAATGTTCAAACAATAGAGACGTATCGAAAATCGATACGCAACACTCCCGAAATCTAAAGTATTTGTGTGCGTTAAACGCGAAAATTACACGTAGTGTCGAACAATACTAGAATTCAAATCTAAATTGTTTCGCGTCAAAAATTAATAAAATATAGGGGGGGGGGAGGGGAAAGAATTAAAATGAATTTCGAAAAGTAAAAAGATTATAAAATTGACAATTTGATAATTGTACAAAATGGACAAATGAACGCGTAAATCCTGTTGGTATAAATAAAAAAATAAGTATTAATAGTTGGAATCACAGGAAAGATACAACATATTCGCTCAAAGAATATTTTCAAGCATACGAATATTTATAATGTAAATTGTATTACTATATCTAATTTCTCCGAGCCTATCGATACTCATCTTAATATTGCGGGTGGTGCCATCTCTGACTTTACGTATCTTCCAAGAGTCCAAGATCGAGCCATTGCAAGATGAAACGGCGCATACTGGCGCATTGTTAAATTCCGTTCGAGTTCGATTCTACATTTGAAATTCTGCCCATGATTTCTACCTACTATTGTACTTGTACACCTTTCTTTTAAAAATCTCAGACCTTATCTTTTTCCTCGTTACGTAACGTTTCGTTACATCCTTAACGTGATATTTTTCTGAAAATAGGATAAAGTCACTCTCTCTCTCTCTATAGAGGGATGAATAGCAAGTTGGATAAACTTTTTGGTAAGATACACGAGACGAATGCGAAATACTGGGTTTGCGGTTGATTGTATAAGATCCCTCGAAATCCTCGAGATTTGTATCCTCGGGACACTTGCTATTAAGGCATGCAGCAAACGATCAAGATTAAGAAGCTAAGAATATTCCTTTATATTTAATCCTCTAAATTATACTTGTGCTATTTACGTATCTTTTTCAACGTTTCGAACGAAAGAGAATGGTTAAACGGCACGATTTAAACCGTGAATTTTTATGCAATACGTACTTCTCATTATATACGTTATTTGTTCCTACTTCTTTTCTTCCAATATTAATTTTATTCTATCGTCACGATTGATTTTAACATTGAAACAAGTCTCGTGCAACGATTTCCTTACACTACAATTAACAAAATTATTTTGCAAACGCTGAATAGTTACAATAGTTCAACTACACGTTTTAAACAAATACGACTTATATAAATCTCCTTCCCTAATAAAATTTAACAAATTTATGAAAAAAAGATTCTTTCGAACTCTCCTCAAATCGAGATCGATAAATTCGTCCATATTTCCTCGAAGAGGAAAATTTCGTTTCGAAAATAAGGGGGGGGAGAGAAAAAAAAAAAGAATCCAAGAAAATCCTTGCGCACGTAGCGGAACTCTCGGCCAAATCCTTGCGGGAAGATAGCTGCAAGGGGCCAGAAACGCGACGTTTCTCTTCGTGAGAGGAAGAGAGAGAGAGAGAGAGAAACTCGAGGGGGAGAAAATGTAAATTAGGTGGAAAAAGTGGACGGTTTGCGCGTAGGTACGCTCGCATTTAGAGAGGCACGCATTTGGCCGGGGGCCAAAGTGCACGGATTACGTTTCCGTTTTAAAATCGCGCTTTTATTATCCAATGGCTAAAACCACCCCCCATCCTCCCCGTGCAATTAACTCGTTTTTAACGCTCGACAAAATGCCTAGCGCTATCTATTCCATCCTCCCTGCGTGGATATTATCCGCTCGTGACAAGCGTGGTTTAAAAGTATCCCTGCCAATAATCCCGTCCATTAATCCATTCGAGGGAAGGAATCGTCCGCGTTTTGAAAGAGAGAGAGAGAGAGAGAAGAAGGAAGGGAACAACGTTTTTATTTATCGACTGCCCGTGTATCGATCTTGTCGACACGAGGCGAGATACGCTGAAAATTCTACGCTTTTTATCGGCCCAAGCTGATTTATTTCAAGAACTCGACCATCCTCCTCGACTGCACGAGCCACTTCGGTTGGAACGGTGCCAGCCCAACTGAATAGCCGTTGCCTCGCCTCTGGGAAATTAAGTGTGTACACGGGAAAAACGTGCGAAACCGAAAATGTCGCGCCTACCTGGAGCGAGGCCTTGCTTCCAACTGGAAACGCTTTAATGGATCGTTCGATCTCTCTTTTTCGTGGGTTTACACCAGGCACCCCTGGCGAAAGCGGAGGGGAGGGGGGAAGAAATATTTACGCATCTCGTTCAACGGGAATATACGCGTTAATCTTTTGCCCGATTTCGGTGTTACGGGCGTTTTTATTGGAAATTTCACGGTCGTATTAAGGCGAAAATTTGTGGTAATTGATATTGTTGGAGATCGGTATTGCCCCGATATTTCGTGACGTATTTTAACCCAAGGTGTTTAGTTTATATATAATATATTTTTTGAAATTGTACGTGTAAATATTAGTGGGTGGCTTTTGCGTGCGAAGAACAGGATAATTCATTAATTACATGCTAACAAGAACAATAGAATATGTATAATTGAGATATACTTGAAATTCTGTTTCAACTTCCAATTCATCCTCAACGAGTTTCATTTCTTTCTGCATACTTGACTTAAAAAAAAAAAAAAAAAAAAGAACACGAAGAAGCGTCTCGTAGCATACTTTCCCCCGTTAAAGTTTCCTTTTTATAGCTATATAACACGGGATTAATATTCATGGAATATTTCGTCAAAAAGTGCATCAAACATTATGGAAATCGCGTTTAAATAAAAAAAAAAAAACGATCCAACTTCGACGAAATAATATTCCTACGAAAATAAAAGAAAAAAAAAGTTACTTGAAAATGCAAAAATCCCCCTTTTATTCCTACATTTCCATATTATCCCTCAAATTTTCCCTATTCCACGTTCGAATTTCCCTCTCGGTTCACCCCGTCGATAAAGCAGAACCTCCTCTCCCCCGAAAAATTGAACTCGCCGTGGAACAATTAGCGAGAATTACAATATTATACAACACAGAAACGTGCGAAACGTTGGAATTGGCACAAATTGAACGAAAACGAAACGCGGGATCCGTTTAATCGAGGGGGTGGAAATTCGGCCGCGTCACGGCTCTCCCTTTTTCGCCGGTGGATCAACAGTTATTATCAATGCAAGAGCGCAATTTACATCTGGCTCGCGGCGACCGTCGCGGCAATTGGCGTTATTAAACGATACGGAACGGCGGGCTCGATTTAAATCGCTATCCCCGCGGCGTTGCTCATTAAACGGGACTTGCCATCACGTGAAAATCCAATTCGTCCCCCGTCAAGTTGGAAATGAAAATTGGGGAGAGGGGAGGGGCGAACGAAGGCAACGATCAAGAGGGACAGGGAGAGATATCCGTCTCTCTGTTACGAATTAAACGTGCGGAGGGAGGGAGGGAGGGGACTCGTTCCAAGTTTTAGTCGCAGCTTGATGTGACGGGATCAGATTTCGATTTCCGTCCACCGTGAAATAACTGCAGCGGCGGATTCGAAATTTTAATTCGTTGGGAGTGGAGGAGAGATTTTCTAATTGAGATTAATAAATGTATATATATATAGTTTTCAAGTGGCTCTACGATTCTGATTATTAGTTTGGAATTTTGTCCTACGTTGCCTACGTTCAATGATCACGTGATGTTCCTTTCCTAGAAGAAATGGCGATGGATGTTAAATAAAGGATTGACCGAACAATAATAGTTTGGAGAGAATTCGGTCGAATACGATTGTTCCAAGTGAAAAATTTAGAACGATATTTAGGTTTTCGTCAAATTTAGAAATAGTGCTCGACGAACTTTCAAACTAGATTCTCCCGGAAAAGAAACAAAGGATTCGATAGAAAACACGTTATTTTATTCTCTTTCAACAATTTATTTTTAGAAACCGTAGAACCGATTCTTGCTTTTTATCGTCTGTGACCGGATATCTTGTACAGTAGAGAATTAAATTAAATAGAAGAAATATATATCATTCACATCGAATTATGATGCTTGAAATTAAGAATAAAAGAAGATCTTTTTAACATATTTCGAAATATCGATTATTACACGCTTCTCCAGACGATCTGGAGTATCTTCTCGCCCATTCCAATTGTACCCGTGTCAAATCGTACAATCGCGCGTTCTCCTCGATACGCCCATAGGGAATTCGCTTATCGCGCGCCACAAAAATCCCCATTTTTCCCCCGCATCGCGGAACGGCGATAAACAAATTTTATCATTTAATCATTTGACGCTGAAAATAAGCGAAATAAATTTAATCGGTTACAAGTCGGCCGTGTTCGCATCGATTATGGAATAATTCGATATTCGCTCGATCCAACGATTATCCTCAAACTTTTGCACTTTCGAGATTAATAGGACGAGACGTAACAGGATGTCGTTCGAATCAATTGTAATTAAATTGTTTATAATTCAATAGACAAGTTTTCTATGGAAATTTTTCCTTCGAACTTTGAACAATTGAAGATCTGTATATTTGGAATGTAATTTAATATAACGCTTCATCAAGATTAATGAACGTTCTTTAGAAACGGTGAATACGATGATTCTTCCAATATCCTTAACTCATTTAAGAATTAAGAATTATATTAAGTACACTTTGAATGATCCATGATTCGAAAGAAAGGAGGGAAATGTTCGGAGCGAAATTCGAGTGAAAAATCGTACGCGTTACGTCAAAGTGTAGGACACGATGAGGCCTGGAGAAGAGTAGTTGGAGAGAAACGTAATGTGAAAAATGTGGACGATATACCAGGAAAGAAATACTTTTCGAATATGTTCGAATATGCTGCTGGCTGGTGTGTTCGCATCGATACGATGTGAAAATTGTTTATCGATGTTTTCCACGTTTGAAATAATTTCACCGAATTGGGGAGAGGAGCATTTGGGAACGTTCTCCACGCATTTCCATCGATGTTTTCACCAACAGAAAAGATACGAACGAAAAGATAGAACGCATATACTTGCGAGACGACTGTACGCGTCCTCAAAGCGTTGGCGCAGCAAACTGTTTTCTCTCCCCAAGTACTTTCAATCTCTTTGGAAATTTCGTCGTGATTCCTCTCTCGATTCGTCTGAACGATACAAACGAATAAATAAATAAATGAAAAAAAGAAAGAGCAAGTTTCTTTGAGCAACTCGAGAAAATCCTTGTTTTCGAAAACGCGCGATAATACGAGCTGACCCGAATTTGTACCCAATTTTATCCGAACATCGGTGGTTGGACATCCGAGCTGTCAGAAAGTTTAGGAATTTACAGCGTTTTCCTCGCGCAGAGACTCGAAACTGTATGCTAATCTCACGGTTTCGCTTTATCCTCGAGAGAAACGTTACATTTTTCCACGCCATCAACGTGAATATATCGATCGACGCGTTCTCTCTTTTCTCCTAATCCTAGAATTTTTTTCATTTTCGAACGACCAGCTATGGGGGATTTTCGATGGAAACTCCTCACCTTTGTTTGAAACACGTTGGATCGTCGGCCAACCCTTTGAAGAGAGGGGGATCTCTCGAAATTCTATGCTCTCTCGGATTTCCCGCGATTCCTTGGATCTCTCGAGGTTTTGTCTTATCTCTTACGGTTTCTCCAGAGCTGTTCTCCAGAAGATCTCTCAGCGTTTTGGACCTTTTCGAACAACCACTGAAAATGAATTTAATTAAATTAATATCTCGATCACGTTTCATCATTTGCAAATGCGTAGATTTATTTTATTATGATTTCTTTTTATAAGTCAAATGGATTCGAACAATTTTTGACACTGGATCGTTCTTCTCGTGTCTTCGTTTGTGGAAATGATAGATGATAAGAAGGAAAAAAGTGCAAGCAAAGTATATAAGGATAGTTAATAAAGTTAATGAAACGGATTATTATCCGAATTCTATTTCTGTAATTTTATCCATAAAAATTTAAATTTCCACACGGATTCGTCGTCGTACTCTATTATACGAATTATTATTTTTACATTGTGAAATGAAATACGAGTAATATTTTTTTTTAATATTATTTTATCATTAGTATCATCCCAAAAAAAATTCTTTCCCCGTGGAAATTCATTAAATATTGTAATTTTTCGAATTTAAAAGTGTTACGAAACAACGTGGAAATATTAAATCAGCGCAAAGTAAATAAAAAAAAAAAAAAGAAAGAAAAACGAAATGTCACTTGAAAGAAAATATCACGATATTCGACCGACGAAAATCCTGGTTGAAATATTAATTACTTTGAATTCACACAGGAATAAATATCATTCCTCGTTTAATATTTTCTCACGTTTCCATTAATCGTACGATTATTAATTATCCTCTTCCCTTTATTTAGAACAATAATATTCGAAACAATATTTACCACTCTCTCACCGTAAATAAAAATACATTTTTACATTTCCTCCTCCCCTTATTACCCCTATTTATCCCTTCACTTATTGAGTAATAAACTCAATAAAGCGGGAAGAAGAAGAGGAAGAAGATAGCGGCGAAAGGTATAGCAGTAACGCGGTGGCCATTTTGATAAAATCCGCAACAATAGGCGATTTCACTACTAATTTAGAGCGATGCGAAAGCCGCTTAAACTCGATGGCTCGTGAGATTTGACGAAAGTTAGAACGTAGTATAGACGTCTGTATTACAATGGAACGCGGGGGAGGGGGGGTGAAACGGTGGTGAATTGTGGTTATGCGGGCGAGCGAATAACCTAGGGGAAAATTGGCCGGGCATCGAATTGGAGCCGTTCGTTAAAACGATCATGCGAGGAGATGAGTCGAGTTTAATTTTAACCAACCGATCTCGACCGATTTCTTGAATCGAGCCCAACTAACCCTACTCGTTGTGTATTAATTTATATACACAACAACAACAATTCGAATGGATATATAACAATTCGTATACTTGATGACATACGTACAATCACGCTTCTTCTCCTTCTTTTCTGTACCATTGAATGCACCATTCGTTCTCCCGCGATTAATATTTCACGGGTAATTCTGAAATTTGTTGCAAAGTCGCGTTGAGTTAGTGATAGCAAACTCGGTCAAATAACCGAGTTCCTGAATTTCTTGTTTTGCATCGTTTGTTATTAAAAAAAAAAAAAAAAAAATGCGCAGGCACTTCCCGACCGAATTAATTTCGACTTTCAGCGAAACGTATAAAGGGTGATATTATTATTTGATGCTGTGAAGTGAAAAAAAAAAAAAAAAAAGAAAGAAAAATTCGTGGAATGTTTTTTGTTTCCCGATACAACATTGCAGACGTATTTCTCCATATAACCACTGACCATATTTCTCTCTATTATTAGTTCACATTTGCACCGACAATTTCACATCGGTGAAACCCAGCCTCGTTTTTGACCCGAGTCACAATTTTCCTCATGGAAGGAAAAAAAAAAAAAAAAAAAAAAAAGAACGACACTTTCGAAATAACACGAAATTAAACTCCCCCACTCCTGGCCACGCGAGAAAAGGAAAAAAAAATTCCATTGAATTCGGTGAAAATTAGCCGGATTAAACGGAAGCAAGTAATAAATCTCGAAACCGTTTGCCCCTCATTGTAAATCACGCGGGGCGTAGAAAATGGCGCGGAGGGCTGCGGCTCGTTCGATATTTTTTCCCTCCCCCTGTAATCGCGCTCAACGCTTCGAAACAATTAAATCTCGAACAAAACTAAAGAGATACACAACCCGCGTACAAACGCAATCATCATCATCATCATCTTTGTCATCGAGATTATCGCGTCGAATTTGCGTGAAACGTGAAAATTAACGAAACGATTATTATTCCTTTTCCTTTTTATCGGGGACGATCGAAAGTTTTTTTTTTTTTTTTTTTTCGAAAGTGGCGAATATCGTGTCGCCGCGCGACAGGTGGAAATTGAACGATAATTCATTGGAACGTTGCTAAACCCACGGGTCATTCATCATTCGTAATGGTCTTTGGAGGGTGGTGGAAGTCTTTAGCCCGCGATATACACCGCCGCGTATAATCGCCTTTCGTCAGGGATATTATGCAAAGCGGAAGCTTTCAGCATTGTGGTATAAAAATTATACCCAGGAGGGGTTGGAGGAGGCTCGGTGGAGCTCGTTTCAACAATTTTTCTTTCTTTCTTTCCTGCCGAGATGGCGGGTTCGTCGAATCGTTTCGTTCGATCTTTTCCCTTTCCCGCGTTTTCAAGGATGTCGACGAGAGTTTTTTGGAAAAAATTTTTACCATCCAATTAGTTTTGAAAATATATAATTCAGGGGGATCGACGAGGGAGGGAATGTGAGATGTTTATAGTTGGATATATATTTGGGCAAAAGTGTTCGTTGAAAGCTTGTTTTTCCTGTTGTACAAGCAATTTAATTTTGGTAAATGAAGCAAAACGAGGGGAGAAAGCACGTCTCACTTCATACAGCGGCGGAATTAAATTGTTTACAGCCCGAAGAATAAGCTTCGACGAACGTTTTCTCGTATTAATCTTCGCTTGGAATGAAAATTTTTTCATTCGATCAAAACGTTTTGCACATAACGACGACACGCTGTTTAGACTTTTGATTCGATCGAAGAAGAATCAAGACGCCATTTTCTTCCATAACTTTCTTTCGTATTAATAAATTTCAAAGATTAAAGGAACGAGAAAAAAGAAAGTTAGAAAACGAGGATTCGTATTTTATTAGCACTGGGAGATGTTAGAAGCAAGCTTCGACTGTTCTTAAATCTCAAAGGAGGCTAACAACTGTTTAACAATGCACTAATGACACGATGATAGAGTAATAATAGATTTAACTAAATTATAACTGTTGGCTTTATGCAATAAAACGTTAGCTCTCCAAACTAACTGAAAGCTTTCGCTATCTCTCTCTTTATAAAAAGTTGGACACGACTTCCACGAGTCTTCTCTTCTATTGACAGCTACCAACTTTAAAACTGGATATGCTGATAAAACTTCAATTACCATTTAACCAACGCAAATAACGTTCCTTCTCTCCTCCCTTTTATCTCTCCATCGCAGTATTTTTACAAGACATTTTTACAATTGAGCCACATCTATCTAAAATTTAATAAACTTTGAGTGCTTCCGTTATTATCCGTTTACACCATCTCAACCACTTAAATACACTTTTTCCCCTCTTTTTCTTTCACTCTCTTCCTCTTTTGCTTCAAACGCATTCGCACGATACAAATTCCACTATTTTTCATTGACTACCTATTTCAAGGAATTTTATTTATTGAAAAATGACGCAAATATCTCGTGAAATCCCATTGTATTGTTTGTATTATTATTATTATTATTATTGCTAACCAACTAACGCTTCACTCTACTTGATTATTAACCACGTTTCACCATTTCGATATAATACATTTCCAAGAGTTAATTCCGAGGCGAGTTTTCCATTAAAAGATAAATGTTATTTTCTCAAATACAACGATTAACGCAATTAAATATTATTTTTCCAAATATTCCCCCCTTACTCCGTTTAAATTGAAATTCAGAGGGCTTTGATTAAAACGCGTTAAAATAATTATTTTCAAATATTTTCAAATATTATTTTCAAATAATTATTTTCAAATTTCAAATTAGATCTTTGGCTTTCTTGAAACATTAATCGGACGCTCAACGTATCCTTCTTGCTATATCATTCCTTGTCCTCGAAGAAGCAACAAAACGCATCGTTTAAACGCTATTTTCATTACTTTCGTTAAATAAAACCGAATTGGCTCGTTGAATTAAGTTGAGTAAATTTAAATTTAAAGACTTCTTTGCAAAAGAAGAGAAAAATCAATCTCAAACTCCCTCCATTATTAATCGATCCCAAAGATGATCGACAACGACCCGTCGTGTTTACCCGGGCAAACTTCCATTTCCCTGGAAAACGGAGACAGAGATACAAAGAGGGATTTGTGTCCCCGTGTTTCAAAATCGTCCGGTAAACAGTCGTGAAAAGTCATAGGCAAGCAAGCACGGAGGGCCGCGGGCTATATTCGACTCGTGTTCGGTCAATCGGTCTCCCCTCCCACGAAGAGGGACCACGATCGAAGTGGATTCGATGCATCGGGGAATGGAATCGTGGCCACGCTTCGGGCGCACGCGTTTTTGTCGTCGAGGGCATGAATATATGAGAATCGAGACTCGAGCTCTCCCGATATCTCGAGGAGAGAGATTTATTGGGCTTGTTTCCTTTGCGAGGCGCCTCGTCTCTTGCCGGTTAAGAGTTATACTCGAGCGCGCGTGCTGCGGGAGGAGTCTGTTAAATGGCGCGCAAAAATAACGCGGTTTTGAATTTTAATGGCGGGGATGATAAATCGTAGGAATTAATTGCGGTGTTTAAACCGTGGAACAGGGGCAGCGCGATTCGTTTCGATTTAATGGAAGCGTTCAACGCGTTGAATTAATCCACAGCGTCGGTGGTGGCCGGTTGAATTCTCTGTTTCCCCGGATCTTGTTTTCAAAATACCCGCCGATACAAAATTTGCGGCTTATTGTATAAAAATTGATCGACGAAACGGGAGAAAAGTGGTGATATTCCGTGATATTTTAGAGAAATAATTCGGAAAAGAACGAAATTTAGATAGTTGAAGAGCGTTACGTCGATAAATTTCAGTGACAAAAAGAGAAAATAAGTTATTAAGGGATTAAGCGAATTTTGATTAGATTAAATCTAATATCGATGCAATTCCTAATTCATTCGCACGATTTTCCATCTTCTTTTTCCGTCATTAATTTAATCGATCTTGAACATTCTCCACACATTTTCAATATATATATATATATACGCGATTCATTTCGATTCAAATATTACCATTTGACAAATTTCTAGGTTGAGAATATTAAAATTCATCGCCGTTATGTAATACGTAAAAGATATTCGCGTTGTGAAATATTTCACTACCAAGTAGCTGGAATAAAATATATCTAAAAAAAATCTAGGTTCGAGAAGGAATTTCTTCGAGATCTCGGCCGTTGATTGTCCGAATATTTTGCAGAATATAAGTGCGTACGCGAAAACATTGGACACGTTTGTGTTTCGAGCGAGGAAAACCTATAATTTCCCCTCGTATCTGCCCCACTCGGATCGCATTCAACAACGCTCAGGGCGTGTCGATGTTTATCGAGAAACAGGAAGAAGATGTTTCCTCCTCCTAGTCTTAATTAAAATCGCGGGGAGAGGGTATTTCTCTTGTAAAGAGATGGAGAGAGAGAGAGAGAGAGAGAGAGAGAGAAGGAAAAAGGGAACGATTGAAGTTAAGTAAGATGGAAATTACGATTATTAAAATGGAACGTTAATTTAAAACGTAAAACTTGATTGTTCTTCCTTCTTTTTTGAAGAAAAAGAAAAGAAAAAGAAAAAAGGGAAGAAACATCGATCGATATATTTATATTTGTGAATGGATATTCTCTATTACAAAATTGTATAAAAATTGTAAATTTATTCGATTCATTTGGTTAATGATATTTACGATTCACCGAGATAGTTCATCTCGCAATTTGCGTGCATGTAATTGTATATTGTTATAATTGTGATATTCAGTTTTTACTAACAACTCAATTTCTAGTGGAATTATCTTCCGAAGCTGGAAAAAAAAACGTTACTTGGACGATTATAATTTTTGCGCGTGGAAATTCGAACGGAAATTGGTAGAAAATATATTTTAATCGATATTACCTTTTTCATTTCTTCTCCAATTGCAATTAACTCGAAAATATCAGATAACGATGGATAAGATTTTGCATATTCTTTATCTTCATCTTTAAAAACCATTAATTCTCGAAATACGAATCAATCGACAAACATTAATTAATAAACACGCTCGATCCATTTCGTACTTGATATCACACGGATGCAAGCTAATATCTCAATCATAAATAGTTAGTTAACCAAATTTTACCTCGAGATAGTTCACCCCCCCCGATTGAATTATTCTCGTACAACGTAACATAATAATTGTTTAACTTCTAACAATTATGAACTTGCCCAATTTATTTTCTGGTTAATATCATCGCATCACGCGATATTGATACGGTTCACTTGTTTCATTTTCGGGGTACATAGTTCATCTTCACGGTCGAATTATTCCCAAAATGATAATGTTAACAATATCACGAGCAACGCGAAGTGACGAGTAAATGTTATTCTCCGCTTCTGTATCCCTCACGAATATACCAGTATTCCCATACCGGACCAGGCAAAGAAGGAAAGATTAACATATAGATGTGTTTGCCGGCTAAAAGGAAATAATCCGAAATAAATTTTGGACAGCATCGTTCGATTTCAATTCGTTTCGCGCCGCCAAATTTTCCTCCCCTCCTTTCTCTCCACGAATTTGTCAACGAGTCGACGCCACAATTGCACAGATATTTACTACGACTTACTTTCGCCTACGAGAACTTTGTCGAAAAATTGATACGCAAGTTTTCGACTTATTCGCGTTTTACGGGAATTCAATTTTTCGATCGTGGAAGCTTGTTTGAAAGAGAGAAAAAGAAAAAATAGGGGAAGGAAGAAGAAATGAATGGTGCACAAATTGCAGAGTAACGAGGTTGGTTTCGTAAATAACAAGGATGGGTTGGTAAAAGTGAATGCTTTTACACAACCGCGCTCTGCTATCGGACAAAGAATTCTGTTTCGTAATATTTTTTGCCTGTCCACTATGCGGAGCAGATCATCTCGATAAAAAGCGTAGCGCGCAGAGCTATTCAATGGAAATTGAACTTGGGCCACGCTTTTTCGAACCACCATTAGATTTCGCCCTCCCCCTTGTCTTTCGTCCTCAAACTTTTTCACTTCTTGTAAAAATTTTATTTAATACATCTACGTTTTTCGATATTCGAAATTTATATACCAATTCGTATACCATCGTACGCGCATCCTAGCGATGGACTCGAGTCTGTTCAAACTTTTATATTAAAAAAGCCTAAACAGAATCGAATTCTTTGTATTCGCAAACACTCTTTCGATCCTAGTGACGGGTTTAAGCGATACTCGCGAATAAAACAATCAACCTAACCTTTTCTTCTTCTTCGATCCCTCTCGAATCCCGATCAAAACGAGTTACGAAACAAGTCCACGCACGAGATAATCGAGGATGGAGGATCGACCGATCTCCATCGATAATCCGGGGATCGAATCCCATCGCTTTTAAACACAGCAAACAGTGGAAACGCGTGCGAGGAGAGCGCGTGATCGAAGTGGCAATTACGCGAAAATAACCGCAGCGGTGGTTACATCTTGTGCGTTTACTAGGACAGTATTGATCTTCTGCGTATCTCCCGCTCCCCCTCCACCCCCGCATGCCCCACAATCGCTCCACGTATTATCCGCTCTATCCCTTTGTACAGATGAACGTTGGTGTAAGCGTGTTTTCTTTCTTTCTTTTTTTTTTTTTTTTTTTTTTGGTGGAGGATTTCGGTGAAAAGGTCCTCGTGTTCTAAGTTTGGAGATAAATTAAAGAAATAATTCAATTTTATCGAACTATAAGATGGGCTTGGTATGATATTTATTTTCACTCTAATAACTTTTTAGCGGTGGAAGATTATTCAAATGGAAATTATTAAAATCTTATCAAAGCAGTGATTAAATCGAAAGAGAGATTATAATGGCGATTTCAGAGAATAAATATTATTTTCCTTTCACGCTTTCCACTTGATACTCTTTTAAACGGTAAAAATACATTTTCAATTATTTTCTTAAAAAGAGAAAAAAAATGGAAACTGTTTTCAAAGTTCCTGACTGTTCAAAGGAAAATTTAAATTAAAATCTACCCGACGGATAGAAACAACGATTCTTGAACTCGTCCCGATCGTTGAATCCTGAACACGAATCCTGTTTTTTTTCTCCTTGAATCCCTCCTCCTCTCGTGCGAAAATGGAATTAGTTCCATTTCCCTCTTTTTAAATACTCCTTTCGTCTCCTTTCAAACTTGCCCCCTCGTAGGGAAAATTTAGAGATACAACTGGCGGATTCTATCCTCCCCGTGGTATTCGCCCATTGTTCCGTTTCGAACACTTCTCGTTGTGCATCGTTTGCGACGAAAAAAATTTAATTCCCCTCGCGTTTGGACGATTATTTTTTAACCGCATCGTTTCTCCCCCATACTTTGTCCGCGTTTCAACGTTGGTATAATTGGTGACGAGAGAGCGAATAGATCTTCTGGACGGATATTTGTCCTCTCGAGCCCTTTGTGACCCCCCCTCTTTTTCGAGATTTTCCACGATGACGCGTGGAAAATCTCTTTATATATTCAATTGTCAATTTAATATAATCGCGTATAATACTTATTTATAAATGACGGGCTCTATCCGTATTACTTTCCTTAGTTTTAATCCCGATCCTTCCTACTTAAAACTTTGGCAAGCGAAGTTGGCAAGTTTAAGTAGGAATGAACCAGTGAGAAGATTAGATTAGGATTTCGCGTGTACGTAATCAAGAATGCAAAGGTTACAATGTTACGATATAAAAATTGGATCGATTAATATGATAATGATATCCTCGAAAATAAATTTCTCGAAAGGTTTTTCACAAAATTCTCTAATTAAAAATTAAGTTCAGTTTTCGTGCGATTATTCAGTATGGTCAATTTAATTATTTGGTTCATTTTAACATACCTATCGAAATTATCATTATTTTTTTGTTAATCGGTGTAATTTCAAAGGTTTTACAAAATGTTCTTATTCCTCGAATGATTTCTAAAGCAATGATTTTTTTCACGTAATAAAAATAATTGAACAATAGACTATTAAGAATAATTAAATTGTATACTAATTCTAAAAGGATATTTGAATACGATGTAATAGGATAAAACAGAAATTAATTTAGAAACTCTTAATTACTTAATTCGGAAACAAACAATCCATCAAACTGTTCCAACAATTTGACATTCTTTTGAAAGGGTTAATCGAAACTTGTGCAAGTTAAATAAAAGTAGATTAAAAGTAGATATATAAGTGATGGAATCTATAATTTTAGGACATAATTTTCGATCGGGTTGATCTTCAACGGAAACAAATTCCAAGCATTTTGAAACTTTATGAATACGTTCAAAGATTTTGAATAGACAAAAGAAACTTTTTTTACAGTCCAGCGGGGAAAAGAGGATTAAATAACAAAAATAATTAAACGTATAATCTAAATAGATTAAACCCAAATTAGTTTCAATTTTTATTTTCAGGTGGCGTTGTTTTTCGAATATTAAATTAACCGACGATAAAAGGGAAAAACAAGAGGTTAAAAATTCAATTTTCACTCTTCGTCGAGGTAAATTATTTCCCCGCTAATTTTCCTAGATTTTATTTCACCGATAAACAAGAATTTTTCGACTAGACACACGTGTTAAATTACCAGAGCTAACCAATTTTTCTCGCGTGGACCTTAATGCCTGCTGTAATTTGCCCAATTTTGGCAACCGCTGCACGGCAAAAGGAATAATTGATACAGGATAACAGGAAGCCTCGTCCGTTCCACAATATTTTATGAATATCACCGAAAGAGATACTCGATATTTATACCGTGTTTCTTTTAATCTCAACGATATCGTTCATTCCTTGCCATTGATACAATTTCTCTAAACTCAGTCTCATTTAATGTATAATACATTAAATCGATACAAGCGTATCTACGCAACAACGAGATGGAACGTAGAAATCTATATCCTTTCTAAATATCTTATTTAATGCTTATATTCTCTTATACCCAGTCCAAGCTTTCGCTTCTTCATATTCCTTCCAAAGTGTACATTTTATAATTTTATTTTATCCTCGTCTTCAATTCTTTCGCCGCAAATCGAAAAATTTTCCTCGATCACCTCCCCGCTGCGATTGCCTCTCGTAAACAATGGTCGGAAAGGGGGAGGGATCGAGTGGAGACGATGAGGAAAGAAGTTTTAATCGCTTTATAAGTCGCGAGGAAAAACTTGGATAAATATAATAACCGAGACACGGATGGAAACTTGTTAAACTGGTGCACGTCAACCGAGTTAGGCGTCGCTGTGCGTGCAATTATTAATAACAATTATCTGAAAAACTTGTTGTTGGCGAAACCAAGCAGAGGAATTGTTGCCGAGGAATTTTATTTAAAAATCGTTAAGAAATTTAAAAGTAATCGAGTTTAACTTTGCGAAATGAATCGATTATGTTTCGTTTGTTTATTGCGTAATATATCGTTGTTATTTCAATCGATTTAATTTCACGATTGATAATTATTTATAATATATCTCTGTGAACGGTGTACGATTTTTAAACATTTCTCTGGAAGAAGAGAAAAATCGATGTAAATTCTTCAATTCCGTTTTTACATCCCATTGAAAAGTACGCGGAGACGCTCTCTCGTTTTATTTAATTAATCGAAACATAAGTGATTTTTGGCAATTTCCTTTCTTTTTCGTAGATAATAATGGAAATATACCACATTTTGCAGGATCGATATACAACTTGAATCAATTTATTAAAATGAAAAAATTGCTCAAAGAAAACTATTCTTCTTTCAATAACTATCAATAATACGAACGATTTGTTTCTCGAATTGTTCTTATTCATTATATCACTATGGATTCCCAATCAACCAAACCAATCCCTTTTGGATACGCTGCAACATCTGAAGAAAACTACCCGCGCGTTAAAACGAGGCGTTGATCGAAAAAAGAAAAAAATATACTTTTCTTCCAGAATCATTTCCAAGCGAGTTTCCACTCGTCCAATGAATTGTTAACAACGAAATACATCTGCCTCACAAAGATGCAGGAACGGATGATGATTCAACGCATGCCAGAAGCAAAATTTTCTTTCTCTGCCTCCGCTACATTTGTCTCGTTTAAAGAATTCATATTCTTTTTTCACGCCGTGCAATCTTTATGCTTCGTCTTCTCAACTCGAATCAACTTTTTTCAACGACGAATTAATTATTTCGATATTAGAAAGTAGAATTTTACGAATTTTTCAGAGGGATGGAGATTATTTTTAGTTTAAAACCAGACCCTTCTCTCCCTTAGGCTTTGACAGATCCGCTTTAATTAATTATTAAAAATTATGCAAACCGGTCACAAAGCTTCCACCAACTGCAACGGGGGATTAAAATTTCATTTCTCGAATTCATCTCCTCCTGTTTCGATCTACCCCTTCAGCAAACTTCAGACGTCGCGTGATTCTACACCGAGGATTTCACTTTTAAACAAGTTTCACACTCTCAATCGCTTCTCTTGTAAAATATTTCCTCTTTGTAATGTAGAATGATACGCGAGTGGAGAAAAGCCCTCCTCTCTTTAAATTACTTTATTTCGTTCAGCCTTCCTCTTCTTTTCTTCTCCTTCTTAAGCACCTTCTTTATTCTACCACTCCTCGACTTAATTATCGAAATATGTTGGATCAAGAAATATTATTCAATTATTCAATTCGATTTGAGAAAGAAAAGACTGTTCTCACGAAGGTGAAAACTTGGAAACTGTCGTGACTCGAAACCGGTCGAATTGCAGTCATCGAGCGGCCGAACGAGGATCTCGAAAATGTCACGGTGATGTTATGGTGAATTAATTTCCTTCGAATAAACTTAAGAGGGTTCGATCGTTCGAATGAATTGTACAAAGATATGCGCCTCGTAAGAGAAACGCATCACGGAAAATTAATCGTTATTTCTTTCTATTCAGACACACTTGATTTCTACTTACGTAATTTTTCGCAAGTAGATAAATTTATGAAACTCTATTCTAAATTCAAGTCGCAAAGTAACGAAGCATAATTGCGTGAATTAGATGGATAATTACAAATAGTTCGAATTTTTCATCGGCGATGCAAAAAGAAATTACAACCACTCCCTAAAGAAACTAAAAAGTTTCTAATCCCAAAGATGAGGGAATTATTCGTATCCCCCACGAAATCGAACCTCGGCAAAATTTCCCCGCCGAAAAAACGAGGGTGGAGAGAGAGAGAGAGAGAGAGAAAGTGGTAAACGGGATGTGTACACATCCGAGCGAATTGCACTCGATCACAAACGTTGGAGAATTCACAAATAGCTTCGGGACGAGGGTAATAGAATTTGCAATTTATCAAGACAGGATGCGACTCCTAAATTGAATCGTGCAAGTCGAAGCCGCAGGGGTGGCAAGTTTGCCCCGGTAAAATTGAAGTTTCCTGTGTTGGTTGGCGGTGGGGGAGGGGGAGAGAGAGAGAGAGAGAGATTAATTACAAAATCGAAGTAGCCCCGTAGCGAAACCGTGACACGGTGTGCAACGCTCGTCTGTGACGTTGATGTCAAAACTGGGGGAATTCCACGGAGTTCCAGGAACCGCAAATTTGACGTCGCGGCGACACCTCGAAATTCGAACACGATCGAGTATGCGTGGCATTTCGCGTCGAAAAGAATTAACGAGAGAGGGAAGAAGAAACCGTTTAAATTTTTGTAGACGAATTACAGAGATACTCGTCTTCTAGCGTTCGACGAACACCATTTGTTGTTTTCTTAATTGCGGCGAGGGGTGGAGATTCGTTAGTTGCATCGTATTATCGGTTCGCAAAGGAGGAATAATCCTTCACCTGTTTTCTTCACTTCCATTATTTATACTTATAATAAATGGTTTTGTTTGACCAAGAGATTAGATTTCAAGAGAGAATTTGTGTGGCGAGGAACAATTCGAAGAAGGAAAATTAGAAAGCGATCGTCCGCTATTATCTTCGATCTATAAATCAATTTTTTCAAATTGCTGGAAAATCTTCCTTTTCGGAAATTGATCCGCCATTCACGAGGCGACGCGTTTAATTAACCGCTGGTAGGGGGCCGTTGAATTAATCGTGTCGTGGATTTTTCGACCGGGTGACAATCTTTTTATTACGAAATCTGGCGAGTCTCGGCAGCTGTGAACAAATATCGATTATATAGGCAGGCCGAAAAATGGAGGGAACATTTGTGAGCGATGTGACGAATTATCGGTGGAAAATAACACTTTGCTTTTTTTTTATAAATCTCTCGTCACAGAAATTTACCGAGTTCTAGAGTGAAAAGTAATAATGAATAAGAAACGAAGATTTGTCGAGGGGCATATTATTTTTCGAAACGCTCTCCTACTTTCCTTTACGAATTTAACGTGCATTCGAATTTAGATATAGTAACACGTGAACCGATGTGATAACTTAAATGCAATGGATAAAATGTGACTTTGTGTCAATATAGAATAAATGATTGTTATTTAATATTGCTCTTTAAAAGTATTAAATGATCGCGTTATATTTCTTTTTTCGATGGTTGGACGGACGGGTGATGGAAGTTGTCGAGCAATTTTTTTCCCCGCCAAATCGAAAATGCTGATGGACATTTTTATAAAAGAGCTTTGTTTCTAAAAAACCTAATTTGAGAGCACTTTCGAAGCACGTCTAGTGCTCTCCTCCATGGAAACATGTTCGAATCCATTACCTGTCCGTTATCAAGAGAGACGTACTATTTTAGAAATTGTTGGTTTCGATTCTCGCCCGATTTCTTGATCGAACGAGTTCAACCGAAAAGAGTGAAAAACGAGTGAGTGAAACAGAGGCAAAAGTTCAATATTATTTTTCTTCTTTCATCCATATAAAAATTAACATATAACTCGGGTTTACAACTCATTATTATTGAGATTATACAAGTCAACACGAATTGCTTGTAATTTAACAAATAAACCAATATCTTAATACTCCAACTTTTGTATTCGTTTCTCTAGAATTGACTCTTCAATTATATACAACGTGTAGAGAAGAAACCAAAAATAAATTTTTTATTAGAATAGTTTTTTTATTACGAATATGCAATATTTAATAATTCGATAATTATTTGATAAGAAAAGTGGAAGGATTTTTTCGAGAGATCTCCTTCAAAGCAATTATCTCGTAATTACGCATTGTGAAAAATTTTATACTTCACTTTATTTTACGCCAAAGTAATACGAGATAACTTTTATAGCAATACGATAACGAAGATGAAATGTGGCATAGTATAATAACAATATAAAATAGCATAGTTTAATGATCAATGCTCGAGGGTCCTCTCAAACCAAACTAAAATATAAAAACGTAACAGTTGTGGGGCAAATTCTCTGTCGAAATTACGAAATTATTTTTTCAATCACCACTTTAATCATCCTTCGTGATAAAAATATCCCAAACACACAAAAAAACAAAAAACGTTTGAATAAAAATCATTATCTCCATCAATGATTATCATTTTTCTATTTATCGAAACTACAAAAAAAAAAAAAAAAAAAAAAAAGAAGACTTGGATTCGTTCAGACGCGAGCGAGCAACGAACACGATTTAAATATTTGTCGCTTAAATATTTATCCCCACTTTAATTATCATCCACTCTGATCTCATCGAGGAGGCAATGAAAAGGAAAGATGATACACACACGATGACGTGGGGAATACGCGGAGGTTTAAACGCGAGTCACGCAAGGGGAAGGCGCGAATCCAACGAGGCGAAGGTTAACACGGCAGACGAGGAAAAGTGAAAATTGTCCGAAAAGATCGATAATCGCGACACGCGTTTTTCTTTTTTTTTTTTTTTTTTGAGAGTCGATTTCATGCCTCTGGTTTATCGGCTCGTGATGCGCGAGATCCTGTCTCGAAAGAGTTAATGGAGAGAGAGAGAGAGGATGTCATGAATCCTTTCGTATCGTTGCGCGCTGTCGATGCAATGTGTTCGATGGTATCTCGCCGCAGCTCCATGCTCGGATTATTTATATCAATCCGCTTGTCTTTCGTTGCTTGGCCATTGGGGGGAGAAGGTTCTGGTGTATTTTTTAAAAATATTGTTTCATTAATCATTCGTTTATCTAAAATTCCATTCGATGATCGTTCGATCGTTTTTAAATTTTTTTTAAATTCTCTCTTAAATTCGTAGAAAGGAAAGATTGGAGGCATACGTTTGGTACGCGTAAGCGAGAGAACTGTGATACACAAGATTACCATCTTCGTACAATAAAAACTGAAACTCGGGTAGCGAACTTTTTGATTATAAATATTTTTCCTTTCGCATTTTAATATCATTAAACTCGTTTCAATTAAAAAGATCTTTTCTCATCTTTTTTAATTTCGACGATCGGAAAGGGCTGATATTATCAACGAAGTTTCATTAAACGATATTTCGACTTTTCATTTTCAATTTTACGCACGAAATTTACCGCGGCGTTAAATTTCACTCCCCTTTTAATCGAGTTTCTGAATGATAATTAATGAATCGGAAAAGAGATGTCACGAATTAGAATTTCGTTTTTCTTTCGAACGATAAGATGTCAGGGAAACGGGGGCTTTTAAACGGGACCCGTCACGAAAGCGCGAGAACGAACACGCGGAGGAAAGAACCGGGCTCGCCATTATTGCATCGTGTTGTTCGAGGTCGATAGGAAAGTTGCGTTTGAATATCCGGCGAGAAAGATGAATTATAGCGCGCGATAAAGGCATTCGTACGAAACGCGAGGGGAGGAAAACACGACCGCTTATGTTGGTGGAGATAAGCGAGATATCGTCGAGATCTCGGAAGAAAAAGGCGAAATTGCCAATTTTTTTCGGGGGAGGAACAACGTGGAAGAAAGTCTGCTATTTCGACGTAACAATTTTAAATCAATATTGAAAATTGTACAAAGAGAATATAAAAATACGTGGAGAAGTGTTTTTTTTTTTAAATATCAACTTATAAACGTTAATGTGATTCTTGGACATCGAAGAATCATTCCATTCGATGTCTGAATAAATTTTATTATTTTTTACTTATTATTTCCTATTCCTTCTAGCCATTGACTTTCTCTCATTATATTATACTCTTCTCGTTATATATTTTTACAGGTAAAGATTGAAAATACAAAACCATAAGAAAAATATAAGTAGGATTTCTTTTTAGTTGAAATAAACATCGAATAAAAATATTGTTCTACTTCTTATTTCTTATCAATTCTTGATAAAGTGAAAAATAAATAGATCGAATTACTACTATCATTTCGTTCTATTTTCGTTCGTAGAAAAGATATGGATATTTTCCACGCACGATACAAAATTCCCGTGTCATCGAATGATACATTTTAAACGTGATTTAGATTTGTTTTAAAATCCCTCCGTGGAGCAAAGTATAATTATCCTCGTAGCTTTCATTCGAAATTGAAAATTATGATTACGTAGCGGTCTCGTCGTGTCTCGTAATTAGCACCGGTATTATAAAACGCGTTATCGTTATGGCGCCACACCAGAGAGACAGTGCACCGCGATGAATGGTTTCAAATAAATATTTCGTAGAAAAAGATTCGTTGCTCGATATCGAAATAAAAATGAATCTAATTTTTTCAATTCACGGAAAAATACACGCATTTGATCACAAAAATCACGATGAAACCGCATTGTTATTCCTTTTATTATCCTAAGCAACAGTGTATCGCACGATTACCACTTTTCTAACGAATTCCTGTTATCCTTTTAAATTTCTCTCTCTCAGACACACATTGAAAAAAAAAAAAAAAAAAGAAAACAAGTGTCGCATCATGCGCCTTCCCCGTCACCTTTAATACTCGACTCTGCAGAGACCACCCCCGGGATGCAATTTGCTATCTCTCGAACGTGATTCACCACCACGGAAAGGGAAAGGAGGAGAGAGAGAGAGAGAGAGAGAGAGAGAGAGAGAGAGAGAGAGAGAGAAGGGAAAACGACGACGAGTAAACGACAGCGGCGTCGCGATAAGCCCCGGGACATTTATTTAACCCTTAAAAGCTTGGCGGCATCCAATTTCCTCCCCTCCCCCGGTCTCACGCCACGCCACACTCGGCCAATAAACATTCTCCGTTGCTCTTCTTTCTGTTGCAGCTCTATCGACACACGTACCTGGCCAACTACAAGATCGTGAACCTGGACACCTTGTAAGTAAACGAGCCCTCGTGGCCTCGTTAACAATTTGACACGATCTTTCACAGATTCGCATTCTAATCCAGCCAGAAATCGAGAAACCAATATCTTCATCCATTCAGACCGCTTCTTAATTCGTTCTCTTGTTGATAAACGCTTATATCAGATTCGGCCTCCACCATCTTCTAATCGTGCTCGTTCGCCGGTTATGAACTCCCCTCTTCGAGATACCGTGTCCTCTGTTCGCGATTCGGATTCTCCACTGGACGCACAATCAAAGGAAGAGATATTATGCACGGAATAACCGAGGTATATTAACCTCTTGAGACCCATCCTCGAGGATGTATTTAAGGGAAAGGATACGTACGTATTATCCGTTTATATCGCGGATCATAATTTCGTGAAATTTTGCGAGCGAAACGGGTACATATGTATATCTATTTTAATTCGTAGCTATTGATAACGAGAACTTATTATCGCGAATGTACACGAACTCGTGTGCGATAATCTCGATAATGCTTGCAATTTGAAACGTAGGAGTCTTCATCGAGGTTTGGAAAAATATATAAAAAAAAAAAAAATCGGGCGTTATTCTATTTCGAAGAAATTCAAAAAGAGATCCCTCTCTGGAACGAGATATTCCCTTGGGGCATATGAATCAGAGATACATCAAAGATCGCCTATTACCAAATGTCTTGATATTGAGAAGTCGATTTATATCCAACCTTCTCGAAACGTTGGATCTCGATCGGTCCAAGGGATCGAATAAGAGGAATTTCGTGAGAGGGATACGATTTAAAAACGTAGGTGAGCTAAGTAGCTACTGGTTTATTAAATTTATCAAACTCGATAAATATTAAACTCGCAATAAAATTAAATCGTTTGCGAATTTCTTTCTATTTCTTTTAGAAAATACAAGTAAATGATTTCTTTCTTTCCTGCTAATCCATCTGCTGTTCGAAACCATGTATCGATCATTTAATCCCAAGTTAAACTGTATATTTCGACACGTAACAATCTGATAATAGCACCAATTAAACCGTAGCCACTTTCAGAAGAGTCGACTGATTAATCGGAAATACCGTTGAACGGTTCATCTTAGGGAACGGAGAGAGGTTTGGAATACCAATTCTCGGTGGATTATCCGCTTGGCAAACGACGTTGGCCCGGAAGCTGACGAAAAGCCACGGAAGCCTTCCGCGAGCGAAAGTTCCGCGTAACAACCAATATTGTTCGAAAGGTTAGAGGGAGGATCGAAACGATTTTAAAAACGCAACTTTTTGTTCGCGCCACCCTGAAAACTTGGAAAAAAGCGGTTATTATACCAGTTACTAACCGTCCATCGCGCCAACCTTCGTAAAACAAAACTGCCACGGTTATTCTTTAATGACTTTCTCGTGTAATCCCTCCCTCTCCCACCCCTCGATCCAAGTGCTGCGCATTGCATAATTCGTGTAACTTTGCCTCTAAATATGACTACTGCGCAACTGGAGCGTGCAACGATTATATCCAGCGAGTGGAGGTAGAGGTATCAGTTATATAGACGTCGATAGGAGGCTAGGTAATCGTTGGTGTAGGCTACAGATATAGGATCGTGTAATTGAATTGCGATTGTGGCTGCAATAGGGTGTTGATTGCTTTGTTTGAAGTAATATTATTTTAGAAGAGAGAGAGAGAAAAAGATAGGAAAGAAAGAAAAAAAGACGTAACTTTTGCACTACGGTTTAAGGAATAGCCTTTGATCATTGACGATAATATCTAGAATTTCTTTTATAAAGCGTATTGGATTTCTTTTAAATGAATTTTTACGTGAATGGATATTTTTTGTTGTATAAAACTCGATACTTTTCGTGATAATATTTTAATCGAATTTCTTTAAAAAAGGATTTACAACAAATATTTACCCTCCAAACATTCCCTCCCCCCCCCACTATTGTTCTTTTATTATCATCGTTTAATCGATCGATGCGTGAAAAATTTTATTTCATCCACTTGGAGATTGTTCGAATTTTAATTTTATTTTAAGAGAAAATGCAATAAAAAAAGAAAAGAAAGATCGGAGAAGCTAAATCGGACGAACGAAGTGGGCAAGGTGTGTAAGTGCCAAATCATTTTTCTCGATACGATAGGATAAGAATATGATAAGAAATAGTTTCTTACCTCTCCATGCATTACAAGTGCGCCGTTTTTTATGCGATTTCTTAAGAATAAAATTTATTCGTAACTTTTAATCTCTAAAAAAATCTTGGATAAATTAAAATATTGTAGCTGAACAATTAAAAAAAAAGGACAGAACATATTTATCTTCTAAAGAAATATAAGATTTGAAATATCTTGAAAAGTATCGAATTTTCATTGAGTGAATTTTCATTATACGTAAAAAATGAGACGAAAAATTTTTGACAATTTATACAAAAAAATTATAAAATTACGTTTAAAAAAATGAAATTGTATTTTGCAACTAAACTTGTGCATTTTTTAAAAACTTTTTAGAGCAGTTAAAGAAATTATGTATAAAGTTTTTCTAATATCTTTTTAATTTATTAACAGAATCGCAATCTGTTGCAATTGATACACCATGTATAGTTAAATCACAAATTATCTGATCTTTGATTGGTCAACTGACAAAGATGTCAAAAAAAAAAAAAAAAAAAAAAACGCCTAATTGAAGTCGTTCTCGTAATTACAACTCGATAATTCCAAAGATATTCCTTCTAATTATTTGCCATTTCCATTTCAGTAATTTCACCATGGTGATTGCGATAGACATCAAAGCAACATGAATCTGATCCTTTTTGTTGCACGATTCTTATTAATTTCTCGTTCGTAACAGTGCAACAGTTGCATATAATCGGAAATTTCATAATAAATATATATTATTTTGTAATCCTTTTTTCCTCTCTCCTCTTTGAACGAAAATTTTCCAGTGTTGAGTTTTTTTACAACAGTTCCAAGATTTCGTGCTTGAAGAATTACGAAACTTGGGAACTTTCGATTGTATTATTATATTCTTCTCGAGGTATTTATCATACTTTAGAAACAAAAAAAAAAAAATGAAATGGAACTGACAAAGTAATCGAGAAGAAGAAAAAGAGACGACACATCATGTTTATCAATTTCTTAATTTTTACATCATAAGTTTCTTCTATATCATTAATCTACCTATTTCATCGTCTTGAATGTAATATCATGTAGTATACACATTTAAAAATATATATTCCATTGTAGAATTAGAAGATAAATAGTTTTAAATCTGTATAATTGAAATAATTCAATAATTGAAATAAAATATAGTATTTGAATTATTGATGCTTAATATGAATTACAACCAATTAAAAAAATTAAAATATAACATCTTTTATTTTCGAATATTCAACCTCAATCATCAGCAATAAATAATTTCTTTAAAATCCCATATCTACACGAATAACACTACATCATCGTTCGTCATTGAATCATCATTAATTTAAAAAATTTAAAAAATACAAGGTATCTTAAAAACTTTCATAATAAATATAACATCAAGCAAAGATATCATTTATCGATATCACAGGTGAACCAAAGAAATAAAAGAATAGGACGTATAATTTTCCTCCTTTCCTATCTTTATAAATATGATAATCGTCGAGAAGAGGCAATAAAGAGATCACACGAATAATTGCGGCAAGAAAATGCGGAATAAAACCGTAGTGGAACGAGTTGATAATCCAAGAACAAAAAAAAGGGGGAGGGGGAGTGAGAGACATAATGCGCATGAATGACTTCGATGGCGTGACCAGAAGTACGAACGAACCTCTTTCTTGACGATGACATTTTTCTCTCTGCCTGCACTCAGCTGGCTCCACGAATTTTCCACGTGCCATCGAAAATGAAATTCGTCGTCCTCCTCTCGGATATGAATTCCAGATTTCAATTTACCGATGCACCATCCCCTCCCTCTTTCTTGTCTCACGTTCGATATCTCACAAAGATGACGTCTAGTGAAAATTAAGGATCGAAGATCGAAAATTGCATCGTGACTTTCTTTCGTAACTTTTAAAATTAGCTTTCTCGTGATTTTCGCGTGATTATAGCGAAAGTATTTGGCAATAAATAACACAACATGCTTTGTTTATTAATTGTTTAAATAAAGAAGCATGCAAAGTAGATGAGATGTAATAATTTTAGTTAGCGATGAATATGAAAATCTTGCAAAATGAATGTTTATCGTCTTGTCGAGAAATAAGTTTCTCTTATAAATTTAAAATAATTAAAAAACTACGTTTTGAAACGTTACGATACATAAAATATTCATATAATGATTAATTTTAACAAATAAATATTGTATGCGTATAATATTTCTAAAAAATTACTATCTGTTGTTAAAGTATTAATTAACAAATATCCGAAAAGTAGTAAAAATATATCATGCATAATAAATAGCTATTCATACAATTAAATTTCATTAAATACACGATATGAATAATGTAATTTAAATATAAAAAAAGAAGAAATTTTATTTTAAAATATTACGCGTTGTAAAAAAACGAAAATATAGAATGCATGAAATTATTTATAATCATATGAATAATTGCGAAAATTTTATTAAACCTAAAATGATACAAGTAGAAAAGCTTAAAAAATTAATAAAAAAAATCAATGCAATATTATTTGAAAATTATATAAATTTGAAAATTAGTTATTAATCTATGTTTATTCGGCAATATAACTAAGATATAGCAAGAAAATAATCAAGTTAATAAATATATTAATGAGATATTAATAACATTTTCTTAAAAATAATCTTTTAAATAAATCAATGTAACACGTTATAACGATATAACAATAAAAATGATTATGATTTAAAAGAGTTTAATAAGAGAGAAAACTTTTTTCAATCCTTTATGGAATTTCTGATAACACGATACAATGTACGCGTTATTTTATGAATCAATATAGCGAAATAATGGATTGAATATCTCACTTTTAAATTATAGGTTACGTAGCGAATGAATATCGAGAGAGAGAAAAAGATTATATTCGTTTTTCTATATTCGTAAAAAATACAAATGTTGTCAAAAAATATTATTTTTTACAATTTTATATTATCCTTTCATAATTTCTAAAATGAATTATTTTCAGAATATTTTTATATATAATTAGTTATTTTAAATATAATTAGTTATTAAATTCAATTGAATTGTTTTCTTTTTTTGCTTTTACACGTTAATTTTATTCGTTACATAACCTTATTAATTTATTTGTGTCTTTAACAAAAACGTAAAACAGTTTACGAATTAAATGATTTTTATAAAGAAATATGCAATTATTCTATCATACCTTTTCCGCCATATTGTTCTTCTTTCTTCTACAAGGTTTGCTAGAATATTCCATTTGACGTCATACACACTTTTAATTCGACACAACCGTAGTATTACCTAACATTGCAATTAAATTTCAAAACGGGAAATAACTATTTCCATTTCTCTCAATCTAAATTAACCAGACAGATACTAAACGAAATGCTAAACGAATTATAGATCGGGCACGTTCAAATAAAATATTCTCTTTACACAAGGAACACAGCTTGTTTCTAACACATAATCATACAAGCCTCTTTGAACACGAGCCACACAAGTCTCTTCGAACACAAATCACATAACACAACGTGTAAATCATCGATCAATATAATTTTTTCCCTTCTTTGATCGAAATAAATAATTTTCTTACGAAATTTATATCGACGACACAACGTAACCGTTGAAACTATTGAAACGCGGAATTTGTCAAACTAAGCGCGGTTTAATAGATGTCGCTGTGGTACACCGAACACATGAATCTCGAATATAATAGGTTGAATAGCAATAACAAGGAACCAATGAAATTCGAAATTCCAATGAACGAGAAATTTGATTGGATAAAGAGGAAGAGAAAGAAAGAGAGAGAAAGAGTGCATAGAAAAGAATATATAATATAGTGTAACAATATATATATATATATATATATATCGATATACATAGTGAAATCGAATAAATGAAATTAAAGAAAAGAAATATAAATTCAAACTACGATTGATTATTCGTGATCTATTGACTGGAGGTTTCGAATCGTTTGTTATTCATATCTGGATGAATATATCTGTTGTCTATGCGTATTTTGTGAACGTCAAACGTTTAAAACGTTTAAAACGTTAAAAATTGGTCAAAAACATTTTCCAGGATACAGTTGAAAAATTCTTTCGAAAACATTGCGGCCTCTGTTCAGTTTTTTATTTTTCTATTTTTTTTTTTTCTCATTTCCTTCTTCCCTCCCTCTGTTTATTCAATCAAGGTTCCCCAAACTCGGATCAAGTCATTTAAACGAATTTGATTACGAGCGAAACAACGGTACATACGAACGCACAGAATTCCATCAATTTTTATTCCGCACGAACGGCTAGGACCTTTGCCGAATTCTGTTTCCGCCTCGAGATGGTTTCATTGTCGTTGGTTCGTGATGCAAAGTTTCATCATTGTAAATGGAATGGGATATTTCACGTAAAATACGGAAAATTTCGAATTCTTCGAATTTCTAGTATAAATTTGATATCTGGTATATAATGTTGAATATTCGTTTCACTTATAACACATGGAATAATATCATAGTTTATTATGAAATAATCCATCCGGCACAAAGTTTATCCGATTCGAAACTATTCCAATTACCTAATTAATTTCAAGTCCTTTTGATAACATTTCCATTTTCTAATTTCTGCAATAACGTTTCAACTTATCCCAAAATTTATTAATTAACCAAAATTTATATTAAAGTATATATATATTTGTTTGTCAACATTCGATCACCTCATAATATCAATAATTCCTTCACCATATTACTTAAACAAAATTGTAATATTCTCAATAATCTTATTATCTGATAGTACAAAAATTGTTGCCCTGTTAAATGTAATAATTTTTCGATAATCCAAAGTCAAATTCTTATCCCGTTTTTTTCTTTTCTTCGACAAAAGCATCGCGTCGACATATACACACGTACACTTTTTAAATCTGCTACGACTGGTTCGCAGCCAGATCGGATTTCTTGCTAATTCACTCACGCGTTGGGTGTCGCGTCTACAGCTCGCGTATCAATTAAGGGAAAAGAATCGTGGCCCGGTTTAAAATCTCACGGATCGAACGTGTGCACTTTGAGAGAATCTCGGCCATAAACCCGGTTTCTACGCTACATGAATACCGCCCTCTTTATTTATGACCCATCCCCTTTCTCTCGCCCCCTCCCTCCTGAGAAGTTCTCTCTGGCATCGCGACAGCCGCCCTCCCAGATTCGCGAAACTTTTCCATCGATTTTTCAAGTTTCGTTGGCCAACGTGCATTTTATGAATTGTGTAAGATACTCCCTGGGGATGCACGATGCGCAATACAGTAATCTGTCCTTACTCCTTGCTTCATTGTTAGAGATAAGCTCTATCTTGTTACTTGTGAAAAATTGTTTTGCGCAAACCGATCGAGATATATGAGTATACCAGCTTGGTGCGTGTCGAACGTGATTTATAATATTAAATATCGAACGGAGCATACGATTGCATCTGTCTGTTGAGCACAATGTTCTCAATATATTTTAACTTTTGACAATTCTGCAAATAAAGACTGAATTCAGCGTAAAAAGTGTATGTACGTAATTATGAATAAGAAATACGAAATTTTATGAGATTGTTATAATACGTATATATAATTGTATCGTATAAAGATCGGATGATAAAGATATATAAGATGCATTTAATATTTCGTTTGGATAATTGAAAAATAAAATTAATATCGTTGTCAAATATTGATATTTGATTATTCTTTTAACGTAAACGAGTATGTGCCATTTATTAGGAGGAGGAAAATGAAAAAAGGAAAGAAAGAAAAGAGCAAATTTCAATATAGCTTAAAAAATTTAATAACATTCGTTCTTTAAACTTCATCTCCGAAGAAACGAAATTTCACATGCATCAATTTAATATTAAATCGTTTCGTTCGATGTTTCACTTTATTTTATATATATAATATGTATATTTCTTTAATGGAATGAATATTCGTTAAAGTATTGTGAAAAAAAAATTTTTATAAAATTCTTCCCTCCTCCTGTTCTCTACCTTCTGCAATTTAATGTAACAACTTATCTTCCGCGAGGGGATTAGCTGGAAATATCGATGTTGACCCGGAGTTTATCAGGTATTTCGAGAAGATCAAGCGCTTAAGATGATTTAATACCATCTGTTTCCTCCTCCTTCTTCTTTTTTTTTTTTTTCCTTTTTCAAATAGTAGATTATCCTTTCAAAAAGGAAATTCTTGTTATGAAATAATTTCCATTCCGGATTTATCCCCCTCGAAAATAAGTCGTTCCCTCATACGATGGAATAACAAAAAAGTAGGGAAAATCTGAAAAGTTCAGATTTGAATCCGGAAAATGTTACGGTATCGATGTTGCTTTAAAATGTAGCTAAAAAATATTCGCCAATGTTTTTTCAGTCGGTTGCACAGTCGGATCGAGGATAAAAACTCGAATACTGTTCGAGTTCTTAAAACAGTAAATTCCTTAAGCCGCCATTTAATTTCAGCCGAGTTTAACAACGGCGTACGCATCTCGTCGGCATGCAGATCCAATTTTAAAAGGGAAATAATGTAACGCGCTCGCTCAACCTTCTTTATTACTTAACTCTGCATGAACGCATCGATTCCCTTTAACCGTAGTCACCTTTGAAACCCCATTAGCGAATTCTGCCCATACCTTTTCACGCCTGCTCATTATAGATATTAAAGGATATTCTCGATCAAGCCGATCTATCAATCGGCCGATCGATATTGCTTCGCTCGAGTTATCTCGTTTAAATGAATTTAAAGTCGATTTGGTTTATTTATTTATGAATTTTTTTTCAAGGAAATTTTGATAATTTTTACTGAAACAACGTTGCTTGTACGCTCGATGAAACGTAAAGGATTTTTTTTTTTTTAGAGGAGAAGTCTCTAGAATAATATGAAAGACAGTGGTGAGCATGAATAATATAGTTGGATTGGAATATATATAAATATAAAGAAACATGGAATTAGAAAAATTAGATTAGAACAAATCGCCTGATTAATAATGTATTTCTGACGTGTTATTTTTATTGATTTCATAATTTCTCGATGTCCAGAAAAGAGATTAGGTGTCGTTGCAATATCTAAATTCTGCATATGTTTTTATATCTTTAATTTTAATATAAATATAATTTATATTATCATCGATGGAAAGTGGGATCTGAATTTCTAAGATTTTTTTTTTTTTTCATATAGATGAAAGAAACAAAGATAAAGAAAGGATAATTTTCATCTTGATAAAAGAACAAGGGGTAAGAGGAACTCTGGACAACAATACTAATGAATGAAATTTTAAGGAGATTTTACACAATCGTAAAACAAAAGTTTTTCTATTACAAAGTTATATTTAACAAGAAAAAAAGATTCCTCGAAATTGAAATACTTGGTTTTCGTCATGGACAGAATAAAATTGCACGCTGATTTAAGTAACAAAAAAATTTATCTCTTAAATAGTCAATCAAATAATTGTTTTATCAATTTTGGCATAATTTAATTTGTTCTAAATTTATTCGAACTGCTCACTCGGCAATTATTATATTTTAATCTAATTGTAATCCATTTTAACTTTATCTTAACTCATTTTAACTTATCGAGAAGTAAAATTAAAAATATACTGGATGTTGTAGAAATCGATCAACAAGAAGTTAACGATTCTTGAAATGATTTCGAACAACTTTGCGAAAATTTCTTTTTCAACTTCGTTAATGAGTTTTTAACCAATCGCAAGTATGTCAACTTGTCGTTGCCAGTAACGTTGGTTCTATACCGATTCGTTCAAACATGTTGAAGCAAATGTACCGAATATTTATTAAACAAAAGTTATAACGAATTATATATTATTCAGAAAGCAATAAATGAACTAACTAGTTTCGACACACGTTGCTTTAATTGTTCGAATGCTCGACGGCAGCACATACCCAACGCTACCGCCACAGGGCGATTGGCCAATGCTTTTCATTAATAGCTCGTCAACAAAGCCAAATTTCCAGCAAAGGAAAAAGTTGTTTGAATTCATCTCAAGAATTACATACCAGTTAAATCTTGTCGATCGATTTCTGGAACACTCTGTATAATTTTCCACATATATATATAATTAAATATTCTATTTTATCCTACAGGAAATAATTTATTAAATATTTACGCTTGACCGTTAGACAAAATCGAGTTAAAATATAAGGTAAAAATTACAAAATGAATATAATAACCGTCAGGATACTTTTCTTAAAAAGGAATTAATATATGCTAGAGTATACAACCCGAATCTAATCCATTATATCCGACAGAAAAATAACGATACTTTCTTTTCTTAAAGTAACCAAGACTTCTTTTTCAAAAATAATCAAGAAATCTCTTCTTCAACAACTTGCCTTCCTAACAATTTATTTTCCACGTTTACCCGAAATCGAAGATTCTGACAATATACAACGGACAGTAAAGCTTGCTAAAAAATTCGATTCGGCAATTTAATCAACTTGCCATAATTTGGGGAGCAAAGGGCATTGAATATTCGAGGGCTACGCAAAGGAGGAGAAGCTCTACGTTCTCGTAAAACACTGGATTCGTAAAAGAAGAGAAGAGAGAAGAAAAAGGAAGCACCACTCGAAGCGATAGATCCATCGAGCGCATCCCTTCAGGAAATGTATTCCATCGTGACGAAGAATCGGCAGAGCGACTCCTCCCATTCAATTAGACGAACGATCGTGACGTTGTCGAATGGGTGGAGCAAGACCTGCGTATAAATAAAAGGGATGGGACGAATCGAGCAACGATCCGGATAAATATTAATCAAGCTGTTGGCGGGACTGCGATTGAAACGAGGGATCTGCGACTATCTTTGGGGACAGTGACGCCTCGAATCGATTCGGATCGCCTCGAATCGATTCGAATTAGTATCACGTTACAGATATAAATAAATTTCGAAACCTTGATCGAACAATCTTAAAAAATCTTCTCGAAAGCAAAGTGAAAAGAACTGAAACATCCAAACTTCATAGGTTTAGCTTCAACCTATATTTCGAAACGATTTAAATGACATTTAATATTCAGGATGTTAGATATTGGTCAAAAGGGATTTTTGATCGATAATTTGGAATTTTTGATTGAGTCCAATTCTGCCATTATTCTACGATGCATCGTAAGAATAGGAACGAGGAATGGGCAGCCCAAGTGAGACAGAATAATAAATACTTTCAAACAATTTCCAAGACGATTCAAATTTTCAAACGACAATCCACGCTTTCAAAACTTTCGTTCAAGCTTCGAGTCGAACCGATTCGAATTTCCCGCCATTTCAAAGATTCGAAAACGATTCGAATTTCCCGCCATTTGGAAGACTCGAAAACGATTCGAATTTCCCGCCACTTCGAAAACGATTCGAATTTCCCGCCATTTGGAAGACTCGAAAACGATTCGAATTGCCCGCCACTTCGAAAACGATTCGAATTTCCCGCCACTTCGAAAACGATTCGAATTTCCCGCCATTTGGGAGACTCGAAGCGTTCACAACTCGCGTAACTACCTTTGGATCGTTTCCATATCCGTAATCTGGACGGATATAGCGCTCCGCTTTCTGCGTCCGAGTAGCTTTTATATGCCTGCCGTTGGAATAATAAGGATCTCCCCTCCCCTCCCCTTCCTCGCCATTCGAGGATGCGACATCGCGAGGGCGCGTGTCGAGTCCCTGTTTGCGACCGAAAGTCGGTTCCGGTTTTTTCTCGTATCGCGGCGCGGCTCTCACTTCCTTACGGTGCAATTCCGATCGGATGTGATGTGGGATCGAATGGCTGCTTGTTACTGCGAAGAATCCTCGTCCATTTATATCTCTCGCCGTTTTATCGGCCCTGAGGGCACGGAATCCCGAACGACGCTATTTCTCCACTCCTCCTCCTCCCTTTCTATCCACCACCTTCCATCCACGTCTTGATCGCGAACCGTCTTAATATCCTCGAAACGGCTCGAATATGGTAAGAGCATCGTAGTTCTACGTAGGATAGGGATATGCGCTTTTATATATATATCTATCGCGAATATAAATCAAATTTAACGCGAATGATTCGTTTCATGGGATTGGAATGGAGGTATAGGGCGGCTTTGTAATTCGATGGCTTTTGATTCGCGGAGGATTCGATCGCGCAATGATTCGGGATAGTCGATCCTTTTGGAACGTGTTGCAGCTGCTTACGTAAATCCGTTTACGCGAATGGAATCGATTTTGTGTTATGATCAAGCGTACTTCGTCGAAGCCTTGGGAAGCAGAACTTGAGACTAAGTTTGAAAAGGGAAATATCTAATTATGTGACGATTTTTATGAGACGAGACATTTGTTATCGTGAAAGATAATCCAAAGAAGACACGTTTCAACGTGAACGAGAAGGATTTTTAACAAGATTCATCCTTTTTCTTCGTTTCGAAATTCGCAAGGAGTTCGAATCCGTCCTATTCAGATTCGAGTTTATTCGAAATAAAATTCGAATCTTCTAGTTCGTCGATGTAATTATTAATAGTATTATTCAAGATCGGAGAATAACCTGGTCGATTAAATAAGCAGGGAGGTTAAGCCATGAATAATTGCACGTTGAACGAAATTATACGATACGCCAAGTATCGATGTAGATACCAAAATACCCAGATCTATTCGGATCCGTTTAGGATTTAATTTCATAAGGCTCTTATTAGGTATTAGATTTCCTCCACGATTAAGTTGCACTTGAATCGAAGCGCTCTGCAGCTTCAGAACCTGTTAACTCTGTCTTGTCTGCTAATTCACTTTTCACAACAATATGGAATATGGATTATTTTACGGTTATTTATAAACAATAGTATCTTTTATACACGTTACGTATAAATTAAAATATTCTTAACGAACGTTTGAAAGAAAATTAGTATAGGATAATCGTTCGACACGCTATTGTTACGTTAAAACATATATGATAATATTATTTCTGTTAATACGACAAGATGGTATAACGTTGAAAGATCACGTTACATAATTATTTAATTAGCTCAATGAATATTATTCCCACACGTATCTCCAGAACTTTAATTATGAATATTATAACATACCTTCGAAAAGAATTGAATCGATTGCGAGAATTAATATTAATTGAATCGAAATTGAATATAAACTTTCTAATTAACTAAAATATTTTTCTTTTCTATCTAATAATAATGCACTAACGAATAAATCACATATCTAGTTCGCAATCCAATACTCATTTTCCTTTTCCATTCACATAAAAAAACAATATCCAAAAATCTGCATCATTCGAATCGCTTATTGAATATCTATCTTCGATTATAGTCGAGCTATAATCCCCAAATTATTCCTGACCGATCCACTCTTCTCTCAAAACTATGCTTCATCGCTCTCGTACAAAATCTTTCGATCCAAAAATCGAAAAGAAAATTTGTTTTGATTCGAGTCGATTAATATTTCCAGATCGGAGAGCTCGTTGCCGGGGAACGATTCGGTTTTTCTTCAACTGGCAACGTGGGCGCCACGCGGCAACGCTTTGGTCTACGTGTACCAGAACAACATCTATTACAGGCCGGAAGCGGAAGTGGCCCTCGACTATCAAATCACGGACACCGGGGTCGTCGGGACCATTTACAACGGGGTGCCGGATTGGGTGTACGAAGGTGAGCTCCTTCTTTCAGAATTTTATCATTCATTTTAATCGTCTGAGACGTTCGATGATGACACGCGGATCAAAGGTTCCAGAATTGGCTGGAAGATGTTGTTTGGAGAATTAACACGTTTAACAAAACATCTGTTTCGTTTGCTCCTCTTATCTTTCTCGATCGAGAAATTTTCTAATCCGTTCATTAGAAACACATTTTGTACCAGAGTTAGTTTTGAATAGAATAGTGGAATAGCAGTGTTTCGATTCGTGTTTTGTGCTGCGAAGTTTGAATTTATGAATATGAATAATGTTGCGATTAGTTAAGAAAAAAAAAAAAAATATTGGAAAATATGGCGATGTACAGTTTCTCTTTCTTTGTATATATCGGTCTTTTTCTTTTATTTTTATTTTTTCAACTATGGAGATTGTTCTTAAGGAGATTCGATATATTGTTATAAATTCCTTAATCGAATAAATGTATTTTTTCGATTGTCTATTTTTATTAATTTATGTATAATATTTTAATCCATCCAAGTGAAAAATTTACAATATGTTTCCACGCAAATCCAATATCCAAAATTCTCTTAAAAATCTTAAAAATTAATACATAAAATCCTTCCAACGTCTTCACTCGACACACTTCTCACGTTACTGCTTCTGTTCTCCAACAAAAGAAGAAAAAATATCCTCGACAACGATTTAACTAATCATATTATATATAAATTTAATATGAAGTTAAAGTTCAACTTCAATTATTTATCGTTGAAAAGCATAATAATACAAATAATCGGCGAGGCTATACGAAGATCAACTGTGTCGTAGCCGCGTAATAAACGAATTTTAACCAATTACTCGATTCTCTAAGTTCGTTCGAAATTTTTTAATCGGTTAAAAAATGTTTCAACCGGTCCATGATAATCCAACCCTCGTCTGAGTTGGACGAGGTTAACTGTTTATGCGTGAATAAGCGCGCAATACCGCGGTCTCGTTAATGGCGGTGTAACCGCTATCTGCCGCTTCTTCTGGAATAAACAAGCATCACACGGTTGAATTCACGTAATTCGAAGTGGAAGCGGCCGTGTTATCACGGACGCGCTAGTTAGCAAGGGTTGCATACTTCAAAATTAACCGGACCACGCACGGCGGCCTTGTTATTCGCGCGGGATAAAAGGGTTTCGCGTAATTTTCAAACCTGCCAATTTCGATCGTGTCGTTAATTTTAATAGCCGTTCTTGCAAATTACAACTTTTATTGCTTTTCTTCAATTTTTATTGGTCATTAAAAAACAACAGAAGAATATAATTGTGAAAACAATGGTAAAGTGATTTTTACGTTGATTATATTGGTTTATTTATCAGGGAAAACGATTTTTTAGCATTTATTTCGATTGTTAAAACAAAAAGCGAGCTTTTTCGTGGAACTCGGTAAACTTGTTTACTGTAATAAATTATTTAAAAAGATTCAATCCAATGTTTTCAATCTATCATCGTATTAGGAAAATTTTGTTCAACAACATTGCTATCGCTCCATTTGTACATGATACGCAGCTATCGCGACTCATATTAAATATTAAAAGCATAACTTCGTTTCTGATATTAAATCATCTAAAATATTAATACAAATTACGTGATGCAGAAGACACTCTCGCATCTATCTATCTCACGACGTTACACTCGTCACTTATTACACAATTAGTCATCCATCTTTTCAATACTTTCAAAAAACCATCCCTCCACGATGTTTAAAAAACTTACATGTCAACGATACCTTCTTCCATCCTCTCCGGAAATTGCGCGAACAATTAGCACCGAGCCCTAATTACCATCTTGGGCAAGCAATCGATAAACCAGACAAACTGCCACCGCAATACCTGCCCCATTATCATCCGACAAATTAGCAGTTCCAGAACGAACGAAATCCGTCATCGAGCAACCTGCCCCTTCGATCCTCCAGAATAATTGTGATACAAGGCAGGGTGAAACGGTAACAGCCTGGTACAGTAACATCTCCCCTTTTCTTGGTCTTGGTAATCTCGAGCGCGAAATTAACATCTCACAGGCCCTCACAAGCAGAGAAAAAAAAGAATCGTTTATATCGCGATCGAGGCGATATCGTCGCCGATATTTTTTCTTTTCTTTTTTTCGTCGACTCGCTTTTTAGCCCCGCTTTGCACGCGTCGAATGAGTTTTCCCCACCCCCTCCCCACCCCCACGAAACTAGGAACAATAATATGCGGCGGGGTCGTAATTCATACAGCTGATGCCCCAAGGGACGCGTTTGCATATTTCCGCAGCAGCCTTCATCAACCCCCTCCTCCCACCAACCCCTCTCGCACGCATTTCGGAAACGAAGCGTGAAAATTCGTCGAAGGAATTCGCCGTCTCGAGAAGGAGTTTGTCGAACGAATTCGATCCCTCCGGATAAATATTTAAACGCTGCTTTCTCCTTCTTTCTTCTTTCTTCTCGTTAATATCGAATCTTGGAGAGATGCGGATTCTGTTCTTGCGGATTCGTCTCGGAGAGGTAAACTTTCGTCGATCGTCGATTCCGTGATTCGAGTGAGGATTAGCAGGGTAAATGGATCGGATCGAGGATACCTCGAGCGTGTATTCGAGGTTTTTGATTTCGCGTACGTTTTGTTAGGATCAGGTTGGTGCAATTATTGAATCGAAGGGATGAACGGAAAGAGTTTTATGGAAAAAGAGAGGGCGGCTGGTGGAATTATTGTCGCTTGCACGCGATCATCGTTATGACGTTGAAAAGCTGACGCGTGTTTTTTCTCCAACCCTTTTTTTTCTTTTTTTCAGGTGTATCTATCATCTATCATTTTGAAGTAGAGTATCGATAGATTTTGATTATTCGGAATCCTTTCGATGTTGTGTACTCGCCGATTTTGTGTAAACATCCGTTCAATTAAGCCAGAATAAACCGTCATGAGAGGGTTGAAAAATGTCTATGGAATTTAAAATATTAGTTTCCCTTTTGAATATATAATTTTATCTTCGTTTGAATCAATATTTTTTTGAGCAACATTTTCTACTTTATATATTTATTTATCGTCTAAAAATACGAAAAGTATCTAACTAATCCTAATCTAATCCTGCAAATTCTTACTATTTCTTAGATTTCTCAACTATTTGATGTATCGTTAATATAAGTTCACCGAACATATATATATCGACTGTAAAAACTTTTACACTTTCTCCATTAATTATATAGTGTACGAAACAAAACGTAATGTAATCAATCAATGTTTTTCAATTTTAACGCAAAAAAATCTATCTACCCGACTAAAACAATTTCGAGGATTCGAAAATCCTATGAATTCTGGAAAAATTCTGAAAAGATTATTCGAAATCCCCTTAGCAAGATAAACGTCAAAGCCACCACCCTTCTTCCCGAATTAACTAACCAAACTTTTATCCACCCTTTCGAAAACACTTTGTATCTTGTATCCACTGGAGATATATATATATATAAAGCCGAAGACTGAACCAACATTACAATACCAAAATTTTCTTTATTAAATTCATCTCGAGTATCCCCTCCAATATTTTTCCAAGAGCTTCCATTACAAAAGCCCCGTTATTCACCATGATTCTTGCTATATTTCCTTCAGAGATCACTTCGCTTTGCAAACTGGATGGAAATATCTAATCCTTTGAAATAGCATCGCCACGCAGTTTATTTCATTATCCTTTAAGAAACCGAGCGAGGACCACTGTCATTTTCACAGAAATTTTGTGGATGGATGAAAATTATAAATATATATATATATATAAATAAAAATCATTTACTTTTAACTTTATTCATTCGAGATAAAGAAAACGTGTATCGATTCTTCTTTATTTTGAATCGTATTTATTTATTTAATTACGCGAAAATGTTGATCGAAATAACAAATAATTCCAACGAAACGAAAATAGTTTCAAAATAAAGTCTTCCTTATCCTAATCCTGCTCAAAAAATTTCTCAAACGAAAGGACACCTAGAGATATCGACTCGTTTCTTTTCTCCTCCTCGCGCGAAAAAATCGTGGAAAATTCTTCGAACGTTCGTTCGTCGTCGCATTTTTTAACGCTGCGACGCAATTCGGGAGGGCGATATTTTCGCATCCACTTTGCAACTTCGGCCGCGTGACGGAATCCTGTCCTGCGGGTCGAGTTTATAGGAGCAGAGAGATACGTTTCGAGGAAATCCTGGGATCGATGGGCCGTCGAGCGGAGTTTCGTGGCACGTGTAAATCAGCCTTTATCCTAAATTCTTGCCCGCCAAATCCTCCCGTGCGGGTAAAGTATGCGGGGAGAGTCTCGACGGTGAACAAAATACAGGCTGTTGAAAAGTTGCTGGCACGCCTTTCGTCCACGCTTTGACACTTTATCGACCTGCTCCCCCTCCAAACCAGTCGCGCGAGTCTAACACCACCCCCCCCCTTTCTCAATCTCTCTCTCTCTGTCGTAGAATTATACGCGGCTCAATCATTCGAAGATTTTGATAAACTTGTTCGTACAACAACGTGATCGATTTAATTAATAGTGAAAAGGTAGGGGAAAAGGAAAGAAAAATTGCCTATAAAAGGAAAAAAAAATTAAATTTCGAGTCGAAATATTAATTGAATTTAAATTTGATGAAGGAACAAATTCGGGAAATTGTTCCGTCTATGTTTATTAAAAATTATGATTGCCTTGGTTTCTACCATTATAAGAAATTGTACGGATAAAAGTAAAAAAGAGTAGAGAATAACTTTTTATAATTATATTTTGAGGGGATTTAAAAATTCGCGCGAGATTTGAACGTCTTGGAGGCATTTGAAAAAGGGCAAGTAAGGGGGGTTGATTTTAATAGGCCGTTAGTTTGCGTCGCGTGCCATTATAGCTTATGCATCAGGGCATTAGCGTAGAATGGTGGCCGGGTTACGTCCACGCATCCAACTAATCCCAGACGGTATTAAATTTGTACAAGGAGGATTTATCTAATGCGGCATATTCAAGGAACGCGCGCACCATGGAGTTTGACAAAGGTTAACTATATTTCATTAGTGTCATTAACGAAAATGAGACTGGTCGGTTGGAAACTTTGATAATATTGTAATAACTAGCTGCGCATCAAGAGATCTTATATTCAATTTTCTCTTACTTTATGCATATATATATATATATACACTCTGTCCTTTAATATTTTATAAATAGAAGCTTACAACGTTTCACACGTGGATACAGAATGTATATTGCACGTAAAATATTGCGTGTAAAGTGGAATCAATATATTTATACCAGACAGATTTTTGGCGAGTCCAGAACAAACGAAAAAGTTTTATATAAGAATATCAACTTGCGATTGAACAAAATTCTAATTTTGAGATCACAAGTGGATGAAAAACATCTCATCGGTGATCACGAAACCAATTTTTATTTGATGCATAATCGAATTGAATTATCTCACTTCCTAGTTTTATCGTTATTTATTTTAGATTAAAAATTAAAAGACGTTCATTTTTCCACTTTTATTTTTGTAAAAGATACAATAACCCAGGAAACTTCATACGAAGGAGCACACGTGCAAACATCGAACCAATTTTGATCCAATTTTATTTAATTTCTTGAATCTATACACAATTTCCTCCCTGCTTCGATTCAAAAAATTTTATTATTCTGAAATTGAAATTACAACTAATTGAAATTAAATTAACCCCCGTTAATTAAAAAAAAAAAGGAAGAGTTAAGAATTAAAAGACGCTTTCAATCCGACATTTTAAAGAGAAATACCCGGGGCACTTAATAAGCCGGCAGAATAAATCCCGGTCAACCAGCGGGAGCTCCGAGTGCATTGTTACATTTTACAAGTTTATTAACTAAGCTCGAACAAGTTACGAGGCTGCTCCCGCCCTCTCCTCGCCGCGATTTACCGTCGGGTTAATGCCTCGTAGAAATATTACATCGAATGACCCGCAAAATCGCGCAATGGGAACAGCCAACCCCTCTTCCACGACTTCGACGTTTGCATTCGAGCGTCGATTATTAACGATTGTTCGAAACTTTAACTTTATCACGCCAGACAACAATTTCCTTCGCCCCCCTCCCCTCGTATTTTACGTATTTTTCACCCCCATATCTCTGCGCATATCGATAGTTGTAATAATTTATTTAATGTATTATTATTTAAAAGAAATTATAAGTTTGATTAATATTAATTTATGAATTATTTATTTTTTTGTATTAAAATAAATATATATATATTAAAATTTAATTTTTTTAATTTGAAATAAGTTGATAGAAAATTTTATTTCTATACTTTCATATTTTCGAATAAATTTTTCTCAGATTTTTCTTACGTGATGGTAAAAAAATTATATCGATATTAATAAAAGGATATTCAATTAATTGTTTACCAAGTACAATGTTAACATAATAATAAAATTTATTATTGTAAAAAGTATGTAAAATTAAAATTGATATTACCAATCCAAATTTACTCGACCAAGTTTATTATAAATAAAAAATATCATTTAATGCGAGTGTTTTACATAGGATTTTGTGTAAATAAATCTCCCCACCTCGGCGTTGAAAAGTATAGACGCGTCTCTCGTGGAACGCACGCTTGTCCAAACGGAATTTCCGAATTTCCTTCTACTTTCTCGCGATTAATCAGAGGCAACAGATGCACGAGCAAAGCCGGAGGACTTAAGCAGTCCTTGAAGCCGCAGTTACCTCGGCAAAATATCGTTCATAAACAACGAGGATGGAGATTCTCTTCGTAATTCCATTTACGACTGTGTTTCAGGTTAAATTGGAAGGATCGATCATAAGGATTTTATACAACTTGATCTTCGAGCAGATATTCCAAGATTTTCGTTTGATTCTTTTTATTAGTTTATTCGAGTTTCACGTCGATTTACTGGTTCGTTAAATTGTTCAAGTAACTATCACGTGTCTCTACGCAAGTAGACACGTGTTCCCATTGACCGCAACCACTGAATATTAAGCGGTCTATGGACGGATGAAACATGTTACGATGCAGACATCGACTCGAGCAATGGGTTTAAGTTAATTGCTCGGCTAATGTTGGAACTGATACAATGATGTTTCAGCGTTATTACGAGCCATTGACTTAAACTCGTCGAGTAATAATCAATGGGAGCATCCATTGATCGTGAAATAAATTCGTCACAATTTATAATTACGTATATAGTATAATCATTTAACAAATTGATAGAGAAAAATGTTATTTATTAAGTTATTAAGCAAGTTGATGTTGCACTAAAAGGCAGAGGGAGAGTGCTTGAATCATTCAACTTAATAAACAAGTTTCGAGTTCATGTTTTTGCAGATTAAATTTATTGGTTGTTTTGCTAGGTGGAATATGATTATATCTTGTGTAACATTTCTTGTTGAGAAAGATCTCACACATTTTGATCTATAATAATTTATCATAATCTTTTAGATTAACACGTTTATTAATAAAACGTGTTACACTTTACTTTTGCTGATCGAACGAGGACTTCTTCTTTTATTTATTTCTCTGTTAATTATTCCCATAAGAATTTCGTTTCAAAAAAGTGATCCTTTATAATTACAATTTTACAAAATTCAATCTCCAACGTGCTGCACCAAAAACTATATTAAACATAAGTCCTTCCTCAAGAAGCAGATACATTTCTTAGTTTATCAGCGTCCCTTTGTTAAATAGCCTGCAACAAACGATCCTGTTGCTAGGTGTTAGCCTACAATCGATACAGCCTCAGTACTCTCCCTCCCTCTCTCTCTCTCTCTCTCTCTCACTCACTCCTCTAATCGAATCAATTTTATCGGTTTAAAGCGGTGGACCGCAATTGGTTGGAACCGATTGGCAGGGTATTTGCCGGAAATTCCGATAAGCATTAAATGAAAAATAACGGATGCCTCGATATTTGTTTGTTGCGCCGAATTACGACCGTCGTTTCCATCCTCTCTCACCTCGACAGCCCCTTTGCTCCATCCACTTTCGCCCGCCAAGAGGGTCAAAATTATTTAAAACGTGTATTTTTAATAAAAATCCGCCACGGTCGTTCGCCCTCCTCCTTCCCCAGTAATTATTGCTCCAACGACCGCCTTCCTTTCATGCACAGCTCGTGACAGCCTCGTTCGGATGGAATTCACCCTTGGTGGAATTTTAACTTTTACGATGGCGCGTTTCTTCTCGCAATTTACCAGCGGAGTCAGTTGCCAGCGACACCGTCTTTAAATACGAGGGTGGAAATTGTGCACCGAGCCTTGTTTTTCCGCGTTACACGGCCCAGGATTAAGTAGCTGCGACCAACCCCTTCCTCCAGCGTCTGCTTAAACAGCTAACGAACTAGATTTTAAACCAGGCCTCCAGGTTCGAGGTTCCACACTCCCTTCCGTGTATATAAAGCGCGAAGCGGTTTGATTCGGAATCTTCTTGGCTGAGAATTATTTTATCGGTTATCATCACTGGTGGGTGAATAAATGTTTGGAGGGTTTGTTCCAAGTTGGGATGAAAAATTGATAATGGGGGAATGATAGAATTTGTACGAAGATGGGGGACGAAGTTGGGAGAAGTTCGATCGGTGTGATAGATGTGCGAACGACGAATACTTAGTTTGGGAGGGTTGGACAGGTGTGACGGATGAGTGTTTGGGCCACGTGCTTGAGATTATCGTGTGGATCGTGTGGGTGTGAAGTGGATGGGTTATGTGGTTTGAAGGTTTCGGTTGAACGTGCTTGAATATCTTCTGGAAATTGCCGCGTCGAGCGGAGGAGATAGAGAAATGGAGAAGTTACGTGTGCAGAGATAAATTCTTGTGGAAAATTACGCGTGTACATTATGCAGTTGATGAAGAATCGTTTGTGGGATCGAAAGTGGATAGAGCATCTGTCTGAAATGGTTTGAGCAGCATGTTATTGTTTTTGGAGAAGATAGAATTGATTAAAATTAATTGATTCGAATCTAAAATTTAGATATTTTTCCAAGGAAAATAATATTATTATATTTTATTATTTAATTGCCGCCTTAAATGCAAAATACTTGTTTGTTGTGTCAACAGGAAGCATTATGTCGTGTGTTAACAAAAGCGATAAACTGATCGTATACTAATGCCATTACGTAGGTAATCTAGTTGTATTACAGTGGCATATAGCACATTGAGCAAAACCAGATGTAACAAATAAATCTCTGTTGAACCAGAATCAACTAAATTAATTAATCTATTATCAGTAATCGGATATCATTGAAAAATTTATGCAAAAGCGATATGATTAATTGTTATTTTAATTGAAAATTATCATGCATATACGTATTAGTATCTAGTGAATAGAATTAATAGAATGAAAAGTAGAATTTTTTAATTTTCATGATAAATTTAATTTTAAAATTTCATTTTCTTTAACGTCAGTTTTTTGACAATATTAAAAGTATTCTCTATAAATATAAATTTTATATTTATTTTCCAAGAAAATCTGATTTCTTATTTCTCAAGAAATGAGAAATGTAAAGAAATTAAAAATACTAATTTCTAATATAAACATTAGAATACATCTATAAGAAAAAATAAGATAAAGGCGAGTATGTGATAAAAATAAGTAAGAGGAGCATACAATGTATCTTTTTAAATAATCTTTTTTCAGAACTTGCTATCTTTGATTTTTAGAATCTAAAAAGAAAGAACAATTTGACCCATTAAAAGTTTCTCTGTATGAAAAGCTGAGAATACTTGCCAGAACTTTGAAACTAATGTCTATCCATTTTTCTTTCTTAGGCCCAGATGTCTGGTACCAACATTGCTTGAGATAATTTATGGTTTATAATTTAATTTATGGTTTCTGCCCAAGGATAGAACAATTCAGACACTTACTAATATCAAAATGAAAAAGAAAATGTAAATGAAACTTTTTTGAGTTTGATCTTTTAATTAACTTGTAGTTATAATATAAAGATGGTAATATAATTGACGTGATATATAAAAGTAAAAAGACTATTTCCCTTCATTACACAATAGAGATATATTTAAAGATTAATGAGACTGGCTTATACAAATATAGATTTCTTTCTTTATGAAAAATCTATATATACATTTGTATACGTATATGTATACAATTTTTTATTTTTATTTTTATTTCGTCTTTATACTCGAAAAAGAACTTATTGATGTATGAATTATTATCTCTCTATGTTATTTTCATATATTCATTTCAGAGAATGAAAAATATAAATAAATTCGCAAATGATTAATTTGTTTCTTTTATCAGTGAATAAATATTATTAATATATTATAAATTAATAATAGTTCTTTTAAAAAGCTATACATTGATAGAGACATTGTTCCCAATTCTGATAACAATGTTAAAATGCTTTTACCTAATACATAATACATAATGCTTGATATCTTGACTTCTGTAATAAATATTCATTTCTGTAATAAACAAGTAATATATTCTTATAAAATTCATTGCTTAAAATCATTTGTTACTTCAATAGAATTGAGATTGAAAGTAAAAATATGAATAGAGATATATTTAGATAATATAAATAAATAAGTACAATATCTGTGATTTGATGCAAGAAATATCAATGCCAATATTTATAAAATTGAGATATTAACAGTTATATTAAAAAATTCATATTTAAATTATTTCTAACATAAATATATATCATATAATATTATATAAATCCCATTATATACATTTCTAGATAGAATTTAAAAATTATTATGTTTTTTTTTTTTATATAAAATATCAAGCAACGTATATTTAAATACAATAGCAAAATGAAGTAAAAAAAAAAAGAATTCTCATTATTTTTTAGACTCACCTCATATCATATAATATCACCAATAAACGTAATTTAACCAATATACCTGAATATTGTCTATTATCACAAATAAGTCACAGGATCGACCAATCAGAATGGTACATTTCTTCCCAGCCAAGCCATCTCCGCACAATGCCCATATTCAACCGTGTACCTTCGAAGAAAAGACATAATTGAACACAAGGTTTTCACAGTATCATCGATACAAGCAGCATAAGATGAAAATCCACGTTTCACCCTTTCTTCTTTTCCCAACTCTTCCTCCCCTTATTCCTCTTTTCGCCAGTCCCCGACGGCGATGGATGTGACATTAATAGAACGGCGAGGATTCAGAGAAATCCTTTCCTCGAAATCCGTTCTCGCTAATGGAACCTCCTTTCCACGGGATTCCGATTTCTGATCGGGTTCCGACGTATTCCCCACCTCCTCTCCTCGCTGTCACCGCAAAAGGGTATACTCTGCGCAGAAAGATATTTATCAGAGTCGGTACACCTCCCCCTGCGAAATACATAACTCACGGGACGGGAGAATTATGTCCCAAGACTCGTGCCAGTTTCTTCTTGATCGTTGGCTCCGATCTAGCCTCGGTGTTTCTAGAAAACGTCTTGGAAAACGTCTTGGAAACTCGCGCTTTTCGAGACGAGAGAATGGAAAGGGTTACGAGACCTTCTCACTGTTGTTCATAAGCTTTCTCCCCCTCGCTTTAAAGCGTGAGAATCGATCGTCTTTGAGCGTCGACACGGATGTGTGACGGTATGCAAAGAGATTGGAATAGGGAGAACTTGTTCTTCCGGTGTTAACCCTTCTCCCATTGAGTACAATAGACCTGTGTGCTGACATCGAATGCTCGGATAACGTGTGTTGAACTGGATCGGTATTTGAATATTCGGGTCGAGATGGAAGTCGATATTCAAACCTGATGAAAATTTTTATTTATTTGTTTAATATATGGAGAATATGCGTTAGATTGTTAGATATTTTTATAGGAAACAGATAATAAAATAATAAATTATTTTAAAATAGATATTTTGTAATTGTATATAGAATTTTTCACATACCTAATAGTACATATTTTGCATATTTATATAAAAACATATGCAAGAATATACATGTATATATTACATATTACATATATTTACTGTTCATATAAAATAATATCAAATTAATTTCTATCGACTATTGAATTAAATTTTCGTATTTTAATTATGTAATATCAATTATGTACCTCAATTAATAACAATAATATATATTATAGGCAACCTATTTTTTTTTGTATCCTAAGTTATTAATTGAATAATTGTTTTTTTGAATTTGAATAGTTCAATGATTGTTGTAAAGATAAAATAAATTTTGTGAAAGTTATTTTTGATATCTAAAATATTACAAATTCGGAAAAAGTAAATATTATTAAGACAAAATTGAATTAAAAAATGAATGTAATTTTATTAAATAATAAAAGAAATGAAGAAAATATTTATTATTAAATATATAACAAGAAAATAAAAAATGAAGGAAATATACAATTAAATGTGCACTGATAACATCGTGTGACAGATATTTTCGATAAAATTCAAATTTTTTATCGATAAATGTCACCAATTAATTTTAAATAATTTATATTACATTACATTAATATTACATTTAATACTTAATGTAATATATAATTAATACTTCATATTGTTAAAAATTATTATTTAATATTATATATTTAGCTTTAAATATTTAGTTATTAATAACAATCAATTAAGCATTTAATTGGAATAATTTTATTTAATTCGAATAATTAACTTTATTATTCAATAGATAAAATATATTGAATTTGTTCAATCAGTTGACAATAAATATTTATGCATCATGGATATTCAAAATGACATATATACATAAAAAGAATTAAATTTTAAGTATATATAATAACATATTAAGTATTAAATGTAATATTACATATTAGATATCACTTTTAACAATATATTTTTTGTGGTTAATGTAAGATTTTAAAGAAAAAAATTAATGAGTCTTTCACAAAAAATCTTTCACACAATGTTATCAGCATTTATGTAGTTATTTTTATTTCGAATTTTAATTTTTTATTTTGGCAATAAATACGTTGTTCATTGTTTTCATTATTTAATGAAATTGGATTTATTTTCTATTCAATTGTTAATGTTTGTTTTTTCGAACTTTTAGCATTTTACACATACAAGTCACTTTCACTTTCACAAAATTTATTTTTACGTTGCAAAAATTATATTAAACTATTCAAAATGCAAATCACTCTAATTAATTATTAACAATTTAAGAATGAAAAAAATATAATTTGACATAGCCTATAATTAGCATTGATAAGTATTAACTGATTATTGTTATCGATATTACCTAATTACGAAAGTTAATATCAAGTTATTATATATTTAGTCGATAGAAATTAATTTGATGTAATAAATATAACATATGTACGTATCCTCTTATAGATATTTTAAAACAAATGTGCGAATCATACGTATTATGCAAATAATATATTTCACTAAAATCACAAATCACGTTTCTAATCACACAACATATTTCTATAATTATTTGTACTTTCTAAAATATTTAATACGTAAAAAGTTGTCGTTTTACTATCCGAAACGAAAATTGTACCATCCATATTTAATAATTTCGATAATCGAGGTTATACTGTACCATAGAATGAAACTTACAAGTATTGCTCATTATCGATAGTTCTTCGATATCCCCAGTTAAGAGAGTATGTAGATACTTAATTTTCATTTGATTCTCTATTCTATTTCTGCTATTTTTCTTTTATTCTCAGCAAAGAATTTTAATCTGAAACAAAGAGAACGAATCAGTGATTGCCTATCTCACACCATTCGAAACATCGGCTTCGCAAAGAAGAGACTATCGATATCGGAGAGTACGCGATATCGAGCTCTCGCGTGCAATATCCCCCAGTCAATAACATCTTCCGGACATTTATGCAACGTTCAGAGAGTTGCTATCAGTGGCCATCCTCCTCACTGGGTATCCACTGCAAACGTTCTATGCATATCGAATAGGATCGTCCGGTACAATGACCACTTTTCGTGGGCGAAACTTAACCTGCATACGCTCGGAAACGTTATCGATACATGCTCTCCATGTCGTCATTGACGTTCTCTCTGTTCATGTACGATACGCGTGACACCATGTACACACGTTTGTGTAAGTGAAGGATCCGACCAATAGGATCTGATCGACGATCACATGGGACGAATATAGCGCTCTCCTTCGATAGTTACGAAGACTGTCGATTCTAGAAAGTTGGTGTAGAAGTGTATATATCATGGTAACGAGAATGTGGAATAATGAAAGTGGATCAATTTTCGGTCACTGGGTCGCCTTATGCTGGAACATCAGATTTGTGTCGAGTAATATTGTTCCGTAAATCTTTTGCGGGAGAAAACGCGTTTACGCTTGGAAAAGACTGTTGTGTCTGTTCAGCTTGTGAGTGTAAGAAAAAACTTCTATAGTCTATGGTTACGATACACTGGTACGTCAAAAATACTTCGTTTTTCATTCTTTTCATTTTTAATACAGAAACTTAAATACGTTATTTGTTTTATTCTGTGGATTCGTTTATATTTTATTTCGATATATAATTTTAATCGTCGATAATAATCGATTGATTAATCGATATCAAAAAAAAGATCTCTCTTGAAGAACATCTGATTGTTGAAATATTAATTAGCAGAAAGTACAATTAATACAGTATTGAAAATCAAAATGTGAATCGTATTCTAATAAATGATTCTCGATACACTCGAGTATTTTAGCAAATAGTTTGTTATCCAACGGATATAAGTCGCAATGTAACAGATAGGTTAGACATCCGAAGAAGAAAATCGTATTTTCGCGAATAAAGTTGAACAGGGTCATATCTTACAACAAATAAGTTGTTATCTAGTGAAGACTGGTTACGTTCTGATGAATAGGTCGCTGGTGAATCGAAACAAGCTATGTCTTCGGGGAAAATAGACGGTCTTTTAACAGGAACAAGTCAGTCCACGGTAACGAACGTTTCGTCTCGGGACGAAAACACAAACGGATGTGAATTCGAATCTGAAAATCGTGTAGTTCTACGAGCAACAAAAAATAATAGTTCTTTACGATACTTTCGTAGTTTTCCAATACTCCTAACTGAAACTTGTTTTAAAGAGTAAAAAAGTGAACAATTTTCTAGGTTAGAAATTTTTACGCCGATAAACTCTTGAAATAAGATATAAAATTAAAAATGATAAAAATGAATGACAAAATAAAAATAATAATTTTTTATTTTTTATTCAAAATATGTCTACTATTAATTCTTTTATTTGATGAAAATTATTATTTTAAATTATTAAATAATGATGTAAAGATTATTATGATGATTTCAATTTTACATATCTCTAAATTGAAAAGTTATCTGATTATAACTCTTTTATTACTATTTTTTTTATTTTAACGTGTTTTATATACAAAATAATATTAAAAATTAAGATTAATATATTAAAGATTTTTATCTTTAAAACTTTTAATACTACTATCTCTGATGAAAAATTGAACAATGAAAAAGCAAAAACTTAATCAAACATATTTAATAATTTGAATGCCAACAAAAATAAAAACAATTACAAAATATTGAATAAAATATTTTAGAAAACAAAGTTTATTTCTTTGTAAATTCATAATGACAAAATTTTTTCTGAGACTTCTATTGTCTACATATTTTCTTTCAACTATTATTTATGTTTTTTCATTATTCTTCATATACAAAATTGTTAATTATTTATATCTTTTTGTATTTTTTATTTCATATTACATTGATTTAACATTTTCACGTGTTTTATCTTTAGATACCATTATATATTTCATTATTGATAAATGAGTTTGATATTGTGTTTGAATAGAAAATTTTTTTTCAGCGATTTAAGAATAAAAGATATATATCATACATATCATATAATCTATCAGGTTAAATTAAATTAGATTAGATTATATCATATAATTCCTGGATAATATATACATCTACACATAGCTTTCACATTGAACATCGGTTAACCACGATTTTCACAATTTTTTTAATCAGAAACAATTCTCTATTCGCGGGTGATTTAGTTGCGAAAACAAAATCGGCCAGCATCGAGGAATCACTGCGAAGGAAGAGCGGGGAACAGAAGTTGGGACATGCACGTGAATAGGTCGACTAATTGCGATCTCGAGAAACTGGTACGCGAAATTTACGGGTCTTTGTCCCGTTAAATGCGGCGCTGAGACTTTTATCGATGCCTCTCAACCGTGTTCCGTTTACGAGTCAGCAAAAGCGTGCGAACACGTAACACGGCGTCGTGTTATTGTTCGTTGGGCGCAAGGTTCGTTCACCCGATACGTCTGTAACGTTGTAACTCATAGTCGAATTCACCAGGTGTGCGAACGCGAGCCCTCACGATGGTTTCATCCCCCTTAACCACTCCCTCTCCGCGATAGTTTGAAACGTGAATATTCCGCGATGTGTATCTGTTTTCCATTGCGAATGTAACGCGATGCTAAGTCCTTCCACCGTGACGCTGTTCTCGGTGAAATAGATCCGTTGTTTGCGACAATTGTTGAATCGTTTTGTTGTGGAATTGGGGAACGATAGATAAAGGGGATGTTACGGTTAAGGGGGTTTGTTAAATGCCAGACAGTTAAAGGTTACCTTCAGCTGATACGAAAGAGAGTAGTTGCTCCTTTGGTAAATGCTTCTAAATCTTTTTCTCTTTGTTTCGGAAGGGAAATATGAAATTGGAATTCTTATTCGGAAATTGCATCGTTAATTCTGGAATTTTTGAAAATTTACGAAATCACTGTAGCATATTTTTAAATCATTGAATCGATAGAATATATTCGTTGTAAAATATACGATTATATTTGTCATTCATTTGTTTTATCTTGTTTTTTTTTTTTTCATCTTTTATATGCTGTTTTTAACAAATTGAATTTTCTGAAATTGCATGAAAGAGAAATTGCATTTAACAACTTGCTAAATTATTATATAATTGATATTATATATTATAAATTAAATGATTATAATATATACTTTAAAGAAATGTTTGATTAAATAAAATATTTGCAGAATTTCAAATAAATATATTATTATTAAAAAAATTATTGATATGTATTTATACGCGAGTATTTCAATAATAAATAATCAATATTGAGAAATTAATCATTGATAATAAAAATGCTGAATAGATATTAGGAATGATCAGAGAAATGTATTATATTTATTTTTAGAAATATATATCGATGATTTAGATTATCAGAATATTTCCGTTCGTGAAAATATGAATATAAGGGAAGAAGAAAGTTGTAAGAAGGATATACCTTTTAGGATTTCCATTGAAAATGTGCCCTTTCATCAAAGAAATCTATAAATTACATTAAAATTCATGAGGAATGAATTAAGCTCCCTGAATAAAATTCTCCGGTCGTTATTCCAATAAAATCATATCATTTAATATATGCTTAATTGATTTTTAAAAAATATTCAATATTATCATGGATATATGTCCATCAGGATAATTAAAAAAATAAAGATCATCTTGAAATTTTTGAAGTTTATTTAATTTTAAAGTTTACTTTATTTGAAACATTTTTCCCCCCTTTTGTAATAAATAGTTTAATTGCATGATTCACTTCAAATGAAACATTTTATATATACTTGGATATTATTATAACGATTGTATTTTATCCATATATATTTTAATATTAAATCATAATGAAACTTCAAGATCAAACTTTTTATTTAACAATTAATGAACATTTCCATCTCAAACCATGCTCATCTTTTATAATAATGTTTTAGTTAGATACTTAGAGATATGACAGAATATTTGAACGAAGGATTCTATTTCATACTGATGATTATAAATCATCATAGATATACATGATTAAATCCCAGATATTTTAATTAACAAAACAAGTAATAAGTTTTCGCTTTAACAATTGTTACCTATCTTCGAACCTATACATCTATATTTTCAAAATAAAATATAATTTATATATATACCAGCCACTGGAGCCACTATATTTCTGCAAAATTTCAAATTAACGTCACTTAATAACGATAACTTCGATTTACCACAAATTTCAAGAGTTTGTAATAACAGAATTTATTTTAATCAATTGTACTTCGATTTAACGATCTGATCTTTTCTTTGGCTCATTTTTATATCGTCAAATATTCGCGGGCCACGACAGAAAAGACCCTTTTCCGCATTATTAACACACCGTGGAGTTAAGTTGATCGCGAGTTGACATGTTACGCATGAATGGCCATCGAAATCATCGCACAATTACGATGCCAGATAACAGAACTGTCGGTCAATCAGAATGGCCCATTAATTGTCGATGCGCAAAAACGGAAATCGGATAATTGGATTTCTGCCGCCTATACATACATACATATATATATATCAATGCTCGAATTATGAGACGATTAATAATCATTCAACTATCATCGATCACCTCGCCATCTTATGAGGGTGTTTGTCGATCGTCATTTTGAAATAGCCATGTACGATTGTTTCACGTAACATAAGAAAAGTAACTATTCCAATCTTCTAATTTTTTAGCTGTCAATTTAGCTGGCAATTTTTATTAATGGTCATTTCTTTATTTCAAGGATGCACATCAATTTGATAATTTACGAATGTTTATTACTTTAAGGTATAAAATATATATAATACGTATCATCGAGATCGACATTTTTTTGTTTGATATTTTATTAAAGAATTCGATTTGAGTGTTAAAATTATTATCATTTATGAGTTTCAATTAGATGAATAAAAAAGAACGTTCTTTATTTAAATTTATCTAACTTTTACGTAAAATATTTATAGACGTCTCTCTCAAAACTGATTCTTCCGAATCGATGTTTGAAATGGATTGCAAGAGCGATATTCGGTTAAGCGCTTCGTTCCCTTTTTCTTTTTTTTTTCGAAACAAATTCACGTTTTGCGACCGCATTAAAAAGCGTTTCCCGGTCACGTTTCGGTAACATTCCGTCGCGGCAAGTAAATTCGCGTTAAACGGTGAATTCGAATTAACGCGAGCCTTTTTTTTTTTTCCCTTTCTTTCTTTTTTTGCACGGCCAAAGCGAACGTGACCCGATCCGACTGACCGCTTTATACAATTTTAAAACAAAACCGAAACAAAAAAGAGAAGAGGGGAGAGGGGGTAAAAAAAATATATGTATAAAACGGAGATTAAAAAAAAAAAAGATAAAAATGAAGAAAAATTGCGCTAGTTGGGAAACGGTTGACCGGGAAAAAAATTCATTCGTCGATTCGAGAACAAAATCCGTGGGAAAAAAAAAAAATATATATATATATCGGGAAATGAAATTGTACAGTTTATAGAATTTTTCCACGAACGATCGTTTGATCGAAATGTACAAGATTCTTCGATTTATCTTTTCCATGATATCTCTTCATGGAGATATATCGACAAACGGAGGGATATTCAAAAGAAAATACGAGTGTACGATCTGGTTTCTTATTTTCCTTACTTATCCCAGGTACACGTAAAAAGATTTTGAAAAAAAGAAAAAAAAAACAAAGGAGAGAATGAAACTGTCGCTTTCCGTCCTCGTCCAACAAAGACGGTGTTTTCGAGAATTGTGAAAATAAAGGGGGAAAAAAGGAAAACCTCGTGTAGTTACCTTTAATTAATAAAAAAAAAAAAAAACAACTTATTCACATTCTTTTTTGCAGAGACGGAGGAAAAACTTTCTGTCGAAACTATCCACGAGCTCTCCTCACAAAGAGACATTCAGGAAGTCTCTATTTGCACTCGTCTCTTTTACCCAGCACTCTTAATTAATAAAAAAACAAGGGAAATTCAGTTGTCTCCGCGGGACAAGACAGAATTTTCTGATTTCTATTAAGGTACTGGGTACATACCTCTTTTGTAATCCCTCGTATCAAAGATCGACGGGGATGGAGGAAAAATATCGCGAAGAATATCTGAAAGATTTTATGAATATCGTGAATATGAAGAAATCAGTGATTTTTTAAACGCATTTAATGGATATACATACATTTGGTATAGAAAAATAGATTGAAGCTGTCCCACTTTTTCCCTGCCTCATTTTATCTAACACGAGTTAGAATTGTTTAATATAAAATTAATTAAATTACTCGATAAATAAGCCTCAACCTTTTGTCGGCCTCTAGAATTAATCATCCAAAGAATTGAATTATTTTATCGCTTCAAAAATGATATTAAAAACACATTGACCACCACTGCATAATGAAATATTATTCTTTAGAGAGTTCAATATTTAAATACTCTTATCATAATAATAATACTCCCTATTTAAATATTGCAGATACTCTGACATTTAGAAAGACATTCGTTTCGCTCGATGTCCTCTTTAATCTTCACGCGAAGAAAAAATTTTCTTTCTACACGTAGGTATTTTACACCAGGCGGAAAGTCTTCGACACTTTCGGCCGCTATTCTTAATTAAAAAGTGCACGCTTGGACGGGGCGTTCGCCACGCCGTTATTAAAACGAATCGCAGACCTGTTCACATCGGGTCCTCGAGTTGCGCAGCCTGTTTTCCCGCGGAAATCTCTTGTAATTCCGCACGGTTTTACATTTTAATGCTACCCACCCGGACGACGATTCGTCGTCGTCGTCTGAAAAGTAGGATCCACGACGTGAAACGGTCCTCGAAGCTGGTCGTGGCCAGGAGGTGGCTTGGCCTGCTTGGCGGGATTAATTAACGTCAGAGACCTTGGCGAGCTTTTCACGGTAAAAGAAATAAGGAATTTGGACAGCTAGTGGCCATCTCTTATTTCGTGTACCTAAAACAGAGGTTGTTTAATTAACGTTACGGCGAATTTTTGCCAATTTTCGTTTTACTCCTTCGTTTCCTAGACTCGTGAAAGGATCAGTGAATTACTACGAATTGTATATTAATTATTTACTTTTTCTTGTGTATAGTTTTAACAGTAGACTTGTTTTTTTCTTCCTTTGTGATATTTTATTATTTGTAATTGTTTTCAATAAATATTATGTAAATTTTTTATATTATACGTTGACGAATAAGTCATCGTTGTTTTCTAATTATTGACATTTCTACATCAATTATTGTTTATTTAGTTACATCGATGAAATTTTCATATTCTATTTTATGTGATATTGGATTCGACTTTTATTCGATAATCTTTCTTATTATTATCAAAGTCAACGAAATATTTAATAAATGATGAAATTTAATCTCACTTTATAACGACGAGAAAATTGATTATAACATCCAACTTGGTTGTTTCTAGGCAACCAATATTCTATTCGTCTACCGTTTACACTTTTGTAACAATAAAGATATCCGGAACAATCTTTCCTAATAAAAATTCCAATTCGACGAGAAAAATTATCGTCGATTCTATTTAAAATTTTCCACCCCGGCCATTTTCGTTCCTGCTCGAAGAGAAAGATCTGGATGAAAGAATCCGGAATAAGCATAAGAGTGTGGATGCAACAATAGCCCGAGAAAGTTAACAATCGAGAGAAGCCAGCCAGAGTGCAGAAATAGTTTCTCTCGTGCAAAAGCAATTCCTCTTCGTGCCAAAGAAGCATCTCTGATGCAAAAAAAAAAAAAAAAAAAATCAAACGGTTTTTTCGCATAATTCGTTTTAAACAAACCTGTAAAAGGTTTCGGATCGCACTCCGGTTCGATTCCGCATTCTTTTACTTGTAAAATAAAGTAAAAGGATAATCAAACGGTTATCTTTTACGTAGTAGTTTAAATTATTGAAATTTAAATTTAATCGCAAAGGAAAAGAAAAAAATAAACGATAAATTTAAAAATTATTACTTTTATTCATTTTATAATATTTTACTTGTTAATTTACTTGGTAATTTGTTTTTCTTTTTTTCTTTTTTTGTAAGGAAATATTTATATAATAATCTGGCAAGAGAGATGATCATTTTTTGTAAAAATTCTTGTAAAGGTATCATCATATTTTTGAAATACCAATTCTACGATGTGAACTAATCGATAATAAATAATAAAGAATTAAAAATAAAATAAAAGGAGAAAAGAAGCAAAGAATTGAAGAACGTTTAAAGGTGCAAAATTTCAGAAATCTATGGAATGTATTTCACGTACGATACAACACAGACTATAATACTAACTATAATATAATACAATAATTGGATACGCTTCAACTTAAATAACAAAACAATATTTCTCGTAAGATTATTCAAACCTGTTCTCGATAATATATCTCTTTCCACAACGATTCGAAACGTACCGTAAATTAAAACCTTCTAAAATCAACCTCTCCCCCCTCCCCCCTCCAAAAAAAAGAGAAACACATTTCGTCCCTTTTTAAATTCGAAAAACGAAAATCGCCGTTTTAAATCTCGATACCGCCCGCAACGTTTAAAATACAGATCTCGATACCGATCGTATCGATAGTGAACTGGATCCTGTGTTCCTCGACACAGGTTTCGATTTCCCCGGGATAATTGCAAATCTGTTTCGCGCAAAATTCCAACCGGTGCCGCCGCTCGGAAATTATTCGCTGTTTCAAATCGTTAGCCCAGAAATCGTATAATAATTCGCGGCGCGGCGTTCGCCCGCCGGAATCGCGTTTCCGCCTCTGCCGTATTTCCGGGTCGCGATTCCGGGCGCAGAGAGAGAGAGAGAGAGACTATGCATCGTCGATTCCCATGCATCCAAACTACTTATGTATATGTCTACAAGTCTCATCACGATTGTTAATGAGATGGAAATTCGAAACTTTGGGAAAACAAGTATCGCCCTCCCCCCTTTCCTTCTAGATTTTGCCCGGGAGGATTATTTTGAACTTTCTCGCGTGAACTTTATAGGTATATATTCGGTGTTTCCAATTAATTCCACTTATTCGAATTTAACTTATCGTTTGTTTATATATCGATGGTGCAATTTCTATTCACGTTGAACAGTTGATTAACTGTTATTCGATTTGATTTATCTTTCGACCAGTTTTGGTGATGATTTTAATGAAGTTATTCGTGTTTTTTTTTTTTTTTTTTGTATGTTATTCGTAAATAACGTTGAAACGATCCGAACAAGTACAGAAGAAGAAAAATGTGAAGGGGCCGATTGTTATTTCATCACTTTGTTTCTTGTAGGTTTATAATAGTGGAGCGAAGCTGGAGGATTTCTTTTAAGAAGGTATAGAAATATTTTTTGTATCTTCATTCTTCGCGTGTTTCGCGTTAGATATAAACGATTCTTTTTCTTTCGAGTTCACCACGTTCGCAAATTAGCGAGCTGTATTAAGGTCACCTACTTGCACATGGTGCCACCATTAAATTTTGTTAATTGAATCCGTAAAATCGGCCAACTTTGAACGGCTTATATTCATGCATGGATAAAAACGGAATATAGAATTTGTGCGGAGTGATATTATTTTATTAAGGAATATATATTTGATACACTGTGCTTCCATTTGCAAATTTTAAAATCTAAATTCTTTGAATTTGATCTTTCTCTCTTTTCTTTTTCCTTGTTCCAATCCTTTCGATAACTCTTTATCCCTTCTTTCATTAAATACTTTGGAAAAGTGTTAAGATAGAGTTACTGTTAAAGCCTTTGGGAAAAATTGGAAGATTGAACACTGAATTGCTGGAAAGGTAAAAAAGAAGCTATAATGATTTCTAATTTCTCTAAATTATATCACATATTTGTTATTATTTATCCATATAACATTAAATGTTATTTTTCGAAAATAACAAACAAAATTTTGAAATTAAAAAACTTTTCCCAATTGCAAACTTTAACGATTCTAAGATGCTATTTACTTGTCTAACAATAAATTTAAAGCTGTATAGCCATTTAAAGCCACGTCAATAAATCATCTCTGAGTAAAACTTTCCTAACGATGAGCTCTAACTTTAACTTTTGCATTGATAATTTGAAGATTGGAACAAGTCAAGTATATTACTCCTTTCACAACTCAAATAGACATTTAAATCAGAATTATAAATGATTTAATGCAGAGATATTGAATTAATTTGTATAAAAGTATGAAATTATTATTTTTTTTTTTTTTTGATAGAGCAATGTAAAATCAAGGAATTTTGAAGAATTTCATATAGAGCAGATTTATGATAGAAATAAATTATAAAATACCAAAGTTTCAGCGTGATAGAGCAATATCAAATAGAATTAAATGAATAATTTATCGTTATTATTTTGCAATAGATTGAAAAAATTGCGCTTTCTAGACCCGCAATTACAATGAACAAACTGTGTCTATACTTAAAAATTTTCAAATAATTCTTTTCTCTCTATCGTGATAATCAAAAATACTTTTGACTCTTCATTAATATTACAACTTGCTATAACTTTCCTTTTCTAAACTTAAAAATAAAAGTAACTATCAACGATTATTTTAATCCTTAAAAGAAGTACAATTATTCTCAAAATAATCTGTCGATCATTACCATCTTATATCTCTCATCCTCATTTCCACCCTTTCTTCTACTTCTTGATCCAATAAAACAAACAAGAAGCTCTTCGATCGTTTACCTTATTTTCTCGTCCAAGATCGCTGATCGATGAATCGAGAAGCAAGGGATAGCAAGATTCTCGAAGAATCGAGGGAGTAAGTTCGGCGGTGTTTGTGAGTTGAACTGTCGAGAAGTCGACATCGGTGGGGGAGGCGTGTTTGGCCGGGATGGAAACGTGTTCTTGCAAGTTAAAGTCGAGTTGAAAGGATGTCTCCGAGTGTTTCGCGCTCGAAGGAGTTACACACCAGTGATTCCAGCGAGCGGGAGTAGGAGTTTAAGTAGTAAATACCGGTGAAACAGTCGAGAGTGGATAAAATGGGAAAAGAATAGTTAGGGAAATTTTATGAACCTCGAATGAGCATCGCGCGAGGTCGAAAACTTGTCGAACCGGCCAAGTTGAAATACGTGGCTCGACTAAACTCGACTTTGCATCTTCACCCCATATGCATACTAAATATGCATCTCATACCTAAAATCCTATATGCATATGGTATACTGTCGTCGCTTATGACACTATTCGATTTCCACGTCAATGATTAAATATTTATACCCGTACTTTCACTCGCACTATCAATTCTTTAATTAGTGTGCTTCGAATTGTCATTTCTATTCGCATTATCGTCGAGTGATCTTTTCTCTTTGTACGTAAAAAAAAATTAAATTTTCCTCCTTTTTCTTGTGAATTATTATTATATTTTTAATGTACAAATATATGTGTATAATTTAAATTGTTACTTTTACTCGCATTAAATCCCACCTTTTATCACGTAAAATATACATAAATTTTTCCTCCCTAAATAAAAATAAATCAACGATTTGATTTATCGAAGATTAATTGATTTTTAAATCAGCACAAAGAGGCGCGCAATCCTTCGATAATTTTCATAAATATTAACGTAGAAACGAATTGCCGCTCGCTGCTCGAAACGAATTATTTGTGTCCCAATAATTGAATTCAATCTTTAAATTCTCAACCCTTTTCGAATCCATCACCAGTCGAATGAAAGCGTCAAAGTATCTTCCTGGATGAATAATCCCGCGGACACGATAAATAATTAAGGGATGGGCGTAAAAGGAATTTCGTGGAGATGTTGCCTCGCGACATCCGGCTTATCTTCAACCACCACCCCCTCCTCTGCGTTCCACCGTGAATTTCACCCCCGGGATATTTCTCTCCCTCGTCACGTCCAGCCAGCTGCGCAACGCAGTGTCGTGTCTTTGTGCTCCACCACCACCCCTTTTCTTTTATGTTTGCTTTTCTTGCGTCCTTTTCCCGCTCCCCCACGGTTCGAGAAGCAGAATTTACCTTACACGAAAGGCTGGATACTCGCGAGATGCACGGGGTGTTCGAGAAGAAACCGCTCGAGATTCGTACATACTTTTAACAATTCAAAAATTTGCAGCATTTCAGTTGGCTTCATTTCGATCGATTTGCTTATGCAGACTCACACTTTTCTACCTTTAAAATGTTGCTACCCCCTTCGAACGATCAAATAAATATTTGGACCGAATGTAGGGTCGATTGATGAAGAAATGTAAAAGAAATAAATAATTTTCGTGACAGTGATTGAGAACCACTGGTATATATATATATATCACGCGAAGAAAATTCTTTGTTGTTAAACATTCCGTGTTGAAGGAGCAAAAGAAGCGAAAAGAAGAGTGACCGACATATCGAGTATGAATCTCGTTGAACACCCTGTACATGTCTATTTACGCGCCACGGGTCATCCCCTCTCGGCAAGAAGCGCAGACTTCCTTTTGCCACGCGGAATTCTTTTCGGAGGAATTACAAGGAGTTATTTGGAGTACGCGTTGAAAGGAACGCCAAAGGGGCGTTTTTGATCAGTTACCAGCCAAGGTATAGATTCGGCTCCTGTTCTTCTAGGAATGGAACAATGGCGGCAATGGAGGGAGAGGGCTAATGGGTTGGGAAATTGATTATTTAGCGGAGCGATGGCTGGTTGGTGATGGCCGAGGTGAATTTTTAATGAGATTCCTCGGGGAAAGTTTGCCCGAGTTCGATTGTTTACTTAATGAGCCGATTATATTCGACGGCAGGAGGTGAAATTATTTCAATAAAAATTTCACGCTCACCTTTGAAATATCGTAGGAATATTATAAGAAAAGGTGTTATTTTTTTTTTTCCTTTTTTTGATTTAATCAGAATAATTTATACGATTTTCATAACAATAATTCGTTAATATTTCTTTCTTGAATTCTATTTCTTTCTTGTTTCACATATCCTCCGAGAATCGAAAAGGTCCTCGAAGGAATTAACGAACGTAGATCCTTCTACGATAATGCGCTCGAATTTATTTCCATTTACGAGCCGTTTCACCACTAATCATTGACGTAATCATCGACTTTCGAGGAGAACAGCAGGAAAAAGTAGCGAAATCCTCGAGTTCCAGCCAAGAGATAATAAATATCCTCACGAGGGATGCAAGTATCGAAGTATTCGAAAGATTTTTCGATGCTTCCCCACTTTCGTCCCCATGGAAAACTTTCCAACTTGTCCCGATATTCGAGGCACGATCCAAGTATTGTTATCAATGAATCGGCAGAAAACTCACGGTGCAAAGTATCGAACGGCCATTATTACCTCCGACCCTCCACCCTCCCTTGTGAGTAATGCTTATTACGTCTGTAGCTTCGATAACAAGCCACATCTCGTCCTCCCCGCCCTTTCGTCACTATCGGTAACGAAATGAGAACAGGGGATGGAAGAAAATATATATACATACGTGTATATGCGTGTATAACAGCCGTTGGAAATTGTTCTTCGTCCAACTCGAAACGGGATCTCGATTTAAAATTTTACCGAAGCGAAAATTACCTCGCTTTCTGCGAAGCGATGATCGAAATTTGGCTAGGATTGGAAGGATTTAAACGAGATTAAATGTCACTCTCTTTCCTACTTTTTTCATTTTTTTTTTTTTAAATATAGATGAAGAGAATTGTCGAATGAAATTGACAACGATACAACAATGAGCGAGCCACGTTAAAAGTGACGATGTTGTATTTTTAACGAGTGTGAAAAACTTTGGCACCATGGTGAACGAAACGAAAAATAGATCAAATGGATATACTTCTACGACTTCGTTAAATATTTTAAGGAATAATTAAAATAATTAGAAAGGGTACGATAATTATTGTAATTGGATGGAAGATACAAAGAAGCGGATAAACTGGCGGATCAACGTTAAAAGTATATATATTTCAAACGATATTCAAGATAACAGCCTTGATTGTTGGATTAAACTTCATGCACGGGAACATAGGAATTAAAGTTGAAACCGAGACCCTCCGCTTTTGACGGGGCAAAGATTGTTTTTCAATCATCTCTCCATTGCCTTTTAAAGAGAAACGAAGCAAGAGAAACGAGTGAAATAATTATATCGGCATGCAAGAAAATAAATAAATCGATGCTTAAAAAAAAGAGAGAGAGAGAGAAAAGGGGGGAGAAGGGGGAAAGTTTGCATAGTTAAAACGATTTTCACGATAACAAGTAACAACGAACTTTGTTTCTGCAAGCAGGCTTTATTGGATACGAGGGATCAGCCTCGTATAATATGTCGAATCAGGAAATTTCCTTTTGCCATCCACCTCCGTACAAGCACAATACGTTTATGCTTTTATCGTTTGATTGTGTACACCATAATATTCCAGATTTGTTGGTATCGCTTCGAGCGACTTAAATTTCTCGCTCGATCCGTTGTACGAATGCCCCGATTTTGCGCAATGTTTACGATTTCGTGAAACTACATTTACGTTCAAATCGCTATTATTTGGCCGAGCTTTGTTGTTTCTTGTTTTCGTTGTATCGGGAAAAGGTTGTATGTAAACTTCGATACTGCTTACACACAGTTTAATACGATCTTTTCGATTTAACCATTCCTTCTTCTTCTTCTCCTTCCTTTTCTTTCGAGTTTAATCAAACAGCTTTTTGAAAAGTATATATACAGAAGTTCACGCTTTGTGAATATATTGAAATATATTGAAGTATATATTAAAGAATGTAATTAGAAAAATATATATAATAAGATGTTATTCTTATTTGTTCTTTTATGTATTATTCCATTCATGTTATTTTCTAGTATTTTACGGAAGAAAATAAAGAGGATCCAAGTGCGAATCAACGTGTTAGCCACAGTTAGGCAAAGATCATGTATTAAGAAATCTTTACACGATTAATATTCATAAATAGATTGGATAAACTGCATTGGAAATATCGAAATTGTATTAAAAATATTATTGTTAATATCTTTAATAATATTATTCTCAATGTTATTGTGCCCGAGTTTCACCATGAAATATTTTCAATACAGATATTTTTCACGGTGTTTATTTTTTGATCGTTGTTCTGAATTGTTCTATATTTTTTCAAGTAAAAGGATAAGAGGATTCGATGTGTGTATTTTTAAAAAAAAAGAAAAAAGAAAGTGCTTTATTTAAAAAAAAAATAATAAAGAAGTAATTGCAAAATGCATATTTATTATAAAATAAATATCCACAGTCTTTATCCTTTTTTTGATAGTAATTTTTTCTTAAGTTTCTTTTTAGTAGATATATGGATTAATTAAAAATTCTTATCAAAAACATAACATAAGAAAGATTTTCTTAATCTTTGAAGATATATCTGTGTCTCTTTAAAATTTTAACCATTCACCAGAAATATTTTAAGATTGCTAGGGCGACAATTTCCAAAAAGAAAAAAAAAAAAAAAAATAAGAGCAAAAATGGCAAATTTTGAATTATGATATTTTCGCGGGGAAACATTCGAAGTGTTATCGTGCCATTCGCTTTTTGTGCTTGTTCCACTTTTTAACAACTCTTTCGAAAATCGAATCGCTCTTCAATCCCCTCTCGATGCTCGCGTTATCGTTCTCCCCCTCCCCCCCCCCCCCTTTTTTTTTCGAAAATAATCCTACAAGCGTATGAGAGATTCTTCAAAACAATCCCCCCATCGACGATACTCTCCATTACCGGCAATTACGCTTTCCAAACAGACGTATTGTACTTTCTCGTGGCGTATTTCAAGGAATCTCGATCGTCTCAATTATTCGATATTCCATTTATCGAGTAGAATAGTTTTATAAAGTAGTTTCAAGTTTCGATTCAACATTATTTCATAATTCCACGCAATTTCCTCGAATTATTAAACGAATTAAGAAATAGAAAGCGTGTGTAAGACACTTTTTTTTCTTTATTTCTAACCGAGAAAAATAATTTCACGAAACGTAATTGCAATATCGCAAGCTTTAACGCGCTTCCGAATATTTTTTCCACTGTTTCTAAATTGAATAAGAATTAGTATAAAAACAAACTTTCCTCTTTCTTTTTTAATAATCAATCTATTTTTACAAAATATATCTCAAAGTTTCCTTAAAAAAAAAAAAATACAACATTTATCAACATTTTCCAGATTTCCAATCAACCCTCTTTATCACTCACATACGTTAAAGTATCAGTTGAAATCGCCAGTTGGCGGAACATATTCGATCGGGTAAACAGCGCTTTTCTCTTCCCTTCCCCTTTAAATCGAAAAAGTGGGGCAACTCGACTCGCAAAGATTCGATTTGTAAAAAATAATTTTCGCGGTGAATAATTTTAATTAACGCGCGCTCCTCCTTCTCCGACTTCGAAACGACTTAATTAAAGGGTCGTAAAAAAAAGAAAGCAAACTCCTTCTCCTCTCCATTTTTTTTTTTCTTTTCCCCCTCGAGCAACCTCCTTCAACATTTTTTTGGGATATTTTTCCCTCCTCCCCTCGAATCGTATCTTTATCGCGCGATGAAATTCCAATGAGTCGAGTTAATTCCAGTGAGTTTCGATCAAATTTTTCGATATCGCGCGCAAAATTGTTTTCCCCGAATGCTGTTCGCTGTTGCTCGCCGAAACGGGATGGGAGGGGGATGTAGCGAAAAGGTATTTTAATTTAAAAAATAAATATAAGCCGAAGCTGTGTAATCAACTTTTCCAACAACAAGGCGAGCTTTCTCTTTTCGATCAAAGCGATTCTCGCAATTTCTGCCTATTGAGAAAGGAGGGGAGGGGAGGGAGGGAGATTCGATTTAGTTTACAGTTAACAAGTCGAGCGTAGCCGGAGCGAGTAACATTGAACGGGGATTAAATTAGCTTGATTCTTTGACGCTCGATTCCTTCTCCCCCCCCTCCTCTTTTTTTTTTTATTTTTTTACACGTTTTCTCGTTCGACTCTGATCGTCATATTTTCGTACAATTACAATTACATTCGGATGGGATGAAAATCTTTCGGAATTCAATCGAAATAAAGTTTCATTTGAACAATTATTACCTTACTTCATGTTATTCGAATATTAATACGCGTTATTTCATTTTCACGGATCAATCGGAGGTTTATAAAGATGTTTTTCTGCGATGAAATTTTTTAACGTGGAATTTTTAGGTTCCCTCATGCTTGAACTTTTCTTGGGTCTACGTGTGAATATATTATATGTTTCTCTGAATTTCCCAATCCAAAATGAAATACGTATTTTTCTATATACATATATAAAGAAATTTTATTACTTTTGTTACATATCGTTTGAAAAATATAATGAAATATTTTTTTATCGAAACGTTTTCGTCACTCGTTTCATGACTTTATCTCAATTGAAAAGTGTAAAAATTATAGTCTTATATTTCAACGTAAGATAGATAATTTATAATTTCGTAAAAATTTGTGACAAACGCGAATAAACAATTAAACAACGCGTCCGCATATATCGAGAAGTTTTAATGAGTTGAAAAAAGAATAAACGATACCCTTTTGTCCAGATATTCCTCTTTATATTTATTCACTCTGTGAATTTATATGTATGTACATGTAATTTTTCTTCTTTTTTTTTCCGTTGGAAATTTTTGAAAGAATAATCCGAACAATAGAAGCGAGGAGAAAGAAACGACGATAGGTTGATCCCTGTTTGCAATTTCGTCGATACATTACGCGTTTAATATCAATCACGATTCGCGTAATCAATTGCGCTAAATAGGCGGCTCGTTAGGTCCATGTAAACTGCCAGATTTATTGCATCCGGGGGGAGTAATTCCCATGGAACGATGATTCATATTCGCAAAAATACCGGCGAACCAGCTGCAACGTCGAAATTTTTTAATTAAAAAACATCTCTGGAATGAATTATGGGAAATTGTCGGGGCGGATGTATTAATAGTGGCGTGTCGATATAACAAATTCCGTCTCTCCATTTTGTCGGGCAAGAATTTTTTCTATCTTCCGTGTTACGAATTATTCGAAATTTGGGATAAATATTTAAAGAAAAAAGAAAAAAAAAGAATATTGCCCTTCGATCTCGATGATTTTTTTTCTCTTTTTCAGTCAAGATCGTTGCCAAGATTTTATTTTGATCAACAAATATATTGAATAAATTTTTCATCGATTGATTCGTGTTCATTCTCCTTAAATTAAAATTAAATGAAAATTTGATGATTTCTTTTTTTAATACACCATTAAATAAATAAGGTCGAAGGTTTTGTTTTGATTAACAAACTGAATAAATTTTTTCATCATGTTCATTCTGCTTAAATTAAAATTAAACGAAAATTTAAATCGATCAATTTAATGGTTTGCATTAAGCTCGAGCTAGTTTTAATCAAATTGTCTAACAGAAACAACGAGCTTGATTGAAACTAACTTAACTATTTCGAAAAATTGTTCTTTTTAACAGATATTTTTACATTCTATTTTACACGATTTTACAGTAATTTTATATATATATATATATGTAGTAGACTCTATCGATGTTGCTACAAAGGGGTTGAAATTATCCTTTCATCTGCGTACAAGTGGATTAAAAAAGACACCGGGGCCATTGATCAAGAATTTATTGCGAGGATATTGAAAAACTGGCTTCCGCGCCAGACAGAGGAATGAAAATGGAGGAATGAAAGTTGTAAGAGGTGCATTAACGTTTATATCGCGGGAGAATTGAAATCACAAAGTACCGATGTAATCGTGTCACGGCCCCTGTCCACGATTACGTTCTCAAAGGCGCGAGATGAGATTTCACCGAGCGCTCCTCTTCGGACAAAGAAGATCGGTTATCGCGAGGATATTAGCCGCCTGATCGCGATCTTTCATATTTCATATCGAAAATCGGGGAAAAAAATCGACCTCCCTATTTAAATCGTAGACGAAGAAATTAAGAAATTAGAGAAATTTCTATGTTGGATTGTTATCGTGGTCGAGATCGTGATATTTTATATTAAAAATCGTAAAATAAAATCGACCTCCCTATTTAAATCGTGGACGAAGAAATTAAAAAATTAGAGAAATTTCTCTTCGTACATGTCTTTTCATGTTTGATTATTATCGAAATCAATTTCTCGATGCGAGATCGTGATCTTTCATATTTTATATTAAAAATCGTAAAATAAAATCGTCCTCCCTATTTAAATCGTGGACGAAGAAATTAAAAAATTAGAGAAATTTCTCTTCGTATATATGTCTTTCCATGTTTGATTATTATCGAAATCAATTTCTCGATGCGAGATCGTGATCTTTCATATTTTATCTTAAGAATCGTAAAAAAAAAAAAAATCGAATTGCCTATTTAAATCGTGGACGAAGAAGAAATTAAAAAATTAGAGAAATTTTTCTTCGTGTATATCTCTTCATGTTGGATTGTTATCGAAATCAAGTCTAAGTTACTGGTTTTATGTCCTACATGTTCAAAGATTGGTTCCACTTTAATCATTGGAATAACGAGTTAGTGTATAGTTGGCTCGATCGAAATCTTTAAGGATCACGATGATTGCAATCCGGATTGTAAATCCACGACCCATTCTTGAAACGATCAACTTTTCATCGAGCTATCATCGCTTGTGCTTATATATTTCATTATCATTTCGTGAGGTGGATAAAAATAGATATTCTATTCGCGATGAAGAAATATTAAACGTTCAAATCAAACACAATACAGTAATACCGTTCAATCGAATCAATCCGTGTGACACACGGTATTTTAGCAAGTCAAATTAAATTCATTTACTGCGTATTTTAAATTTAATAAATGGATTTACGATAATACGTTTCACCGTACGCACAATTGGAGATTTAAATCTGGAACGAATCGATTAAAACACACTAGTTTCGTTCAAATTCGAAAATTCCTCTTCTAGATAGATGCTGTTTAAAAAAAGAATTTCCAAAAAAAAAAAAAAAGAGTACAAAATTCCAGATTCTAACCTTCCTTCCCTCCCTCCCTCCCTCCCTCCCCCTGTTGGACATTTTTCATCCACTCTCAGAATTCGGCACGCGTACGGCCATTGGCAAAATCGCGGGAGGGAAAATGCAGAGCGTTAACGACGCCGCGCTCGAAATCGCATGCCACGCGAGCACAATTTCTCGCGAATTTCGTTCGATAACTGGTGTTTGAACGGGTGCTGCTTCCGGCAACACGTACGCCGAAAAGGAGGGAAATAAAGAAACAAAAAAAAAATTTTTAATAGAGAAGGGAGAATGAGTTTTTAGAGGTGGAACGCGAGTTCAAATTATCCGAGAGAGGAAGGGGATCGATTTTGAGATCAATTATTGACACGCGTTGTCGGTGTTTCGCGAAATTTACGTTTCTATTGCGGCACACCGAAGCGCGTGTTGTTGACTTTGCACGTATGTCCATCCGTCCACACGTGACGTTTCCAGTGTAATGAATTCGACGATGCAGAATCGGATGAATTGTTACCACGTACCCCACTATGTGTTTACGAAAGAAATGCTACTCTTTGCTACAACTTCATAGATTCGTCGCCATTATCGAGTAAGAGTATCGATTCGAATAATTTCTTGGTGAACGCGTCGAAGGATCAAATAATGAATTGATCTCGGACCATTTCTATTCTATCCTTGTTTTATATACGTCATCTCTCCCATTATATTTACGCTGTCATCATTTTTATTCAACGAGAATAATTGTTGGAGAAATCCTACGAATAGGTTGACTTTTCTCCATTGTGAGATATTTTTCTCACGAACGAGTTCACTCTTTCTTTCTCAGGAGAGAGAGAGAGAGAGAGAGAGAGAGAGAGAAAGAGAGATAAGGAGAAATGTATTTTTCGAACGATGTCTTGCTTCGAATATAATTCCGGATCCTGTTCTCTCCTATTTTTGTTTATACCGTTGAAAGGAGCACGATTTAAGGGAATAATTCTCGTGGATGAATAGCGGATTCGTTCGTATAAATTCCTTGAGAATTGGAGAGGAATGTTTCCTTGAATAAAATGATAAATGCGACCCTCGGGTAGATTGTTTTCCAAAACATTGCTCTTCCAAACAGGTAAATATGTAACGTGTACAAAACACGTATATGATAATTTTAGGAATAAAAAAAAGCTCGCGTAAAATTCAAAAATTATTTCCATAATGGAAAACTAAGAAATTAAAACTGAGAGATGAAAGTTAAGTGTTCTTTTTTTTTTTCTTTTAATATTCGCATTAAAGGAAGATAAATATATTTTTTGAAATCGAATTATGAACCTATTAATAATTAACATCGATTTCTTAATTCATATTTTTCTCGTAATAACTTTTTCCTCCGTCTAATAATTGTTAATTTGCACGATTTTTTCATTAAAATATATTTATATTGAGATTACCGAAACGTAATATTTCTTTCTTTCTGTCATATTGTTAAGATAACTCAGAGTAGAAACATACGTCTGATATGTATTCCACAAGTAATACCACTATATTGTCAGATTATAATCGATCTATACCACTTTTCTTACAACGACTTTATTCTTTTTGATTTCTTGAATTAAAATATATTTATATTAAGATTGAAACGTAATATTTCTTTCTTTCTCTCATATTGTTAACTCGGAATAGGAGTATATGTCTGATATATTCATAAGTAATACCACTTGTCAAACTATAATCGATCTATACCACTTTTCTTACAACGACTTTATTCTTTTTGATTTCTTGAATTAAAATACATTTATATTAAGATTGAAACGTAATATTTCTTTCTTTCTCTCATATTGTTAACTCGGAATAGGAGTATATGTCTGATATATTCATAAGTAATACCACTTGTCAAACTATAATCGATCTATACCACTTTTCTTACAACGACTTTATTCTTTTTGATTTCTTGAATTAAAATATATTTATATTAAGATTGAAACGTAATATTTCTTTCTTTCTCTCATATTGTTAACTCGGAATAGGAATATATGTCTGATATATTCACAAGTAATACCACTTGTCAAACTATAATCGATCTATACCACTTTTCTTACAACGACTTTATTCTTTTTGATTTCTTGAATTAAAATATATTTATATTAAGATTGAAACGTAATATTTCTTTCTTTCTCTCATATTGTTAACTCGGAATAGGAATATATGTCTGATATATTCACAAGTAATACCACTTGTCAAACTATAATCGATCTATACCACTTTTTTTTTTACTACGATTGTTTTATTCTTCTTGACTTGTTGAATTAAAATATATTTATACTAGGATTATCGAAACGTAATATTTCTTTCTTTCTATCATATTGTTAACTCAAAGTAGGAATATATGTCCGATTATACTTATAACTAATTGTCGGATCACATATAATCGATCTATATCACTTTTCCTACTACGATTGTTTTATTCTTCTTACCATATTTATTCCGTTTTACTCGTCTGGCCATAACTGCTCTATTCCACTCATCGATCGACGACAATTTTATTTCATTCGTACGACATCGATATCATAATTATTCTACTTAAAATTAAATATATTTGAACACTTGATTTCATCCCGATTAAAATATTAACAACGTAACAAGTATCGTTCATCATTAATTTATATCATCAATGCGTGCATTTGTGAATCTAATTTAGTCGGATGAAAATATCCACGGTATGAAAAAATATGTATGATTAAAATGCATCTCGTGTTTCCCTATGAATACATCTCGAATGCATCGGATGAAATTCAGCCAACGGTTATGCATACGTGTGACGGCTATTTGGTACTTTGACAACGATTGCCTGCTACGTGACTGCTATTATACCCAAGTGTGGTCAATAACGTGGCCAGGCCAGGAGAACCTTTCTTTAAATTGCTAATATCGTTTTAAAATCTACGAGTTTATTATATGTTTTATTCGATCATCGACATACAAAACCGAATTTCTGTAATATAATTTATATGATGATTAATTTTATCGATATCGGTCAGATTGATATTCCTCGTCGTTCGTTTTAAAAATTATAAAAAGTATTACAAGTATTAATGAATTGTTTAAGCTGAAAGAGAAGCAGGAAAAAGTGGAAACGTTCGTAAGACGATCCGAGGTGTCATCGTCATACCCAGACTCTCGTATTACCGCGCTCTGCTCCTCGAACATGACAAACGGAAAGATGAAACGTACTAAGAACAAAGAACATCGTCGAGTGTCATTTGCTTTAAAGAGCAGCGTAACCACACCGGTATAATAACCTATGAAAACCTTATATTTAGTGTAGTAGAATCTTTTTAAATGAGAAAAATGTTCGTACTTTTATACGAGTGGATGATATTTTATACAAAATCAAAACAAGTCGTTCGATATTAATACGATAAATTCAAGCTCAAAAATAAAAAATAGCTCGAAACGAGACAATCTTCGAAGATTGCCACTACTTCATTTAATTTCATCCAAATCCAAAAGGAGATAAATATCGTTCGTTAATAAAAATAAAACGTTTACACGAACGAGCCTCGTACATTTTACATTTCGTGTTGCATTTCGAAAATTTCCAATGTTTTCGAGAAGCAATACACTTATTACTCCCTTCTTTTCTTCTTTCCAAATGAATACTTTCCAATGATATAAAACCCACCAAACCTTCTCCAACGAACAACTCTGTCCCCAATATCAAAATATCATGTTGTCGCGATATAACGGTTGTTCGTTTCATTTCAGAGGAGGTGTTCGGTTCCAACAAGGCTTTATGGTTCTCGCCGAGCGGCAATAAACTGGCCTTCGGTTACTTCGACGACTCCCAAACACCGATCATAACGATACCGTTTTACGGTTACCCGGGCAGCATGTCGTTCCAGTACACGACCGCGATCTCGATCCATTATCCCAAGGTAAGTGTCCAAAAGAGAGAGAAAGAGGGAGGAGGATCCCTCTTTTGCATTTCGTTTGATCTTTCGTGGCCAGGTTCTCGTCGAATCACGACTCGAGCCGTGGCTTTTGTGTGCATTCGAGGAACTGAATTTTAGAAAATTGGAGCAGGAGGAAACATCGAGTTTTCCTATCTCTATGCTCGAAAATCGAACACTTCCTAGGCTATCCAAGCCTACTCTTGGAAAAAATAAGCAGTTAAAATTTGGAATGAAGTTACTTCGTTTGTGAAATGCTCGAGTGCTACTAATTGATAGATGTGTTTGATGCTTCGAAAGTAACTTTATTCTCAACCTAAACTGTTAAAACTTCGTTCATTCTTCGTTGATTCTTGGTAAAAGGAATAATATTGAAAATTGTGGTTCTAATTTTTCGCCTGAAAGGAATATTTGAATAAATTGTGCACGATTTCGATGTTGATACATAACAAGAATTTATAAAAGTCGATACACACATTTTGATGCATTTTCAATGAAAGAGATTTCATTTTGAAAAGATTAAAATGCATCTGGGATCGTATTATGGAATATTAATTGACAAGACGACTTAATCGCCTTCTTGTCTTCTTTATCAAAAAATTACGTATTAAAAGTCCAACTCCATAGAAACAGTTGGACACCGTAGATTCTTGGGACGGCTGCAAAAAAGATGATTAATATTCTCCAACCGAGTTACACGTACCACACCGCAAAATTGCTCGCGGAAAAACTTTGAATCCGCCGCGTATTCCTTCTTACTCCTGCGAGAAACTGTCCAAACTATCGAAACGAAACATCTAAAAATTATAATAACGTCGCCCATCCATTATTTATCTCCATATATTATATCCTTTACATTCTATTCTCGTCCATATGCACGTTATTAACATCACACTGCTACGTGTCATCATTTTATCCATGATATTTCTTAAAGAAGGGTGGATAGAGAGAAAGAAAGTCGAGTCCGAATTTTCCAATTCAGCACACCTGGAAAGGTTCGTATTTTTCCCCCCACTTCTAGTTTCTTTTCTCGAATTTCCACAAAGCGGCCATCTTTTTGGAAGACGCGGCGCAGCCATTAACATGGCGGCAAAGTGAGGTTAGGAACAACGAACAAAAATTACGTACCTGCAATTTATTTACGTGCCTTCTTCCTCCGCTCTGGGGACTTTTCATTACAACTTCCCGACGACGATTCTCTCTTTTCTAGGCCACTTCAACTCACGCAATTTAACTTACCTACACAATTGCGTCGCGGTTGGTAGCCCTGCTCTCCAAATGCTCGCTGACCCGTCGCAGCACGCGACTATCCAGAGATGTCGCTCTTTTCCTTCTCTTTCTCTTCAGACTGAATTTCGTCGTTCTCAATTTCTTTCTCCTTTGGTTTTACACTTGGATAACCGTAATAATAACGCGTATTACAGTCGTCAGATCATCTTAGAATGGTTGCTTAGAAAATTGCTTCGTAGCCGGGGCTAACCGGTGTGTCTGGCAGCCACTTAATCTGCATGACGGATGAGTATGAAATATGTACACGGCGAAGCATACTTGTGAAATATGTCCGTCACTAGGGCTCTGTTTACAATGCATCGATTATCCTTGGCGACTTTATAACTGGAAAGAAATTGCGAATGTATTTTCTGCATAAGGCATATCTTCGTCGATATGTTCCAAGGGGGTGAAAGTGGAGAGAATATTGTGTAAATAAATAGGTCGATAATTGCTTGATCGAGAAAGTTAAAAATAGGAATAGATTTTGAATTTAATTGATACATTATAGATTATTAGTCGCAAATTAATATCTTAGAAACATTAGATCGTGATATTCGTGTAAATGTATTAAATTGATATCGATAATATATATTTCTGAACGTTTTGCTTATTTTATTTATTTTTTCAATATTATATGAGTATAGTATAAAAGTGTATTTATTTAATACGATATTTATTCAATATGATTGCAAATATGATGATTTTGCCAGAAAAACGTATGGAATACTCTATCTATAATCCATTCGTATACAATTTGTCTGTATATATACAATGAAAAATTCAATCCTTAAAAATTTCATTATTTTTTTCACTTGAATATAATTTCGCTTAGCAATATACTTTTTTTTACAGCGATCGAGCACTAAAAATCTCAATTTTTTTGTGTTGCTTTATCTTAGACAAAATAAATATCGAAATTTTAAAAATTGATTTTAAAAAATGATTTCAAAGTAATGTTTCCTTAAAAAAAAAAAAAAAAAAAAAGATTGCACGTATGAGGAAATGGAAGAACGATGCAATGTGTGTACGTAGAGAGTAACCGTTATAGAATGATAGAGTGAAATAGAAGATAGAAATAAAGAGAGAACGCATGTTATTCAATTGACTGTGAAATTTTTATCTATAAAACCAACATGGCTGAAAATTGGTATAGATATCGGGGCAAAAAAATACCAACAACGTAAAAAAAATTTTAAATATTTCTTTCGTGAAAAATTAAAAAATTATACAAATTTTTTGATCGTTTCATAATTAATTATGATATATTGAATCTAGATATATATATATATATTTGTATTTTTTTTAAGTTTCAAATTTGATATCTGATTTTATATTTTAGATTTTTCATAATACACATATTTTTTTTATTATTCGATTTCATATAGGAAAAAATCGTCAGAACTTTTCATTTAATATTCCATAGATTTCTTCGGTGTTATTTAACAAATTTCATTGGTTTATATTAACTCAACATCAAATATGTTGTATTTAAAATTTATATAATGGATAAAAAAATCGATAGATTATTCATTCTTCTAATAATCTATATGCAAAATCAAATTTTAACGAATAAATAAATGATACTTGAGCAGAGATTTGCATCATCCCTTCAAATACCATAACACCACCCAACTATTAAATATTGCATGATATTTTTCATTGAATAATCACAAGAAGATCCACGTTTCTCTTAAGATAGAGGAGAATAAGAGAAAAAAATAAAGGTCAAAGTTAAAAAGAATAATTGAGAAAGGGCAAATAAATTAATTTAACGTGTATAATCTAGCGTGTGACAAACGTTTATCTGCCTAAAATGCGAGGGAAAAGGAACGAACTCGCGAATAGTGAGAAGTGGATTCGAACGATTTCCACTTTGTCCAATAACATTCCCTTTACTCCTCTGTTCGGAGTAATTTCCCTCGCGACTTCGAGCAGCCTTTAGGTTCGAAGAAAAAACGAATTGGAAGGAAACGATTCGATGCTATCGATGAGAGGGAGAGAGAGAGAGAGAGAGAGAGAGATTATGCGTCGAACTCCTCGATTTTTTTCGAATAATAGAATCTAAAGATTTAGAGAGCCAAGTGATGACCAAGTGGAAAAAAAGAAAGAAAAATTTGTGATTTAGCGTTTGTTCCTAGTTGAATCCTCGGAGAAGAACTCGTTTAGAGAGAATTTTTATGTGAATTTCGAAGTTTTGATTACGAAATAGTATTAATAATTGAATATTTATTTCTGGAAAGAAGAAATTATGTATTGGATAGCAAGATATATATCTTGCACAACGATTATTATTGAGTCCAATTTTTCCAGATATTAGTTCATTAAAGAATCGTAAGGAAACTTTTTCAATATTTTTAAAATTTATACTATAATATTGTAATATAAATTTTTGTTTCGAATAACATAACGTATTTTCTGTAATTGAATATTTGAGCTTGTTTGATACGTTTGAAAATTTAAATTATTCAAAGGAATACAACGAAAGGTAAAAGTTCAATAAATCAAATCTTCATTCACGATTGCTTCCACGAATCGAACGCGTTTAAAAATATCTATACAAACTTTCATTTTTAAAATAAAACTTTGATATGCCCCCGTTCGATTCGATTGTCGCCAAATTCAAATAATAAATTACGAAAAAAATTTCATCTTTGTTCGATCGATTCCATACCAAGTCAAACGCTTAGAAATTTAGAAATTTTTCTCCTTTTTTTTTTTTTTTTCTTCTTTTCCGTATAGCTTTTACCATCAATTTTCACTTTATCCCATATCCTCAAAACTCTTCGAAATTTTAAGCCACACACAGGTTGACGGTGAAAGAGATGAAAGGTGGTGGTAGCCAGGCTCTCGCAGTCGAAGAGGGCGTGGAAGCTGGCACCTGTGCAATTTTTAATGGCTTTTTACGAGGCACGATTGATGCCAGTGCCGGCCACCGGCAAATATTGCCCGGCGAGAAAGCTGCTTGCAAGTTTACCTGAGCGATGAATAACGTCGTTCCTCTTTAATGGGGTTCCTTGCGCTCGTGGATCCTTTGCAATTCACCCTGTGTGACGGATCGTGTATTTAAACTTTGTTTACGGAATTTCCACCACGATACTCTTATTCGACAGTTGTGAAATTTATCGGCCCAAATTGCGGAAAAAATGCAAAGCGATCGACGCCTTCGAAAACTCTACCGGTTGAATTAATGTTCGTTGAACGAGCGAAGATTCTTACGAAATCGTCTACCATTTCTACCTTTTCTTTTTTTTTTTTTTTTTTTTTCGTAAATTTAACCTAAACTTCGAAAATACCGCCAATTGATGGATCGTTGTTGCGCGAGAGGATGGATAATAATAATAAATTTTCAGAGAACTCGATTATCCGACAACGAAATCCTGTAACAGAACGGAATATTTCCCTTTTAAACAGAGCGGAGATAACAAAACTGCAGCGTCAAGAAGTAAAGATCTTCTCGGTGTGCATACCAAATAAACGTGGCGGGGTAAAACGGGGTAAAACGAAGCAAATACGGAAGAACGGAAGAAAGGAGGGGGGAGGGGTGAAATAAGGTATAAAAAGGCTCGTCTTGACAGGAGAAAAAATGAGGTTCCTGCGAGCATCATCCTCGGTGGTCATTCAACGAACATCTTCGCTTTCCTCCTCTCTCTCTCTCTCTCTCTCTCTCCTTTTCCTTTTTCCCCTCCAAGTACGTGTTCACGAAAACTCATTTTCCAACGGACAAAGTGGCCTACTTTGATACTCGTCACGAATCTGAAATCCGTGGGAGCAAAGAGTCCATTTAAAGATCACAGAGATTTCACAATGAGAGAGGACAGGCGAGGAGTTTAAGGGTGGAAAAAAGAAAACGGATAGGGAATGGCTAAAGGACCAATCCGACTCAGACACACACACACACACACACACAAAGAGAGAGGGAGAGAGAGGATCCGAGGCCTCGACAACGTTGAGGGAAGATTTAAATTTCCATTTCCTTCCATCCAACCCTCGAGCGACGTCTCTGTTTCCCGCGGCGGGACGTTCCTCCTTCCTTCCTTGTTGGCCGGTAAAATTATTTTCCTTCATCGATTCACTTTTAACCAGAAGCGGGACGGATGGTGAATTTTCGCCACAAACGAGACGTTCGTCAGTTTCCTTTGTTTGTTTCGACGAATGTTGCATCGAGGAAAGGTACCCGCATCCGTGCCTTTGAATCGCCAGAAAAATCGGTGGAATTACGGTAAACGTTCAATTTTTATTGAAAAATGATCGAATTCCGTTTCCTTCTTTTTCTTTTCTATTTTAACTCTTTTCCTTTCATCGACACGTTTCTTGTTAAATGTTATTCTCATAATAAGAATAATAATAATAGAAAATGATGCAAATTTTTATCGTTAAATACTCTGAAATGATGGAATTCCGTTTCCTTCTTTTTCTTTTCTATTTTAACGTTATCCATCTTCTTTCATCGATACGAATGCGCAATGATCGTTCTTGTTAAATGTTATTCTTAATACAATATAATGGACAAATGACCGATCTATACTAAATTGTTTATTATTCTCGTTGTATCGTAAATTTATTTACTTATAAATTTCACTCTGAACGGATCAAAAGGAAAGAAAATCGTCACCCGTGAATACCGTTCGTTCATTTCTTCGACGTATTAAAAAAAAGCGCTAATTCCGATATCCGACGGCAATTATGACATTTTATCGTCCCATTTATCACGCGGCGTCAAAGCGTGCAAAAAATATTCTCTCCAAAACTTTTGCAATTTCACGAATTTAATGCGGCCAATTTTATTCGGCCGGAGCATTGTCCGATTCCCCTATAATAAATTTTAAACGCATCGACTCGTTTCCAAGCCAAGAATCCTCTCCAATTGACTTTTTTTGCTTACCCCCCCCCCTCCCCTCTCCCCTCTCCCCTCTTTCCATTTCTCGACCAAACCGGCCAAACGCAAAGCGTGCCCTCGTCTTTTTCCCTCTTCCTTGGGGAAAATATATACGTACGTACGTATATCTCTTTTATTTCGACCTTCGTTCCCCCATGCATTTTTCAACCCCTCCAGTCCTGTTGATTTGCGGTAAACCAAAATATGGCCCGGCCTGCGAAAATATCGCTCGCTTAACCGCTTATGCATACAACACTCAATCTTCATCGATTCTTTCTCCTCGTTTTTTCGAGGCTCGATACAGCCTGTACGTAGAGAGACGTAGAAGTCTAAATGGCAACGAAGCTTCGATCCTTCGCAGTGAATAATTTCAATTTCAACTTTGTTTAACGCTCGATCACCGAATTTTCCGTATTTTCGCTCGAATGGAAAATTATTTGCCCAGGTATCATCGTTCTTTTATTGCGTTTCTTTTTTTTTTTTGGAATCATTCACGAAGTAATATTAAACGTATTTTTTTATTTTTTTTCTTTTTTGTATAAATTATAGAATCGCGTTTGCGCGATATTTCGGAATTTTATGTACTTTTTTTTTCTTTTTTTTTCTTTTTTTTTACGTATTTCGTCGAAATTTTTAATAAACGTGTGACTTAATTGTGTACCAGCACCGTGTCGAGATTCGTTTCAATTTTCACTTCGGGATATTTCGTGAATTTTTAATTGTTCCCGGCCGAGAATTAAATTTACGCGACAATGTTGCTAACTATCGCGAAAATTCTATCAGCAACCGATTTTAATAAAGAGCCATCCGTCCGTGGAAATTAGAATATTTCGAGATATTGGAATATTTTCTTTTCGAAAGGATTCTTCTCATCGATATTAGATAAAATAAACAGGTTCCTCGTGTCGATCGATTAAAATTTCTTCTTCTTCGTTTGAATAAATTTATTTTTATAGCTCGTGGAACTCCGGCCGCTGGTTCGATTACATAATTTTCCAATCAAATTAAATTTCATCTAGCGTGAGAAAAGAAAGGGGAGTAATATCGGGATGGAATTTAGAAGAAATATTTTCAATCCTTATCCTCGATATTGTGCATACAGATGCATCGTTCGAATTCTTCAGAATTTTTCAATTCCTTATCCAGGAATTATCCAGGAAAATGGCAATTATCGATATGCCAGTTTCCCCTCCGATCTCTCCCCAATCGGCCGCGAATTTTCATTCAATTAGGGAGGGAAATAATTTAATTTTCGTTCACTGCAACGCTTGTCCAATTCTCGTTCCTCCATTTTTCGAAGAATAATCGAAGAGCAAGTATCGTTAAATTCGTTATATACGCTTTCGTTTCATCTTAATAAATAAAATCATATTGCAAATCTCATTTGCATATGTGAAAATTATTAGATTTGTATCGGTTTCGTAATAAGTGTTATTAATATGGTGAAACATTAGATTATAAACTATCGTTCGTTTACTTCGATATTCGATGTTATTCGAATAACTAGCATAGTTTTAATCTACGGATGGAAATTTTTCGATACGAATGGAATTTTCAATAATTCGACGAAGCTATGAACGTTTTAATTTTAAAATAAAAGTATGTGTGTATATACTGTAAATCCTTCCTTCCAAATTCAAAGAAAAATTCCATTGCGATCAATGTATGAACGACGAATGTGCATTCGTATTTTTCTATATTTTTATACTTTGTGAAAAATTATGTATCGATGCCAATATTAAAAAACGGAATTCGCTTTTTTGAATCATCGAAACTATGGTTTAAATTACTACTATTTTAAATTACCAGAATAAAAAAAAAAACGAATTGAAACCGTTCCATTTATCGAAATAAATGGAGCGACATCTCGTTAACATGTCGTTAAACGCGTGTATAGAAGGCCCGAGGCCGTGTTTTGCGACGTTATTACAACAGGAGGATTGATCGAAACCTCGACTAAGCCCCCCCCTCTCCACTGTTCCAGAGCGGGACGACCAATCCTACGGTGAAGCTGTTCTACGTCGACTTGGAGAAAGTGATCCAAGGTAACACGAACTTAACCGAAATCGAACATCCGAACAAGTTATCCACCGAGGAGCGGATTTTATCCGCTGTTGCTTTTCCCACCGATAATCTCGTGTACGCTACCTGGATGAACAGGGTGCAAAACAGGGCGTACTTCCATTTCTGTTACGTCCATGGCCAGCTACCCAACTGCACAACCGTAAGTGTATAAATATTAAATTTAATTGTTATAAGTAATCAAATCATCTTGAAATTGTTGTCGAGTAATTTGAAACAGTTCGTCGAATAATTCTTTCCTCGAAATCTCTTCTTTTTCTCGTCGAATGACAATAGAATTGAAGAGGGGCGAGACTCGTTTTTGTTTGCTCTGCGTGATACAACAGTTAAGCAACTAATTTCTATTCCTTGATAAAAGTACGAGGCACGAAGCTTGTACCAATTTTTCTTTTTCTCTTTGCTTATTCATCCAAGGTATATCCAAGAAAAACGAGAATTCCTCGCGATTCCTCTGGTTTCTTCTTCATTTAAAATTTCACGACGGTTTTATAACCGGTAAAAGACAAACTTTTTAACCGGGTTTAATTAGGTTCGCGGTTCGTGTTGAAAGTATCGCGATTTTCATCGTACAGTCGTGTGGAATAGGAGTTTTGAGAATGGGAAATTTCGGTCGCGAAATTAGTGGAATTATTTGTTTTATTCGATTAAAACTGGAATATTTCTATCATCGTGAATATCTGAGAGAATATTAATAATTAAGGTGATACAAGTGATAATATTTTTTCGACAAAATTTTAATCCTTACGTCCTTTTTCTCAATTATACTTCAAATATAAAGAGTTTCCTCCGAGTAAAAGAAATAAAGAAACAATTATTATATAAACGTTAACCGATTCAATCTTCAAAACGGACCGTTAATTTTCCAATAATCTAAAATACCAATCTTTCAATTTTCTTTCAAAGAATTCCACCATGATGTTTTCCACCAAAATTAATTCCTCCATTAATTCAACGACTCGATCCATCACCATCTGTTTCACAATTATCCAAAATCGCGAAATTTCCATCTTCTCGGTCGAAAACCTTCCCTCTTCCCATGCATGGAAAGAAGATTGTCGAATTCAACGGCGCGCAATATTTCACCATCGTTTTCACCACGAAAGAAAAAGGAGAAGGTGTACACACACACATATATATATATATGTACGAATGAAATATTCATCTTCGCAGGCGCTGACGCACGTAGAGAGTCACGGATGGGTGGAACAGTTCGAGCCACCGATGTTCAGCGATGACGGGGACACGTTTCTTACGATTCTGCCGAAAAGGCAACGCGACGGAACTTACTGGAGGCATGCAGTCGCAATTACCAACGTTTCTTCGGGCTCGCCGAGGAAAACCGCCCTCACTTCCGGCCGCTTTGTCGTCACGGAGATAGTTTCTTGGGACCAGAAGAAATCGTATCTGTAAGTGTGCGAAATAGTCTTTTATCGACTCTTTTTTTTTTTCTTCGTGGAAATCAATCGATAGATTTCTCGAAAAGATTAGTAGGAGATTTCGAAAGTAGACGTGACTTTTTTATGAAAAAGATTGTTGGAAATTATCGAAACGTCTCGAGAGAGAGAGAGAAAAAGACTCGTAAAATTTAAGGAAAGAATTCATTTCGCCTGGAATAACTTCTCGTGTTAATTTATCTTGGCGAGCGATCTCACGGTTTCGAATCGGTTAGTTATGGACCGTCGAATTTGCATTTAAGGTGGAATTTCCAAACTTGCCCTCCAAGTATCCTGAATTGTGTGACAATCGTACACAATGGGCTGGAGATTTGGATAAAGATCGGCCCTTTCGGAACGGGCTCCCTCGGGCTCCCTCCTAACCTATAAACATTCTACGCTTTATCGACGAAACAAACCTTTCCAAATTCCTACGATCCGAGAAGATCTTTTCCATCCCGTATTCGCGACAATCGAACCGTCCCAGCCCGTGCAATTGAATTAAACCGCTTTTCCATTCCAATTATTTTCGATCGTCCGTATTAGACTTATCACGATTATCACGAAAATGATGCAACATTTTGAAGATTTTAAAGACGAATAATAATATAATTAATATTGTAATTATGGACAATTGTACGAGAAAACAATGGTATCTATTGTTTTAGATCAAAATATAATAGACAAAGTACTTATCGATATTTTTGTATCAATGCAAATACATCAATTATACGTAGGAAGGATATACCCTTTTCGAGTGAAATATTTAATTTGATTTTTATATACGATAAAGTTATTAAACATCTTGTGAATCATCTCTCTCAGAATCCAGCTTTCGATTTCGAGATTCGATCCTTCTATTTTTTTCCACAGCTTCTTCTCCAAAACTGGTGGTTCAATTTTATTTTAGAGATAGATACGGTCGGATCTTTAAATCTTGGCGACGATCGTGGACGTTAAGCACGCCGACTTAGCTACGTGCTTCCATTATTTCCCGATAAAATACAGCTCGTAAGAAACGATATTACATGGAGGAGGAGGGCGTTTATTGGGGATTCCTTTGGAATGCACGATGCAATCGTTCGAGACAATAAGGGTGGGGGGATAGTGGCCATCTAAAGATCGTAATCATTTATCACTTAAACGCACCGTTTGTGCCCATTCATACCACCTAATTCAATCTCGTGGAACAACTTCCAACTTGGCATCGATCATCCCGTTTCAACGAGATGCTGGTGGACATTCGTGATATCTCTGGAAGAGAATGAATTTCTTCTTCGTTCGTTGAACATCTCGTTTACGATCATTCGATTTGAACAGAGAGATTTTTTTCAGATTAAATACGAAACTATTTAAACTCCATAATTAATTGTAAATTGATATTGCATTCTATGATAAGAAGGACGATTCCTCGAAATTCCTCTAATTTTGCAGAATCTGTAGAACAAGAGATTTTTAACAAGAATTCGAAACGAGAACGGCAGACATTTTAGAGAAAAATTATCGAGACGGGAGCGCTATAAGCAATTTAAGCGATCGAATGAACGACGGTTATTCAAGATCCAGCTAAACGTGGCCCCGATACCGCGTAATACCCAGAAAATTGTGCTCGAATGGGCCAATATTTTTGTTCATCGCTCGCACGGGAGGGAATTGATTTTCACCAGGCTTCCTTCTCCTGGCTGGTTTTAGCGCGCTCGATATCGCTTTATATGTATCAAAGGAAAGAAAAATGGAGACGGTGGAAAAAAAAAAAAAAGTTAACGATGCAAACAACGATCGGTTCCAAATTTTGGCGCAAAGAGTCCTCATCGTGTCCCATCATCCTCTCTCTCTCTGTACTCTTTTGCCTCCGTAATTACGTTCATGCAACGTCGATTATCACGTTAATTGATATCATGCTTTGCGTACGCGTTCCTTTGATCGTTGGAAATGTATCGTACGTCGTTTGAAAATGTAACTTTTCTTTAAATATCATAATTTTCTGTCGAATTGATACAAATTGCAACAACAACGACGATTTTTGTTTTTGTAGAGTGGAAAGTAAATCGTTCTTCGATTTTACAAATTCAAACAATTCTGTGGAGTTTAAAATGGAAATTGGTTGGAAAGCGATTTTCACAAAAATTTTGTACATCTATCTATATATATTTATCGTTTTCATTTCATAAACATACAGATCGTGACATTTATAAAAATTCCAACAACCTCGAGAATAATTATTTTCTTGTTTCGATATCCAGAAAAAATGTGTTTCGTTATATAATAAAAACGTACCTTTTCGCAATAACGATGTATCATTCGTTAGCTCGAAGTTGAATTTTACGAAGAAAAAGCTCTCCCCTCCTTTCCAAAGTTCAACGATTATTTAAATAACCAATGGAACCAATGGTCATCCGTTCTAATTTTATTCCATTCACGGATGCTACAGCTAGGTGGCTTATATACCACTCCACTTAGGTTAATTATCATCGAAGCCCAGCCTTCGTATTCATACCTGTCTCGCTCGTATCGACTGGCCTAAATAACGATCGACATTCCCCCCTTCTTTTCCACCATGATGATGAAAGCGACGGGTGATACTCGATGCGGTCGGAAACGCTCGCACTTCTGAACTTACTCCCTCCCCCCCCCCCCCCGATGATTTGATTTAACGAGAGAGAATCGGGCGATCCGTGCGCCATTTCGAATTTGTCTCCAGCGAAGGAACCGGAAGAGACAGTCGGATTAGGAAGCAATTTGGCAATTGCTCGTACAGATTATTATCTTAAGAAAGAAGTCGGGGAAAAGAAGAGAAGAATTGGAGAATTGTTGGGGAGAGGAGAGGGGGAGGGGAATCTTTTGTTCCTTCGTTTATCGCGATAAATGAATTTTCATCAACGAGGTCAACGTAAGTCCGAAGCTTTCTTTTTTTTAAATTGATAATTGAAAAAGTTAAGTTAAATCAACGAAACATCCACTGTACTTTGTTATTTTTAAATTTCGTTATCCTTTATTATTTAAATTGTAAGGAACATTTGTTAATTATCATTACATTCTATATCTTTCGTTCATCCTTCTTTATTTCACCAATTTTTTTTTAAACTGATTGAAAGTTAAGTTAAGTCGGCGAAACATCCACTATACCTTTAAATTTCGTTATCCATTTAAATTAATTAAGGAAAATTTGTTAATTATCATTACATTTCATACTTTCGTTCATCCTTATCTCTATACCAATTATTCTCACGAATTTCTTCCAATGTTTCAGATAAAAATCCGATGGAACAATTTTATACTTGAAAAGATTTGAAACTCGACCCGTTCGAAAAAATTTGTTCGAAAATTTTACATTTAATTCTTCGATCGAGCATCACTTAAAATCGATTATAAGAAGATTTATTAACTCGTTTCGAATTTGGTGAAAAAAAAAAATGCTTCGCAAACTTGAAATTTTCACCGACGATAAACACACACGTGTTTCATCAATCCACAGTTGAGATCTCCCCTCAATACGCGGCACAGATATTAATCGGATCGAACGTCCCATCAGAAACACGCTGGTCGCGCGTTCGAAAACGCACTCGGGGCCCACTCCATCCGTCATTACGCGTTCGAATCTCGTTAACCGACCCTCGAACATCATTACAACGTGTCCCGTGCACGTTGCGTCCAGGACATCCCGCTTCCTCCCCGAATCAGAGGCAGAGCCTTAAACCAGAAAATGTTCCCCGCCAATTGGCGGCCGCGCAATTAAACTCGGCTGATTCGCCTCGGCCTCGAGGCCCCTTTACTTTGCAAATTACTTCCACCGCCGCCGTTTCAACGCCTCTATCCCCATCAACCGGATATCCCCGCGGTGTCTCGGGGCATAGTTTCCGCATGGCCAGCCCGGATCCGTGAATTCCGCGATCCTCCCAGGTGTTAATTCACTCCGCTCCGAGTCCAAGTTACGCCGAGTCCAATTAAGCTGATGGCAGTCGGGCAAATTGCGACCTCGGGTCCTGTAACGAGTTCCTCCCTTTTTTTTTTTTTTTTCCTTCCTTCTTCTTCGTTTTTTATACTATTTCGACGAGATTGGCGAGAAGACGCGCGAAAAGCGATTCGTTTGTTTGTTTGACTGAGGGGTGGGGGGGAATAGAGAGGAAGGTATTTTGAGGTTAGGCTCGGAAAAATCGGCGACTTTTGTTATCCCGCGGATAATTTAATTTGATTCGTGTATGTACGATTTACGTTTTAGTAAGGCGAAATTGTATTTTTAAAATATGATATTTCGTGTATGGTAATTTAATCGGGGATTATTGGATATTGTATGTAAAATTTGTAGCAAGATAATATATCGAAAGTGCTCTGTGATATTTAAGTAAATTTTCTCCATTGTGTAATCAAAAATTTCGCACGAAATTTAGTATTGCCTCGAATTTTATATAAATATAGAAGCATCTAATTACGAGGATAGATAGGATGGATATTGGAGAATTCACGGGAAAAATACAGTTTGAGAGTGAGTTTGACTTGATTCGAAGAGAGATTGCTCCTGTCGTTTTCAATAACCGTCAAACTTTTCATTTTTGTCTTTCTTCCTCCGTATAAACTCTTTCGTATATAAAATATTTGTATAAAATTCTATTCGAAATTATTATACGTGTATTTTATTAGCAACAAGTTTTTTTGATCAAACAATGAAATATGAAATTTATAAAATATGAATAAATGAATAAACTTTTTGCATATATTGCACGAAAAAGGAAAACAAAATGGAAGATGGAGAAAAATATTCATTGTTGTTAATTCATAAAGAAGTGGACGTTATTTTTTCTACTTATTACCTGGTAATTGAAGGCAATCTTTGTTGCATAAACATTTTTATTAAGCTATTTCCTCGCTCTCGGCGTTGGACAATCGGCAAAATCGTTCGTTAGTGTAAATACGTGTGTCAGGTTGAACTGCATGGTTCGAAAAGCCGATCAACGTGTCGATCAATTTACCGACTGATGGTAAATGTAAAAAAAAAAAATCGTGTCAGAACCAGGACGAGGCGATCTACAACAGTCAGTGTTAAATCGAATGCAATCAAAATGCGATGTAAAAAACTAAGGCAGGAAGAGTAGCGAATAAATGAGAAAGTTTTAAAATTTGCGTCAAACTTGATAAATTTTCAACGCTTTAAACAAAAATTCGAATGAGCCCTGCGTTGCGAATTTACATTCGAAATTAAATATCGACGAAAAAATCAAATCGTTCATAAAATTATCCTTTTTTTTTTTAAATTGTCTTCCCTCAAATTCTCTCTCTTCGCAATTACTACAAATGCGGCTGCAACAATTATCACCTCATTGTCGCCGAAAATTTTGCTCCATTCACGACATCGCGCAACGATGAGGAAATGAGGATGTAGCTCAAATATTGGCAAAAGCTGATCGACTAAATAGCGATTCGACTGTACCAATCAGCAACCAATTGACCAAATGCCGATGTAGAGCGGGGACGTGACTTTATATGAACAATAAATAAACGTACAAAGTGTTTATTTATCTTCTTCTATGGAGTGAAATTTATTTGTTAAATTTTCTTCCGTACAGTGAAATTTATTTAATAAATTAGGAAGAAATTAACAGCGACGAAGATACATCAAGCCATTTCGAAACATTCACAGCTTTTAGAAGCAAGGATTAAATGATTTAACGCTTAGCTAACCAAACGTAATATCACGGAACTAATGGTATCTAAAATTTGTGCAATTTAACTTGTTCAGAAATGGATTTTCGATTCATATAAAGATTTGTATAAATTTTCTATTTCTTTTCTTCCTAAACGTATCCATTTTTTTTTTTTTTTTTTTTACATCTTGTCTTCAGTATTAAATAAAACTAACAATAAATCTACTTCTTCTTGTTTTACGTTGTTATATAAAAATTTTCTCGTCTGAACATTTTCATCTCCCAATTAACATTTACATAACAAAGCTTTTATCGTATAATTGTTTTTATACGACGCTTGACACTAAAAATAAGTTTAAGTTATTTTCTTCTTCTTTTTTTTTCCTTTCTTTTTGTTTAATTTTCATTCATTTCATCCGAGTTAATCCGAGTTTAAACAACTTAATCGAACGATCAATTATCACGATACGAGCTACACCTTAAACAAAAATACATACATTTTAACACGTTTACATTTTACAATTAAAATCAAATCAGTCGATCCTGTATGTGCGCGAATCTACGCAAATATTATCCAACGCTCTGGTTCGAGGCGAAAATGATAAAATCCCGGGGATAATGGATCGGAAATTCGTTCCTCCAATCAAGTCTCTGAAAATTAACGAGGGAGTTATTTGTATTTCCCTTTCTCGAGCCAAGAGTTTGTGCAAGAGTCTCGATGCAGAACGACTCGTTTGTTTCCCTTTCGAGAGAGCTGGAAAAACAAGGTGCAATCGTTCGTTCAGACAATTGACGAACGTAATCGAGGAGAAGTTTGAACAACAAGGTTCAGTGTTAAATCGTTGCCGTGTGAATCGATCAAGGAAACTGGAAATTATCTGGCCATCTTGCCGCCCTAAGTGGCTGAATTACGGAGGCCGCGAAACCGGAAAGGCTCTCGGGAATATCCGTTCTGAGTCTCGAGCCAACTCGAGCCTACTCCATCAGAGAGTACGCCGGCATTGCCCCCACGAGACCTCGCCCTCTCTCCATCTTCCTCGGCTTGATTTCGGACGTTTTTTGGAAACGTTTCTAAACCCCCCCTTCTTCACAACTTTTTGATTTATTCAGAAGGGACAATATCGAAATTTCAAATTTAATATTTCGAATTTACGTTGAGATTCGGCTCCTGTTCGGAATTCATTTATTCGATGGAACGAAAATGTTGAAATTCGATAACTTCTTGGATGGGAATTTTAAGGATACGATTTTGGTGAAATTTGTTTCGATCGTGCGACAGAGGTCGATTTCGAGTTTTAAGTCGAGTCGTTTCATCTTTCGTTAATTAATTTGAGTTTTGTAAAGTTTATTAATTTAGAAAAGACAAAGGAAAGATAAATGTAAGAGTACTCGATCGACAAAAGGATTGAATTTTTATCGATTAAAATCATTATTTACGGAATGATTCCAATTACGTGCTTCGCACTGAATACACGTTGTATATTTAAATTTCTTATTTAGAATATGGATTGTTCAATTACTTGTAAACTTAATAAGAAACAAGTGTTGATCGATATTTTTGTACAAACAACTTTTGCGTTTGTTTCTTTAAAATCGATCCTCCAAAAATACGTCCAACGAGCGTATTCTCCAATTCTTCAGAAAATTCAAAAAAAAAAAAAAAAGGAAAAAATCATCGCAACGTAAAGAACATTTCCGCGAAACTCAAACCGCGGGAAATGCGTTACAAGTACATAATGCAAAGACTACAACGGTTCGTGAGCTTTATTTCCTTCGCTACGATCGCAAGTTATACCTTTGAAAGCTGTGAAAGCTCTCGCAGACGTAAAAGCATAGTAAAGTTTTCTATAAGTTCTGTTTCTGAAAAGTTTTCATATTCCTTGTGCTTATCGTAGGCAAGATCCGTAACGTTTTCAGAATACCTTTCTCCCAAACTATTTTCACACGAATAATTGAGCGTTCTCCCCTGCAGATTTCTAAAATTTCCACCACCAGCAACGAGGTTCGATTTGGATGAAAAATAACGCGTGTAACGTTTCTTTTCCCGATATCACGCAGCAACGTGGCCAATATTTCAGCGACCAAGATCGCTGTAACGCGGCCCATTTCTGCGTCACTGCGCACCTAACAAAGTGGCCGGCTACTTTACACCATTTATGGCCGTCCCCGTGCTACGCGCTCGTTAATCTAACAGGTGACATAACGACGTGCACTCGCGCCACGTGTCGCATGCGAGGCGAACACCTTCGTTAAATTGATTGGATCGGAGCCAAAGAGGAATCGCGAATAATTCAACGACGATTCGAACGGCGACGATATTTATTCATGTTGGGCTTTTTTAAAATATCGCGATTCCTAAACTCTTTGAGTATAATCTTCGAATGGCCAGATCAGTTTGACCGTCGTGGCGATATTATATTTTCAATATTATTCGAATAACGAAATTATTTCTGTTCGTTAAGAAATTGACGATAGAGAGAAGAAAAAAAATTGTGTAAGAAGGATGAAAAGTAAGAATAAGAGAGAATAAATAAGAGAGAACACGTTATTGGATTCGTAAGCTTCGTAATTACTATATTATTAAAATATATCACGATATAGATTTTTAACAATTTAATATTGGCGAAGACACGTTAAACTATTAAAATATAAAAATTGTACAAGGAAAAAAATATAATTTTTCGCAAGTTGGCGCGAAATCGAGAACGGCCAGAGGAGATTCGGAGCAATGGCATGCATATTCAATCCTCTCCTCTCTCTGCGAAAACCGCGCAACCATTCCCCTAAATCTCACGAGTCGTTAGCATCGGCGAGAGAGCCAGCTCGGGTGTCACGTGTTCCACTCGTCGGATCAAAGAAAATCCCTGGAACACATCCCCCCCCCATCTTGCTCGAGCAAGAGCTCGAAACATGCTGGCATCGCGTTTTCCAGCCACGCCACTCGACAGGGGCTCGTGTCTGCTCGATTCGACGGCTAATCGAGCCTCCCACCCCTTTCGTATCGGTGTAACAACGGATACCTCCCCCTCCTTACGCATATTTAATGAACTTAACTACGAACTTCGTTAGACACCGGCACGCGTTACGCTGGATGGATGAACGGCGCATGAATTAATCATCGGGAACGTCGTAAACAGAGGGAGGCAGCTCTCGACCGAATCCGGTTAACGATCCGTTTACCACGCCGCAAAGAAAGCAGCTAATGTCGATGATCTCGAGATTGTTCGAATTTCGGATTTTTCGATGCGAGGATTGCGGTGAAAGGATTCCTCGAGGATATCTTCCTCGTGTTTCTGGGGAGGATGAGGTTTTCGGATTCAACTGTGATTGGGATTCCGTGGCAAAGAAGAGAGAGAGAGAGGAAGGGAGTAAAGAGACATAACGTTTTAAAGGAATTGAAGGAAAGCGTGTTCAAGCTTTGGGATGGTTAATTAAAATTGTGGTGGAAGAGTAGTAATTTTTGAATTATCGCAAGTTTCTTCGAAATGGAATCGAAAAGGTAACAAATTTTGGATTGTTCGTGTAAAGAGAGAGTAGAGGGATGGCGATAAGTTTGCAGGAGATGATTTGCGATTTCAAGGGAAGGAGGTGCGAACGGGTTTTGGAAACGGGTTTTAATGGATTCGGTTAGTTTGGCTGGAGAAAATTCCACGAAACTTGGTGGAAGTTTGCGTAATCGGTGAGTTTAGGGGAAATTTAGCGGATCGAATCGGCCGCGTTTCACGCGCTCTATCAAACCCAAGTATTTCCGTTATATTTGCCCAGTCTTTCGAAGAAGAATGCAAAGAGGAAATTCCACGAATGGATTTAAGCAACTTGGAAGATATATCGAACGGAACGATAACGGTTTCGGTCAGTGGAATACTCAAAAATTCCTGGCCCAAGAGAGCAAACAACGAAATTCCAGTTCTTGAAGTGTAAAATGAAATGTAAATATGAAAAAACATTTTGAGAAGAAGAGATTTTAAGGAAAATTATCTGAATCGAAAATTATTCCGGTGAAAATTTGTGGAGCAGAATAATATATTTTTGTTGAAGAGAGAAATCTATTTGAGACCACCGAATTTCTTTTCAATTTTCGTAATTTCAAATTCTACTTCGCTTTAGAATTAAAATCAGAATTCATCAAACTCTACTTGAAATAATTGATCTTTCTCCACCCCCTCGTTTCATATTCACCTCTTATCGATTACAAGTTAAAATTTCGTTCGACGGTAAACTTTTTTTTAGCGAGAATTTTTCCCCAATTCGGGAAAAAATGGAGGGAACGACGCAGTTTGCTCAGGCTACAAATGTCCCTGTCGCGAAAATGGTACGAGTTAATTATTTCCACGATCATTCTCTCCCGCGTAGTCTCCGAGGTGCAATAGCTCACGATACGTCCTGCTCGTTTGTTCTTTAATTACGAGTCGCTCACGGAAACTATTTATTTTCCCTCTATCTAAGTTCATTTCCTTTTAATGGTCCCCGCTGCTCCATGTCCCTTCTCGTATCTCATACGATTCTGGCTCAAGTTGAAAAATCGTGCAACGATAAATAGTGAAATCGACTCGCATGAATTTATTTACACAATACTGTGCTCGATTATGGATGATATAACAGATAAATAGAATGACCAATTTAAATTTTGAAGCTTTGTTTTCGTAAAAAATTATTTGAATTGGCGTTATGCGTACATACACGTGCATTTAACCGACGAATTAAAAAGATTTTAATTTAATCCCACTATCGATGAGATCAAGGATTCGGTGAAGAGAAAGATCTGTATCGAACGAAGTAGATAATTAAATATGAAAGAGAAAAAGGAAGAAACAGAAGATAAATAGGACGAATAGATCAATTCTTGAAGAGAAAACTACCCATTCCGGAGAGTTCAATGAAATTCATCAGATCCCTCGACCAGATTCCTCCTCCGTTTCCTCTCGAGAAACAAACAATTTCACGATCCGCGCAATCAATATCGCTAATCCCTCGGTGTTAAAGCAACGATTAAAGTATCGTTACACGACGATCCTAACATCCATTCATTCCGCCATACCGCAAACGATTGCTCGAAGCAATTTCGCGAGCAGTGTTCGTGTTTCTTGCGATGTTGGTGCACAGTAATGGCCTGGAAAGAGGACCGCGCAACTTTCATCGCAGGAACCATTGTCGAGGAAGATAGTTCTCGCTTCTATGAACCAGAAATACCGGCTAAAAAACCGAATCCGCGCCGAAAAGAAGCGGCGGGGAGCCGCACGAGAAATGGAACGAGCGTCTGAGAAAGGTTTTGATAAGATAGGTTAGAGATATTTAATAATGTTCTCTCTATCTCGAGGAGATGTAGAAAACAAGCTCGTGAACGGGGTGTGGAGTTATTTCTCTTCGAGACGATAAGAAAAGTTGTTTTGATCGATGTTTTAACGATTCGAACGGACGAATCGTTATTTGGAGGTTATGTTCGTTTCGAAGCGTAATTCTTTGTTTTCGTTGGTTTTCGCAGAAATTGAAATAAATTTTCTTTTTCTTTTTAGGAAATTGAAAAAAAAAGTACTAATATGTAATGTACAATTTTGAAGAAAACACTTTTTTTCCAAGCATAAATTGATTTTATATCAATATAGTCTCTCGAATAGATTAGCAATAAATTATAATGAAGAAACAAAGTGTTGTAATTTATAATTAAAATTTAATTTCATCTATATAATTTCATGGCATTGATTGATAATCAATGAAAATCAATTTTGTTTATTCGATATATAAAAAAAATATATATATAATGATAATCTTTAAAACTAATGTATTTAAAAATTAGAAATAATCTATTCAATTAAAAAGGATGCAGCTTATAATAAATATAAAACAGCTTTATAATAAAAGTATATCTTTTTTCATAATAACTCGTGTAATTAATTATCAATTATTTAATTCTATATCGTTTCTCCTTATACCATTTCTTTCTCGAATTGCAAGATATTCCTTTACTATTTATACTAGTTTGCTTGCCAATGTTACCGACTGTTCTGACAACCGATATCGATAGGAAAATTTATTAAACGGTAATTTCATAGGCGTATAACCTTCCAATTACGGCTCGACAGGGTTTTCCGATGCCGATTAATCGGTATTTCAATCGATCCACGTCGCGGTTATCCAGCGCTGGTAATAGCGTTTGTCACAAACGACAGATTCGTGATCTATTCGAACGCGAATTTTTAGAGTTTCGCACAGCTTTTGTCCATCCCCAATCACCCTCCCGTCTGTCTCTATCTCGTTGGCCCTCTGTATTTTTTTTTCTCCTCTTCTTTTTTATTTATTTATTTTTAGGGGAATTCTGTCCTCTCGAAATTCGATGCGTGACAAATTCTTTCTCTGCTAAGTTATTCATGACACGTGTTCGTTAAATTTCAAATATTTCTTTTTTTCCCCCCTCCCTCTTTTTATCCCAGTCAATTGCATTTTGCCTTCCCATGATCCCTCTACAGTTTAATATAAAAATTTCAGGAATAATGAACGCTGTAAAAAAAAAAAAAAAAGTTTTTTTCTACCAATGAAAGAGATTTCAAATTATTCGTATAAAAATAACATATATACGTATAATAATAATAATAATAATAATAATAATAATTAACTTTTAACGATTAAACACTTCTTTAATTTCAATATCTCTTTCTTTTTCAAACGCTTAATTCGAATCGAAGTATTCGAAGGTGAACACGAATATATCTTCGTCGATTAACATCATTGATCAGCGATATTCATTTCATTTTTTTCCCCACGGAAACATACAATTTTTGACTCGCTTCGTTGATTTTGATTAATACGCGGCGAGTACCGTGTTGCGAATAATCCGTTTAATTTCACCAGCCGGGAGCGAGATAACGTAAGGAAAGTTTTAACGCATAACGCGATCCCGCATTCGATTTTTCCATTAAACTCGGTCCCTTTTCATCCGGCTTATGTGGGTACAATCGGAACTTCGTTAACCGTCGCGCTGACGCGGCAACCTTACCCTCCCCTCCCTCTCGAAATGTTGTTTCAAATTTCCTCCGCCTCCACTTTTATTTTTCAAACCACGCGCGCTCTGTCTCTCGAGCGTTGCACGCGAGTTCAAAAGTTAAAGTAACGCGAAAAATGTATTATATGTTATGTAGAATGAGAAAAAGAAAGGCAAGTGTAATTTTAAAAAAAAAAAAAAAAAAAAAAGAAATTTGTATTTCTCGCGCCAACTCTTCTTTCCTTTCTCCTTTTCCTTTTCACGCCAGATATTTACGCGCAATATTTTAACAGTTTAATGGAATCGCGCTCGACCACGATATAATGAATTATATCGCGCCGCGAAATGTGAAAATGTGCAACGTTGTAACGATAATAATAATAATTAAAGCTGTAATTGCGCAAAGGAACTTGGTTAAGCTAATGAGAGGGGGAGCTCACCGAGGGGAGGAGGGGGAGGAGGGAAACAGCCGGAGAGGATGGCTTTTTTTTTTCTTTTTTTTTTTTTTTAAAAAGGTTTCGCGGAGAAACTGTCCGACAATCTTCGCCTCTCGCGCCTTTAATCAACGTCATTTTAACGTGCTCCTTTAAGAATTGTTTATTCGCGCAATCTCTCGTCGCTCGTAAGAACTTGCAAGTTCATTTCCTCTCCCTTCCTTTTTCTTCTTTACACTCGTCGCTGTTTAACGCGGTTAGAAATTTTCCCTCCCTGTTTTCCTTCTCACCCCTCTCCTCTTTTATTTATTTATTTATTTATTTATCTTTCTCGTTTGTTTCTAACTTTTCCCTTTTTCAACCGGGGATAAAATTTCCAAGTCTCACCTGCTCCCTCACGAGCACTCTGAAAGGCTTCTTGTTAAGAAAATTTCATGGTTTTCAGATTAATCTTGGGGCATAATAGGATTACGGTTTTTCTATGTAACGCGATCGCGCTGGGTTCTTGGTTTTGTTTTTTTTTTTTTTTTTTTCGTTGCCTTAATCTTTGTAAGTCTCGTTTCGTTTTATTTGTCGGAATGTTGGACGGGCAATTGTGCAAATGATATACTAATTTTATCATTCTTATTAATGGAAGGAACTCCGTTTCGTTTAATCATACGGAACGATATATTTCAACTGTTCTCTTTTAATTAAATTATCTAGTATTCAAGTCACGAGAAAATATGTATCGTGTAAAGGATATATGAAATATACGATTTTATATTAACACCAACATCCTTAATTCCTCTTTTTTACGTTTCAAAATTTATCACTTGGTTCATTATCTTTAGGAATAAATGAAAAAATAATTGTAAATTATCAAGAGATTCTGTGAATATAAATACAAAAAACGTGAATAATAAACTTTATTTAACAACGTTCAGTTTGAACAATCAATGGAAATGTATAAGTAAGTTTTATTTATCGATTATCGATTAAGTGATTTACATGATCGTAAATATTCTTTTTTAAAATTTCGAACGAAAAGAATATTATGAATATTACAACAAGATTTAAAAATTCGTAGAATTCATGCGAATATTGAATCAAGGATTTACGATTATCTTTGTTTCCACGATCAAATAGGATAGAATTTCGATTATTTGAAGCGTGGTTATCCAAATGCCCGATTATTCGAATATAGGTTAAATACCTATTTAAACTACTGATGATCTATCTAACAATGTTTATTTTGGAACATACACCTGGAATGCAGCCAAAAACGATCGGATCTACATTTCGTAATACATTTTTCTTCGTTACATGGTATATATATTTTTTTAAATACTTGCATTTGAAAATTACTTAATCTACTCGTTCATAAATTTGATTCTTTCACACCGATATTATTTCGAATATCAATTTCTCTTTCTCAACAATCCTAATACCTTTACAAAAGTAAGCTTCATTGGCCGTGCAACATAAGAACGCATCAACCGAACCTGGTGGTGTTAAAATACCACCCACATCAAAGTCTACTAAAATTACCAAAATCCTCCATACACGCCTCTACAGTTTCCCCGCAATTAGCCCCAAGACAAACCCTTAAAACCCAAAACCTAGACACGCCTAAGAAACCTGATCCAAGGGGATATCATCGAAGAAGAATCATCTTTGTCGAGAACGATGTTCGAAAGTTGAAAATTTGAACGTTGACGATAAAACGAATACGAAAACTCGAGCGCAATTGTATTTCAAAGCCGTGATTCGAGCGATGGATGGAACACGTGGGCAGAGACCTCCCCGTGGCGCGTGACGCGACGAGCCTGACACGTTCTTGAACACGCCGGGCACAGATGCACCCACCTTGGACGCGCGACAATTGGATTCTCAGACGGATATCCAGGATGACGCGTAACGCGGCGAGGAGAACGTGAATTTCGGGAATTAGATGCGATAGTTTCGAGCGGAAGAGAAGAAACACTTTTGACAAGGATGGAAATCCTTTTTTTTTTTTTTTTAATAGATATTAAATTTCATTGTCGTATAAATTGATAAAGTTGTAAGAGTGAATAGCAAAATGGAAAAATAAATTCTTGTTTCTATGAAGATGTAGAAATTATCAAAGCCCTTGTTGCGTTTCGATGAAATGTACTTGAAGAATAGACAAAAAGCTCTGTTTCCTTGGTTTCATTAATGACAAAGTTGGATTGAGATCAATAGTTTAACAAACAAATGGAATGCACGGCACAAGGATAGAAGCGGTTTTCGAAAATTCACTTCGATTCCGAAGTACGATCAAAGTCCATAGAATTCTCTTCAATTTCGTCCCAGAGATGTGTTGTTCCGTACCAACAATTGCAAATAATCGCCAACGAGATTCTGGTATTGAAGATAGACCGCAGCGCCGCCAAGTATAGTGGCGTCGAATGGAACTAGTCAGCCACGTACGACGTATGTCCCCGATTTTTCCACGCGTATCCACTTTTTCCGGCGTCGCTTTATTTCAACCGGCTCCTCGGCAAAAACGGGGACGGTCCTTTTTCGCTTCCCAAACCGAGCGAAACTCGATCATCGATTTTTCCCCGACCAATTCCCCCCTCCCTCCCTTGTCTATCCATCCCAAACCACTCGATATTTACAGAAGCGCCAAAGTTCTCCTCGGCTTTCTTCGGCCGAACTGACAATTCCGTTTAAGTGGCATATCTGGAGCGCCGTTTTATTCGACGCCGGAATTCCGGCTGTCATCTTCCTTCCGCGCCGCGCCACTGTTTAAAGTTGGCAATACTTTACCCACCTTCTTGCTAAAGTCTCCCCCCCTCCCACTTGTCCGCCGTCTGACGCGGGAGGAAACCGCATCGGATTCGCCTCGCTATCCGACATCGTGCTGCATTTTGCAGTCTGGTCACGTAGCCGCGGCATGAAACATCGCGAGATACTCTCGAAAAATGAAAACTTTTCATGCATCGATAATATCCCTCCATCCGCAGCTGGGGAGGGGATGTGTTCGTTAAGCAATACATTTTGCTCGTTACAGATATATATGCGTGAAAAAAATTTCAATTTCCAAGAGAAATTGGAAACGAATTCTTTTTTTTTTTTTTTCTTTTTTCCTATTGTAACAATTCTAATTCTGTTGTGCAAAATTAATTTTGTACGCCTCCCATTCCACTTCTCTCCCCTCTCCTTTTTTATGAAGATTGCGTAAATCAATATCCGAAAACCTCGGGTCAGCGATAGAATTCATAAAATTCTGCTATTGCAATTTTCATCGGATGCGCCACGTGTACTCGAGCGGTGGGTAGAGAGAAAATGGTAGGAATATAGAATAAGGTAGCGGCAATATACGCGACCAAGAATCTTGAATCTTTATTATAAATTACCACATTCCGTGTCTGATATTCCTCCGTATTCTTTGTTATTGTTTTATTATTATCTTTACTATTATTAGATTGCATCTAATCGTGATATTTTTCATATATTTGGATACTTTTTGGATCACTGTCTTTTCCGTATCGTTTGTTCAGATCGGACGAAGAAAGACGTACGGAAGATGTCGTAATAAGCTTGAATCGGTTCAATTTGTCTCGAACATTCTCGTTTCGAATCGATACGAAGGAAAAAGTATAGAAATAGAGGAGAATATATATAATATATAGTACAATCAGTTTATAGTATTGATCAAAACGAAGTTTTCACTTCGTCCATCAGATATTAACGCTTTATTTGACACGACGTCGCAATTCTGTACAACACGGAATTCGATGTCATATCGTTCTTTTCGATGTCCTAAAATTTTTATCATATATGTTATCGATATACATCGATATCGGTATTGTATCAATACGTTGTTGTACGTTATCACTGTGTATAGTTAGTATATATATCGAAAGTTATGTTTTAAAATTGCTTTTTTATTTTCTCAATCAAATGATTTTCTTTTTTTCTATTTTATTGCGTTCTACTCTATTCGATATAGTTTCGTTAAATCTTCGTCGACCAGTACCAATTAAGAATCCGTTAATTGGTATGAAAAAAAATTCTTTACTCGTAAGTTTAACCTGACGACAATTGAAAATTAAATTAGAAGATGTTCGTTTCTTTTGTATTTTTTCGTAGAAAAATTTCGAAATGGAATTGGATTCATTGTATTGAGTTTGAAAATTGGATACGCATCGAATGTAGAAAATATTCGTTATTTTCCTTACAAACCTTCCATCATAATAATTGAGTTTATTTTTATTAATCAAATAATTTGTAGTAGACAATTTTTCCTACAAATTAAATACTTTCACAGTTATAGAATTACTATATTTTCTGAAGCTTGTGATTCTGAACAAGACCTCTTCAAATTTTCTTATTCCCATAATCTTCCACGATACTATTTTTTTTTTTTTCAATTTTATCAAATACTAATTCCAAATTTTCTTCTTCGAATTTAATTCCTAATTATTTAAACTTAAATAAAAACCTTTCTATATCTTTATTCTTCCGTCTTACGATCGTTTCAAAGACTCTGTTTCAGAAAAGTTCCGCGTAACCATCGTCGTTATTTATCATTGTTAAACATATCACTATTGTTTAATAATTAATCATTATCGTTAATAAAGCACGATTTCAACATTGATCGCTCGTTAATTATCGGATTATTATTTTGGCGCCAATTCAAAATGTGGCAAAAAGAACATCGATACAAAAGATATGAGAAAATATGAAGCGATCGATTTAATGATGGGTGAACATCACGATTCGTTTCCCTTTCGAATTGACAATCGATATTCGCGCCTATCTCGTTTTGTTTAGGATGGAATTCCGCTTGAAAAGATGACTTATACATATATATATATTTTTTTTTATTCAATCGCGGCCATGACGAACGCGCTCTATATATTTAAAGGTAAATAAAATTTCGGTACAGTTCATAGCAATTTCCAAAGTCTGCCCTTTCATGCATGGAATTTATCTTTTCACGAGTGTATGCATCCACCATATATATCAATATTTTCGCCTCGCGGGGAATAAGGATCCTCCTCCGCGGAATCGATTCTCTAAAATCATTTCCCCCGAATTGTTCACGTTCCTCGAAGACGGAACGAAGTGGCAAATTTCTTTCTTTTGAAAAAAAAAAAAAAATGTGGCGAAGTTTGTAATTATATTAAAAAATAAAATTGGAAATTTTATCAAAGTTCTTCATTTTATATACATTCAATAATCTTCCTCCACGGAATCGATTTTCTAAAAAATCATTTCCCCCGAATTGTCACGTTCCTCGAAGACGGAACGAAGCGGCAAATTTCTTTTGAAAAAAAGAAGAGTGTATCGCCATTTCGTGGCGAAGAAATATTTTTTTTTTTTTTGAGCCATCCTTGTTACTCTCAATTAGATCGAACATTACATTGAAAACTTTTCAGACTTGTCTGTTAATCTTTCAGAAATGTTATTATATAGGAAAAATGAAGTTTTGGTTTTTTAAGTTTGAAATTATTGAAATTATATTAAAAAAATAAATTTGGGCGAAATTTTATCAAAGTTCTCCATTTTATATACATTCGATTCATAAATCATAAAAACGATATCTTTTTTAAGAATAGATATACAAGAAGAACTATTGGTTTAAGTTTAGTATTGATCGGTCGAAACGATCATTCGCCTCCGTGTAAAAAAAAGAAGGGAATAAATTTTAAATCGGCGGCACGTGGCGGATGGAATTTGATACGGTTAAAAATTGATAACAGCGCAACGATCGGTATGGATGTTTCATGGTTTTAAACGGCGACACGTTTTCAACAAAAGCGTCCAGTATGCAGGTTGCAAATACCCCCAAACGTGCTATTGATTCTTCGGGATATCGCTTTGCTATGTATATATATATATTTGCATCGAACAATCTGTTTCAAACTACAAACTGGAATCCCGTAAATCAAATTTAATGATCCTCTGGTCTCTCGGTAACCCAGTGGTGTTATGGTCTTAATAAACTCTCCCTTCCGGCTCGTCGTCCAAATATTTCGAGAAAAAAAAATTGCCTTAATTATAATTAATTATATCGAATACCTTCGCGTTGGAATTCGCCTCTCCTACGCCGCCTTCTAACGCTGCGCTGTTTCGATATTAATTAACGAATACAATCGAACGTTAACAGATATCAAACGAAACGTTTGAAACACGTTTGATTCGTGGCCGATGATTGGCCAATTTTAATAAAATCGAACGTGTTTTTGAACCGCGTTACTATTATATCGCTTCCTTGTTGTAGTTGTGTATGCTCTGTCTATTTATCTCAAGGCGAATGTCTCGAGAAGATGAACTTGAGAGAGGAATGTTCTTGCAAAAGTTGTTTGATGACGAGGAAAGTCAGTAATATGAGTATTATAGTTTTTTTTTTATTTTCAGGTAAAATGATTCTGTAAAACGATTTCAGTGATATATCAATTTTAATAATATGCACACGAAATTCGATAAGATAAATAAGAAAGTGTAGTCACCGAGTCATCTGAGAGATTTAGAAAATGTTTTTCTATAAAACGTAACATTTTTATTTTATACTCTTTTTGTTTATTTATTTATTTTTTCTTTCCTCCTCGTATAAACTCATCGTCTAACCTCAATTATTGCGATATTTACCGGTATTAGATCGGTGGATTGCCTTAGTTGGTGGATCCCCTAACAAGATCAGAAGGAAACATTTCCCTCCTTTTATTATATCATCGCAATAACCAACTTTTCTCGCTGATAGCGCTCATGTAGAAACATAAACGAAGAACTGCTTGAAACAATAAAATGAATGTGAGAAGTACTGTACTTGACTTGCAAATTTCATTATTCCATTCTCAGCAAAATGCATAATAAATAACGTATACTACGGAGACATAAACGCGAAACCACTTTTCTAATTTATCCTGTGCCCCTTTGTAATCTGTATCGTGAATCGAGAAAAATAATTTGTTTGTCAAAATAATTTGGTCGAACAGCTTGTTCCATTATGATGATTAATCTAGAATTCTAATAATATAAAAAGAAGATGATTCGTGTAAAATTAACTTTTGAATGCCACGAAAGCTTTAAAGTTTTTATTCATTTTGACTGATCACATCAATTATGATATAATTTCCCTTAATTATTCTTTCATTTCTTTTTACTGAATTCAGATTTTAACAACTCTATTCAAACGCAATCGCTACAAAAGACAATTTTTTTTTTTTTACAAATCATAAATACCAAGCAGAAAAGTATTATTCCAACCCCTGCACAAACTTTCTTGATAAAGGACGAAAGTTTTCGCGAGGGAACGACACGAAGGGATCGACGTCTAAGATTCCATTTCCACCTGTGCTGAAACACGCTACATTTAACGTTTCCCGCGGTTGCCAAAGTCTAATTAAACGCGCCTAAAACAACCAAAGTTTCGGTGTTTCAATAGCAAGTGCAAGTTTCGCAAGAATTCAACACCGGTTCAAGCCTTCTCGCTCGATAAATCTTGTCCTCGAATCCTCCAGATTATTCCCTCCCTCTCTCCCCCTCCTCCCAAACCAGCTCGTATCTCCCTCCCTATCGCACAATGCGCTTAATTCGTCGCAATGAGCAACGTGCAATCAGCAAATCTCCCCTTTTTCCTTTCGCCTCAGTCGCCTCCTCCGCTGCGTAACGAGGAATTAGATCCGTAAACGCTTATGCAAACACTGCTAATTCACTTTCTAATCCGTTCCTTCGAGTTCGAGTTTCGCTACCAAGAGGAGAGGCAAGAGGTTGAAGAGGTGGTTTCCTAGGTTTGAGAGTGAGGTGGGTTGGTGGTTGAGTTTTTTTTTTTTTTTTTTTTGATGAGAAGGAATTTCTGGAAAGGTTAGAGATAGTTTCGTGGTTGGAAATATCTGTTAAATTCGTTTTCGATGATTCGTTTCACAGGCTAAAAGATTGAAAGGAATATTCTTGTTTCTAGTTTTTTATAGAATATCAGGTTGTGCATAGATTATAGGGATATTGTTAATGTATTCGTCGAACATTTTCAGAGGTGTTTGGTGTATAAAACTGGTGTCAGTTGAGAGTTAAAAGTGAAACGAATATTTCTGTTTCCAGTTTTTATAGAATATCAGGTTGTGCATAGATTATATATAGGGGATGTTAATGTATTCGTCGAATATTTTCAGAGGATTGATGTATAAAAATATTAGTTATTTATAAATAATTTAAGTTGAATGGCAATAGATGCTATAATATGATGTAGAGAGAGAGAGAGAGAGAGAGAGAGAACGATCTATTTGCGTCTCGCTTCGCCTAACTTCGCAAACTTCAATTGATTTTAGGTTAATTTAAGTAAAGTTTGACTTTTATACACCAAGTTTCGTATTTGTTTCGATCTCTAGAATCATTCCATCGAAATATATGTATTCATACCCTGTATATAAAAAAGAAATTTTGTCCTTTGGATATATAGACTTCATAGTTCTATTTGGTATCTATTTGCTATCGAACGTATGTCTAAAAATCATCAAAATCCATGAAAAACATTCTACGTTGATAGTCGCGTCGCAGCTTTCAATAGATGGATGTACAAAAAAAAAAGATTTGTGTATTTTAAAAAAAGTCGAAATCACTTTGATATTTCCAACAAAAAGATTTTTCGATTTTTCGGCGCAAAAATTTATTTTTATTCATTTACACGTACTCGAAATTACTATTTACCAGATAAAAATAAAAATTCCCTATGCAATATATTACACAACTAATTCGGTTTCGTCGGAATTAACGAATCTTACTGCTTTCGAAAATCAAGCAACACTAAAAACACGAGAAAATTCATCATCGAGCAACGTTTATCCATACTTTCTCCATTATCTCCTATATCCCGCGATCTCGTCGTCGATCGGCTCTTGTCCCCAAACAACGCGTCCCATTCTTCACCGCCGAGCACCCGATTTCTCCCCGCAAAGACGTTATATCGATTCGTCGGAGGAACGAGATCGAAGACACGAGGTCCGCCGACACTTACGTCATGCAATTTTCTCCATGGACGAGACGTTCGACGCTATTATCCTGAAAGCTCGCCGCGAGAGGATCCATTCTGGCCGCCTACTTCACGGAACAATGGCGGCGGGGGCTTTAAAACCGCCTTGAAAACGAGGGGGAGAGAGAGAAAGAGAGGAGAGAGAGAGAGAGAGAGAGGGGCTCCGCTGGAAAACGTGCCGTTTTAGCCTGTTAAACGCGTGGGAATTGTCACGGAGTGCTCGTAATTCCTGAAAGAGCGGGGAGAGAAGGTTTGTTTGCGCTCGAAAGGGGGCCACCAGCGACAGCTTAAGGCTTTTTCCCCCTTGGCTGGATTATTTTCCGCGAAACAAATCGTGCTGATAACGTGACCAACTTCGTGAACCCGTTTTCCATGCCTGTGTAATCCGGCGCGAGGCATCGTGGTGTCGCTTCGCTGACGTTGCGGAAAAATAGAAAGCGAGAGGAGAGAGAGAGACTCGCTTCCACTCTTTTCTCGCCATCGTGAAACCTGTCGAGCTTGTTCTTTTCAACGGGATATCGTTGGTCGAATGAATGTTTAAGCTTTCACCCAGCGGGGAAGTGAAATGGGTAAAGGGTGACAAAAGTTGGCGGTTTCGTTTAATCATCGCGATTGTCGCGATACGTTCGGCGAGGCGACGACTGCTTTACCTACCGCGATAAACAGGCGAAATCGGTTTTCGATCGGTAATCCGGATAAATCGGATTTTTATTGACGCGTTTATTCCATTGAAAATGTTTCATTGATCGAATTTTTGCTGTATGTTGGCAATTTAATACGGGATAATTGCTATGTGTACGCAGCGATTATGTATTAAAAAATATATGGCAACACGGGTTAATTGAAGATTTTTCGAGTAATCCGAAGTAATATTTTTCTTTGCGAAAAATTTCGTTTTTATTATTTATTATATACGTATATAATTATGCTTTTGTTATTAATGAATGTTAACAATATTTTTGATCAGACTACCACATCTATATCGATAGATGATTCAAACTTTTATTCTTCTTCCTGATAATTTCATGATAATCTCCTAAAATGAATCCTAATATTAAAGAGGGATTGCATTTTGATTAATCATCAGGTATTTCCTCAACTTAATATCCTTTAGTTACTGGACGATGAATAACAGAAATTTTCAATAATATTATTATCAATTTAATAATGTTTTAGTAAATTTAGTCTTCGGTTATGACATATCTTCGACAATAATATTATAATTTATAGCAATCACAGTGTAATAAATATATCTTAGTCTCTCATTTATCCTCACGATTTATAATAATGAAAATTCTATCACGATTTTTAATACAAAACGTGTGAATCTTACGTAATGATCAACTTATTAAGGATTAATATTCATGATCAGAAATTTTATATATATATATATATAATTACATCCCATAAGGTCATTGCTCATTTAACGCTATACCGACATTTGATCGGCATCAATATATATTCGCAACATTAACATTCATCAAATCCTCTCGGCTATATTTAATACTCTCCATGGAATTCGACGATCCCAAAGCCAAGTCAAAATCGAATTCGCATAAACGAAATTAATGAAATTCAAATCCATCGTTATCCCTTCGATTCAATTTTCCAATCGTTAAAGCTATACCCAAAGCTTTGACTTATGATAAAGGGGGAAAAAGGGAAATCATAAATATTGATTCATAATAAAATTGTAATAATAACAAATTTAAATTAACTGACTTTCAATCTCTCAATGAATGTGTCGAAACCGCGAGATATAATATCTTTTTCCCTTGAACACTTGAAAGTTCCTCTACAATTCATCGATTTTTCCAAGAATAATTTGTTTCTACACTTGTTTATTAAAGAGATATAAATTCCTCGAAATCCTCTTATCTACAAGCTTTTAATCCATGACCAATTGAAAAACAACAAATTGACATAAATACAAAAAATACTAGACTACAAGTAATATCATTTTCCGAAACGCAGAAACAAATATTGAAGAATTAAAAATTCTTGAAAAAAAAAAAAAAAACCGAATTTAAACACGCGTCGCGATTAAAATTATATTTCCCTGGAATCGAGATTAAAAACCGAGAGGGAAAACTTTCTAACCGCTTATAATTCGTCTATCGATAAATGGCGAACCATCGCGGACACGGCGCCTCCCTTTGTGCCGACACGCCCGCCCAAGAATGGATCGTTTTACAATAGGTATTCAGGATCGGGAACAAAAGTTAGCATTGGACGAGGGCTCGGATTTCCACGCCGCGCTTCCACGCGTTGCTTAAAGCCTCGCGTGCCCCGGCCAACTTTAAATTGCGCCTCCCCAACTTTCCCCGGCTTTTCACAAGATACATAACTTGGGAAGAAAGGCCTCCCCCCCCACTCTTTGCCCCCGGGGGTTTATACGCGCAGCCCTCGCTCACGATGATGATCACGGTGAAATTACCCTGTAACGCGACCCTCCTTCCCCTCTCCCCTCCTTAATACGCCCGGCCATTTTGCCAGTTTATCGTTTGTTTAAGAGTCACGGTGGATGGGTTACAGGGGAACGATCAATCGGGGAAAATTTGACAAGGAAGAAAGTTTTTAACGAGTTTAGATTAGTGGGATTAATGGAATGAAATTAAAAAAAAGAAGAAGAATTTCGATGGTTTGAATTCGAAGGGTTGGTAAAATTGTTGGAAACTCGAATTGGGAGTGGGAGTGAAAATTGGTGGATGAGAGATTTGCTGTAAATTAGGGAGGAGGGGAGGGAGGGGGGGGGGAAGTTTTAACGAGGACGAAAAATGGACAGTCTTTCGTCTGAGGAATAATTTTTAAAGTCGAGCAGCATTTCGAGCACTTTTGTTGTGTGAAAAGTTTTCTCGAAAGTTTCTCAGAAAACTTTTGCCATGTTTTCGAACGATGCCTCGATGCCTTTAAAAATCAATCGAAAAGGATATCGTCGCGAGTATTTAATTCGCGTATAAATTTCTTTCCTCCGTGGGAAATGAAGAAAAAATATATATATCCTCAGGCCAGGTATTTCTCGTTTGTTCGACAAGCGAACGACGCGTGTAACAGGATTTGACCGATTGAACGGTTGAAGATTTAATGTATCAGAGATGATTCGATTCGATGATGAAAAATGGAGGGGAGGAGGGGAGGGAAAAGGGAAGAATAATGAGCAAGTGGATAATTTACAACCGACGTTTGAGTTTCACAGATGCGCTGGATTCGTTGGAAAAAAACCTTTCATAATTTAGCGACACTATCGATCCTTCCGTATCCGAGTCGGTGCCGATTTATACACGTTTTTCAGACGCGTGAAAACGGACGTTTGCTTGGATTACCAGGAAAATTTGTGAGTATAAGCGGAACCTGTAATTCTCGTTATCGATCGAAAAACACGTGAATCTTCTCTCGTTGATAATCGAAAACGGGAGTTCAAATTAAATAAATTCGAAACATCGAGTTAAACCCTTTCTTTCGTATTTTTTACGCAAATGTGTAAAGGTATTTTTTTTTTTTTTTTTTTTTTTTATAATAACATATATCAATACTTTTTATTCCAATATTGTACGAACAAACGAAGAGATGAAATTAATACAATGAAAATATCTGTAATATAAATGGCATGAAACGTTTACATAGGGAGCAACACAGTATTGCATTCGCGTAGCGTAAATTACACAGTTACCTAACTATCACGCAACGATAAATAATACACGTATTTATTACCCTATAAACTATACGTATAATTTATTAAAGATCGTAGACAAGAGAAATTTTAGGAGAATCGTGGTGTTAAAAATCGAAAGAAATTGTTTAAACATTTGATACGAAACGATTATTCCGTCGATTATTACTTTTTCGAAGGGCCAACACCATCTAAGGCCTCCACTCCCTAAACCAGAAAATTTACCACGAAGGGACGAGAGGAGATCACGGTAAGGTTGAGTGCGTTTAAGGTCGGCGCGACGGGTCAAATTAACAGGATATTGAAATTAATCCGTTCTGAATGACCCGAGGCTCATCCATCTTGGCCAGGGAGCTGCACAACCTGTCTGCCCCCCCTTCACATCCCCTTTCGCCCGGCCGTTCCACGTTCACCGGTTACACCTCCGTTGATTTTACCCGATGATGGAGAGTTTACGTTCATCTTGGGGCTACGACTGTCAAACTCTAAACCTATTACTCCCCCCCCTCGTAAGATATTGAATTACTCTTCCGCCTCACCTGTTAGAGTTGACGAACCAAGCCTTAACTCGTGGATCGGTTGCGAGGTTACTTACTCTCTTTGCCTCGCCTCGTTATTGATTCTTCAACGTGAGTGAATTATTAATTATTTCTGTTAATTATCGTGTCCCGTTTAACGATAATTTTTGAAACTCGAGGGAAATTATTATGGAGAATTATTGTCGAGCGAGAATGATGAATGCACAAAGGTAAATTGGAAATGTAAGATAGAAAATTTACGCGAAATCGACTAATTTCTGATTGGATACGAATTGATGATGGACAGGTAAATGTAGTAAATGTAAAGAGAAAAGAGTGTTTGCTCGTTTTTAGAGCTTATTTTCTTTTTTTTTTTTTTTTTTTTGGAAAATAAAGAAAATTGAATACGCGATTTTTTAATTCTTGATTAAAAATTCTTTAACGAAATTTTCTAAATAAAAACTTTTATTCTATAGTTTTCGAAAATTTCAAGTGTATTTTACGTATTTTTAAATTTGGTTTTCTCGAAAAAAAGTAATACAAGCTTAGTGCAAAAAATTGTACGTACGGAAATCTTCCTCATTTTTTGGAATATTGTTTTTCATATACTCGATGTAACAATTGTTTTCGTTCGAAGCAAATAGTTCTTCGTTTTTTTCTTTATTATTTCATAAATATATATATATATATATAAATCGACAATTTAAAGATAATTTGATATTTATAAATAGCCTGTTTTGGTTGATATTTTGACAAGCAATGATTCGTTGTTCCGCGTTAAATATTTCCAAACTTGTCCAATTGTCAACTTGTTAATTCGACAGCTGTTATCCGGTAATTGACCGTCGTCTCGAGCGATTAACAATTCGCACCCATCGTCGATAAATAATTAATGATCAATGTCCAAGGTGCAATGCATTTTTTTGGGATCGAAGGGACGATGGAAAAAATTTTTTTTTGCGTAAACATTGCGTCGAATTGGAAATGATTGATCCATCCAAGTGGCGTAATAACATTTTTTGCATTGTATTTATCGTACAACAACAAAATATCTAAATAATCAATTTTTCGAGCAGTAATAAAATATTATATGTAAACTTTATAATATCTCTAGTGGATTTTTATCGAAATATTCTGCGTAAATATTTTGCATATTATAATAGCGTAATAAATACCATATGGGAAACAAACGGGGGGAGGGACGCAAAAAATATTTCCACGATACAACGAAATTTATAACATCATAGGTAATTCAAATTTTTAAAATGTTATTAATTCTAGTTAAAGGAGGGTAAAAAGAATAATCAATTATGAAATTCTTTTCCTTCCCACGAATAATCACGAACAATTGAAAAGATATAACGAGTTGTAGTTGCTACTACGTCTAACGAAAGGAAATTACAAATAAAAAGCGTTTAACGCAACGTTGAACCTCAATGCGTTACAACGTATCAAATATTTTCATTCGTTATTCCGTTTTATTAATTTAGACGTCCCCATTCAAAATTAATAAACATTTCGAAGGGTAGTAAACATTTTATCACCAGCAAAAACACGGGGCGGGTGGTCCCGATGAAATTTTCGATGGAATAAAAAGCAATAACGCGATAAAATTAATATTTCACGCGTTTCAACCATCGCATTGTTGATGGTTTCGAAAAAGAGGCAAGGTAATTCCGGATCGGGGTATTCGTTAGCCGATGACGATCGATCCAAATTAATGCAAATGAAGCCAGTAATTTGATCTCGTTGTACGTTGGACGCAGTAGTAGCGGAACGTTATAAATCAGACCCTAACAGGTTCTGAGTCTCGACGTCTGACGTAAGGGCACTTGATATCCGAGCGTGTCGCAAGATTGCCATTGATATTCGCCCCTGATAATCGAGATTTATTTGGGAGGGGAATTAATTTATCGTATCGAAAAAAATCCCTGCACTGTATCGTTTAACGCGATGGTTTATGCATTTTTTCGGAGATGTGATTTTTTTTTTTTTTTTTTACGGTTATCGAACCTCTGCCGTGAATTCGAATCGAACAGAATGTGAAATTACAATATGCGCACACGATACACAACGAAATTGTTATCGAGCATTCGTTTATCACGTTAGGGAAATTAGTTTTCGGTGTCGTAATGTTGTATTATAACCGTTAATGGAAATTGTTCCGAATCGCGATAAATCGCGCGACCAAATCGACTAATGATATTTACAAGTTGTTCGCTTTATTAGGAAATGTTTCATCGAAGTTGCAAAATATCCAAATTAATCTTTCGTTTTCTCTAATTAATCCGCTTTTCCATATACGTTACGTTATGATAAAAAAGAAGAATTAATTTTCTGTATCCCGGATCATTTATTCGAATTTTCTTCGAATTTTTACAAAGGATTAAACTATCGAATAGATTCATAGAAGAAAAATTCGTCTGAATCTTTCTTGAGAAGGTCGAGGGTACAAATTGAATCTATTCCAATGCGCATCGAGTTCGAAGGTACGAGCCAGGTAAGCGTGGATAATCGATTTTCGATACTCGACGCCACAGTCGTTTTTTTTTTCTCTTTCTTTCTTTCGCCACTTATCAATATTTGATACATAAAGCTAAGAATACACGCAGCTAATCCACGTTCCACACGCAGTTTTGTCACACTATCGTACGGATCAGACGAGTACAGCGCCGTCTATCTCGCCTCCGTAGAATCACGTGACCGAACGAGCCAATGAAACGATCAAAGTCTCTTGGATCTGATGTATAACCTATTTTAAACGCGCTTTCGATCCTCTCATCTTAAATTCACCTCTACGAGATCTCTTTCTTCCATCGTGGTCGCCTCTTTATTCGAATTAAAACTCGAGGCGTCTTTACACGCCTCGATACGCTTATTCGTATTCATCGTCAACGGTTGAGGGAAACCCAACGGGTTTGTCCAACACGAACGGTGTGTTACATCTCTGATCCATGCGCATAGAAATTGCAGCGTAAGCCGCGCGAGGAGTAAGTCGGCAGATTTAGATTAAACGAGGATTAGCCAATGGCAAAACTGTGATTCTCTCTCTCTCTCTCTCTTCTGTTTGATATCCAAGGGAAATACATACGTCGTATATCCGGCCGATACGGAAATTACTCGTACGTCGTTCCGGCACAAATTAGATTGCGAAAGGCACGCGCCGGATACGTCGCCAGACATCTTTCCAGCGACGACTTCCCGTGAGATAAGGAACAAATTGAAACGAAAATGACAAATTCCACCTTGGGCGAAGACACGCTTTGATCCGTGTAGAATGAAATTCTGGGAATTTGGATCAAGATGGAGGGAAATTGAGTAACGTCATGAAATTTATACCCCTTTGGATATAAGGGAACTTGAGAAAGGAAGTTGAAAACCGTCCTCCTCCTATCGGAATTAATTTAAACTCGGAGTTTAGATCGGAGAGGGGAGGTTGTATCCGGATGAAATTTTTCCTCGAAATAAAATTGCGTTTGGCGACTCGGTCAATGTATTAATTTCTCTTGAATAAAATTTTATCTAGTTGAAATCAAATCGAGAATATTTTTTTCTTCTTTCTCCTTTTTTTTCTTTCCTAAATTTTTTTAAATATTTTTTAATTGAACGACGGGGCGGGAGGGGAGGGAAGCGATATTCGTAATATTCGTAGCTGGCAGGTTAATTAAGCAAGTTAAAAAAAAAAAAAAAAAAAAAAAAAGGAAAAAATTGCCTTCCTTTTTCATCGTGGTGAAAACGGTTTCGATCTCGTTAACAAGTTGCACCGATGGCAAATTGGTTTCATCAATTGAAACGAGGTGGCGAGACCAATACGAATTTAAGCCGGAAAGAACCGAGTAATTCAGGTTAATCATGGATTGATTAACAAGCGGCCAATCGATCCACATTAATGCAAATGGAGTCAGTGGTCTGATCGCGTTACATCCTCTGCTATACCTGCAACGCTTGCGAAACGTATAAATCAGCGTTAACAGTTTCGAATCGCAACGTCTGATCCAGCGCCGAGCCCCGCCGAGCTTGACCCTCACCCTGAAAACATTCCTGCAATTTATCCATAACGAATCCATGGTCGAAATCGTTCGTTTCATTTTCATGAAATTCAGCAAAACGAATCCAATCGGGAGTAGATCGATTTTTCTTCGCCCGTCTCTCATATTCTTTTTTGCCCGTTAATAAACTTTGAGCGAAGTTAACGGTTCCTTCTCATCATCTCGTCGAGGGGAAACACCCTTTCGAAAGTTTGCTCGTTCAAAGAGATGAATTCGGTAAATTCTCGTTAGTATCGGGTAATCATTTACATCTCGTATAAAATCAATTCTATCAAGCTTCCCTCTTCGACCATCCATCTCGAAACTTGATCGATCGACTTTTCCACAACTAACCAACAAACTCGAAACATCTCTCTCGCGGTATTTGTAGGAGGGAAGCCGCTTAATCCCTTCTCGAAAGAATCTAAAGAGGAACCGCAAAAGCCACGAAAGCCAGATCTGAACGTGGTTTCTTTCCTCCCCGATCCCCTTCCCTCCGTTCGTATAAAGTAAACAAAGCCGGTCTCGTTGCAATGCAAATTCACAACAGTTCTTGCGATTACAAAGCCATTAAAGAGCAGCCTATGCAAATGAACGGGCGTTCATACGGCTCCAGTTATATCTCTGCCTCGTCTTTCCTTTTGTTCTTCCTCTGTTCTTTTTCTTTCCTCATCTCTCTGCTTTCTCTCGCAGGTATTACCTGGCCACAACGGAGGAGGAATCCGCGGTCCAGCATTTGTACAGGATATCGACGAAGGGCACGAGCGATCCAAGGGGGTCCAAGTGTTTGACCTGCGCTATCGTTCGGGAAACGGACAGGAATAGATGTCTTTACAACACCGCCAAGTTTTCCACCGATCACTCCAACTACGTGCTCACTTGTGCCGGGCCCGGGGTGCCTGACATCTCCATTTACAACGAGGTAAGTGGCTGTTCCATCGCTGGATCTTCAGAACGATCTTCCCTTTCTTCGCCGATTCTTTTGTTTCTTTTCTTTTTTCTTTTTCTTTTTTTTTTTCTTTTTCCTCTCGGGCAATCTCTCTTAAGAGAAATTATTTCGTTCAATTTTTGATAAATTATTATATTATGTTCGTCATTTCTGACGAAAATGTTGGTTTAGATGTTGGTGAAATTTGAGTAAAGTTTTTTGTATAGCAGTTGGAGATAAATTGGAAAATTAAAAAATTCGCGATTTATTCAGAATCGTGATTAACGATTGATTCGAGATTAAAAATTAAAATCTACGTTAATTTTAACCAGCCTCCATTTTATCGATAATTGTCGATGTCCCTTGAAAATTTATTCAATTCCATGAATATTTTATAATACTGGCTGATATATTTCGCACAAATAGAATTCTATTGTAATGAAAATCGTTTAAAAATATAATTCGTAATGTTCTCGTTTCCTTTAATACGAAACTATAAAATTATATAGTTTTAGAATCGTTTTAAAATTCTTTCGATGGTAAAATGCCAATAATTGAACGAAAAGAATAATATTCTTTCAAACTTCACCTGCTATTTCATTCTTACTTCACGCCTCGATGAAATTGGCAGGTTGGACGTATTTCACCGTTGGTTATACTCTATCTCTGAAAAGTATCAAATCCATTTTGACTGCCGCGAATATCTGTTTGGATTTGGCGAATTTTAATCCCAGAAATCCGATATAATTTTTCCAACTACGTTACGTTTATAAAATATACATTTCCATTTCTGGCAAGTCTCATTGAATAAATTCATTCAATTTTCAAAAAATTCGTTTCAATTTTCTTCTTCTCAAACAAAAAAAATGACGATCAATAGTGTGACAGAAATTGAATATTCGAAACTAATCAATTATTATGGCTGCTTTTCTTTTAAATTTAATCATATTTTCATATTAATCAACAATCGTTAAAATTGCAAATTTTCTTCGTATTAAATTATAATTAAGTGGTCCGTTCGAAATATTTTATTAATTAACATCCAGTACTGGTAACGTACTGGTAACAGTACGATAAATTTTCAAAAATTAATCTTCATTGATAAAAGATACAATGTTTCAGGAAACATCACTATATATAGGATATACTCTTTTACTTAGCCAAAAAATGCATAAAAATATTGTCTTGTAACACATCTCCTCCGATCTTAACGAAATTAACTAAATATACTTCGCTTGAAAATAAGAAAAGCAATAAATCTCTGGTAACCGTAATTGTATATTTACACAATTCTTCGCTTTATCCTGTCGCAACAATCAAAATCTGAATATAAAAAAAAAAAGAACAAAAGAACGTTCAATCCAAATATCTATCATTTATACGGATTCAGATAGATCCAAATCGTCGATCCTCCGCATAATTTATCAGCGTCCCGCAAGTGGTGGCGTTCTCACCATGGTCCTCGATCCATGTTTTATTGCCGGTGAAGAGAACGGGACGCGAATATACGCGGCCGATTTAGAAGCGCGAACAAATCCGGCGACTTGACTATCCTCGATAACCCGAAATTCCATCCTCTCCCCCTAAGGCTTTCCAACCCCCTTTCTTTATCCCTTTGAGAATTTCTAGGTGAGCAAGTTTACTCGAACGATCTGCTTCCTTTCTTGGACCCGTTCCCGCTATCACCGAGTTTATTTGGAAATATCGGAAGCAAAGGCAGCGAGGTTCGGTGGCAAATGTCGGGCATTTCTTTTCATCTCATTTCCTGATCACCTCGTTCCTTTTCCTTCTCGTTCCTCTCCCCGGGATATTATTCTCTGAATATTCTCTGCGAATACGGGCTCCCTATTTTCCCGAATATCGTATTCTCTCGATACGATGCCTGCAATTTGGGATGAGCCGCGCGTGTGTTCAACGCGACACGCGAAAATCGAGCTTATCTTTGATTCGAGGAATTCGCAGGAAAGTTTAAGCAATTTTCTAATCTGTCCGATATATTATTTTCGAAATAAAAGATAACGAATATTCTAATTCTTCTTCTCCCTTCTTGATTAATACGAAAGAAGGAAAGATAAAGGATGGTGTTTAATCTCGATCGATCTTATTTTTTAATTTACTCACACTTAAGCTTCCTCGACGATCTGTTTCCTTTCACCGGATTAGTTACCACGTTGGAAGGGAAGTTTGTTTCTAAATGAAACTCGCCAATCTAATTTTAATTTAATTTCTTAATTTCCATAACCCACGGTCGGCAGTCCTTATCTCAACCCCTCGGGACTTTTTCTTCTTCTTCTTCTTCTTCTTCGGGGGGCAAGTTTCATTTTCTCGGCCCATATTTAAAAGTGTGGAAAGTTTATTTGGAAATATTCAAACGAAAATTGAAGTTATCGCGATCCACGGTATTGTTTCATTCCCCCCCGCTCCCTCATTCCTCTAATTCAACTTTCCAATCGAATTTTAATTTAATTTCTTAATCCCCTCGTTGTTCGAGCTCCTCTTTTTGCTTCCACTTCTCCCATAAACTTTTTATTTCTCTTTCTTCCGCTCTGTTTCCCTTCACTTTTACTATGTCCGCGTCACGTTTGTGAAAAATTTTCCAGAACGAAAGTAATCGAAATTTTAATCCGCTCGTGTAAAAATTCTTAATCGGACGAGCATCGAGAATGGGATAAAATGAAATTATTGCTCGCCTGTATCGTTCCACGCATGTATATATACATTATTGTATCATAAACGAATCGAGTGTTAAACAATCAGATTATATGCTTTATGATCGTTTAACAAATCGTCCCGAGCCTTCCCCCCAATTCGAGAGGAAACATGATACCGTTATCGGCAGATACTCGAATTAAATAAATTTTCCCGCCGTTTAACAAACAGGCAAACACGAGCCAACCATTTTGCTCTGCGTACACGAGTCTCGATGTCTGACAACGATTACGTGCATACGTAATGGCGGCGCAACATTATGCCAAATCGATAGATAGATCCTCCTTTTTTTTTTTTTTTTTTTTATTTCTTTTGTACACGTATACAGCGACATTGTGTATAAGACATTTCTTTTCGATCGTGTAAAAATTTTCCAAACCCAATCAAATACACGAGAAACTAGCTTTATTGATTTATTCAATCGTTTCACAAGGGATTATTCACAGAAGAAAGAAATTTCCTTTCCCGTATGAAATATATATTCAATTATAATATAGGGGTACAACAAACAAGGTGGTATAAATTTCCTTTTCCCATAAAAGATATCCATATTCCATTACACATCTCAAAGTATCGAATAGACAGAAGTTCACAAGAATTACATCTTGAATTTCCACTTTCAATTCCGCCCGACAACCCTCTCGCCTCATCGATGAAACTTCCATCCGCGTTCAGAACTCGAGAACGTTCCCCTTTGCTTCGATTCCGAAGAAGCTCGTTTCCAAAACACTTGCGTATCAACTTTCGATACTTCCCCTCCCGCCCCTAATAGGTCAAACGAAAACTTCCATTCTCTCGAATTGCTGGAAGGCGTCGCAGTTTCGATAAACACCCTCGTTCCTTCCAACTTTCAACGCTCGTAATCCTCGTAAATCCAAGCGTAGACTCGAGCAGGTTGTGTACGAAAGGGGACGAATGTCTTCGAAGAATCGATCGATTATCCGTAATTAAATCCGTGAATCGGATTATCGCCTACCCTCGACTTTTGTCTTAATTGACAAAAATGAGCAGAGATGGGAAGAGATGGAGAGAAGAAGAGGAAGAAGAGGTGGGTGGAAAAAGGGGAAGTGGATTCGAGTATTCGATTTGTCGGGGCGGCACGATTACCTACCGTCGATAATTGGCTTTCTTTGTGGACAAACGCTTTCGATTCTCCTATATAAGGGACTAATTTCATTCCTCTCGAGGAGGAGAAGAGGAAGAGGAACCCGGTGAATAGGAAGTGTTTTGTTCTCGTCGTTCGATGGCGAGGCAATAACGAGAGAAAAAAATATCTCGAGAAGAATGTTGTATGAAGGTGTTATATAAGGTGAAAAATAAGATTGGAAAACTTTCGAAAAGTTTTGGAAAAGCGTCGAATTCTTAATAAAACTTGCAATTTCGTTCTTCGATGGCAACTTGACGATATTTATTTAATTTCGTATAATGACAATAACGACAACGTTACTCATTATTCGACGATAGTAAATTATAACAAATGCTATCTAATCTGGTATTCTCCTTGGCCAACATTGCCCCGTATATATCGTTTAATTATAAACTAAAAGCGGTGCAACCTTGTCCGTGGTTAATGAGGTTTGCGACCTGGATGTCCATTTTACATCTCTCCTTCTCTCCTAGCTGGCCAGTGATTCGTTTAAAACTCCGAGATTACCAGGCAAAGTTTGGTCATTGGAAGAGAAGCGTAATAGCGGAACTTGGAAACGGAGATAAGAGAAATAACGAATGTTTTATTATATCCTATTGCTCGCTTTACGTTTTTCCCTTTCGTACGAATAGAGCGTCTATTATTTCCCTCCAACTATTAATACGATTCTTGAAAAAAGTGCCTCCATTTATTTCATCAGTTTCCAAGAGTCAAATATCATTTTCCGCCTTCTCGTTTTTTCGCGAATGAGAAAAGGAGAGTAGGAAAAGTAGGGAGGCGAACTATTTAGTCGATCCTATCCTAAAACAGTGGATAACAAATCGAAGCAATATGTGTATCCAAGAATCGATAGTTGGGCGAGAAGTCGGTGGAATAGGAATAGTGGAGGAGAATTGCCGAGAGTTGGCGCCGTGCCGTGTAGTAAAATAAAGGTAAATTAAGGGTCCAAGTTCGAAGAGGTCCTTCGAGAGAAAGGCGAGACGCTTTTTCGGTATCGATTCAAAGTTAGACGCCACTGTTTTCCCCCGAAAACAAGTTTCCCCGCACGTTTCGGTAAATATCGCACGAATACAAATATCACGAGGCTGGCCGTAAAACTAATCCAATATCCGAACGAATGTTAAATATACATTTCCAAAAATTTCATGTATTTAAAAACGACGTTATTCTTACGCGTTAATTTACATAAAAGTAAGACAGATAATAAAAGTTAATTCAAATCTAATATAATTTAATTCCTCTCGAAAAATTCGCTTCCCTTCGTTCGTTTATTACCACACGCAACATCTCCATGCGATTCCCCTTTTCAGAATTCTACGAGGGCGCTGACGTGGGAGGCGAACGAAGCGGTGGCCGAGATTATCGCGGAGAAATCGCAACCGGTAGTGCGCCGTTTCAAGGTGCCGGTTCCCGGAGGATTCGAAGCTCGAGTCAGACTTCTGATCCCGCCCAACGCTGATTTGTCGGGCGCCACCAAATATCCCATGCTGATCTTCGTGTGAGTAACGACCCTTCTCCACCCTTGTACAATACAATAGAACACACGCGTATTAACCGGTCGTAAAAAAAAAAAAGAAAAGAAAAGAAAAGAAAGAAAATCGAAAAAGCTTTATCATTATCGTTCCGTTCCTTCATTCCTCGTCCTCTTGCGGCGAGAGAAACGGAGAAAACGTTTAAAAATCAGGGCTTGATTTCCCAGGGATGCTCCACTCCTTTGGTTGCTTCTTTTTCCTTTTTTTCTTTTCTTTCTCTCGAAATGCAAATGGCGGAGAATACCGCGACCATGAATACCGCTTTAATGTCTTCGAAGCGGGATCGGGAATTATTCGAATGGAGAAAAGGAAGGAAGGATGAGAGAATACGGCGTGGCGTCACTGGCAGCGTGTCATTTATCAAAAATTTTTTACCTCCGCCCTGTCGATAGAGGATGGCAAAGGCGAAACGTGGGGGAGGATGATATCGTGGAGAAATTCATTCGATGCCGTGTAAACGCGTCCCCTGAATTTTTATGAATCCGTATCGGATTAATTAGCGAGCTAGTCGAATGAAAATCCAAGACCGCTGCGTTTGTTTCCTTTGCGTGAGTTTCGTTCGTAAAAAATATCGTTTGAAATTCACCCTCTCTTTTTTTTTTTTTTACGGCGAACTTTTTTTACTCGAGGAAAAAAGTGAATAAAGCAAGGAATAATTAAATAGATAAATTTGATCGAGTTCGCTCGATTCTCTACGTCGGCAGGCGTATTAATTCGAGTTTCGAGAATTGGATTGTACGACAGAACTCGTTCGAAACGAATTAGACTGCGTGTATAAATAGAAACGCGCGATTCGATTGAATAATTAAGTTAAACCGGAAAATTGAATTAGCCTTTCTTGGCCTCCCTCCTCCAGCGGGATTGTTTGGTAATTGTTCATTCACGCGTGTGTACACGCTTTCGGGTGAAACGGAAAATTTAGAAATTTCGATTATCCAAATTGCTGTTATACGACGAGTATCTCGTCGTTTGGGAGTTGGTTCAAAACCGATACATAGGCGATAAAAAGGGAAAATTGGGAATTATAAATTCCATCCGTTTGTTTCGACGAGATAATATAACTTGGTAATATTGTAACGTGTAATCGTGAATTTAATCAAAAGGTAAATGAAATTCGTCACAAGTGAATCATCATCGAATCTCATTATCCTCCAGCATGCAATGCTGAATATACCGAAGTGTATTTGTGGTAGTGGATGTATGTGATAATGATCTACACCGACTTTTTGCACAGATAACGACGATTTTATTTAATCAGCAATTGATCAAATTATTGGCATTTATGATACTCCTTGTTACCTCAGAACATTCTCCTGTATAATATAATCTTTACATCAAATTCAAAATTACCACTATTTCTCTAATAATTTGAAGTAAATTATATCACCACAACAAACGAATTCAAACTTTCAATTTCGTTATATTTGATGGGTGACGTTTAAGAGAACAGTTTGATCGAACAAAAAGTTTAAACAAAATGATCGTAGCATCGATAAATGATCGAAATTAAATTGAATTAAATAACATTCAATTTCGATTCGACGATGAAGCAATCTCCTTCCTTCGTAATTAATCAACACCACGAGCACACTGGAATTCCGTTCACACGATTTAAAGAATTAACCGAACTTCTATCGAGCATCGTATTTATCGTCGTATCTTCGAACGAAAGATCACAATGAATCCTTAAACGATAGTTATAAATAGAGTTCCATCGTAGAAATTGGACGACGAGTCAGACACCGATTATAATAACGTTTTCGTTTTCCACAGATACGGTGGCCCAGACTCGTACCAAGTCACGGAGAAGTTCGACGTCGATTGGGGCACGTACCTTGTAACGAATAAAAGCATCATCTACGCGACGATCGACGGCCGTGGCTCCGGTTTAATGGACAACGGCATGCTATTCGCCGGATATCGAAACTTGGGAACGGTCGAGATCGCTGATCAGATCAACGTTACCAGGTGAGCATCGTCGATCCCCTACGAAATTTCCTTCTTTCGCGCTCATCTCAATGGAATTCTAATTTTCCACGCGTATCTAATTCAATTATGTATTATCTCCGGAAGTTTCGATCGCGTCCAACTGCTTGAACGAGACCTAATTTTCCAACCAGTGTTGTTGTTGCTGCTCGACACGGAAATTGAACTTTTCTGAAACGGAGTCGAGTTACAATAACAAACGCTCGTTGGAACGAATGGTAATAACAGCTCGATGATGATTAGGTCGAGGTTTATTAATTTTATTAATTACATAGCCTCTCATGATGTTTGATTTGATGAATGCGATGCGTTTGTCAAATATATAATTATTGAATCGTGTGGAAACGTGGTATGTCATGAAGTGAGATACGTTTTTAAGAAAAAAATATGTATCTTTGAAAATCGAATGATAAACTTAATTCACTCGTGCTTTCTGAAGTTGAAGTAATTAATTTAGACGAATGATCGATTACCAAAGATATGATGCCTATTAACGCCTAATGTTTGTCGGTTGTTTTTCCTTTTTTCTCTCTTTCATGAAACATTAAGCCTGTTTTCATGAAAGGAGTTCATTCATAGGAGTTAAATATGTATATGTATAAAATATTTAAATCTATATAATTGAATTTCGTCGTTTTCTTTTCTATATTAAAAAAAAATCTAATTGTTAAAATCGACTTTGACCCGGTTCACGTGTGTGATTTATAAACGTTCAGCGGCGTAACGATCGCGAGACACGGATTTTTCTAATCCCGTACAGCTCCCCCTCGTGTTCGATTTCGTGAACACGTTCGTGGTATAAAAGGCTCGAATTAATTGGGTTCTTCGTTAGAAAAAACGTGTTTGCATCTTAAACGGGTCGATGCTTTAAATTTTAAATATATGCAATTTGCTTCTTCTTTCCCCCTCCCCCCTTTCTTTTCTTTCTTTCAGAAAATATTGCCAATGTAGATGATTCGGCTACAAATAAGTGGAAAATGCAAATAGATAATTTTAATAGTCGTAGTTCTATCGCGTGTCGTTTGAAATGGGCTTTGATCGTGGAGCCGATCCTAATTTCGTTGTTTTATGATCCCCGCTCTTTCTCTCGCTCGCTCGCCTCTTCTCTTTCTTTCTCTATTTACATGTAAAATGTTCCCAGATGCAATTTATCGAACGCCGCTTCTGTCCGTTTTAAATGCTAAAAGACGCATTGCCCTTGTTGTTTCTATGCATTTTTAATGCAGACACGTACGTCAACAAAATAGAGATTGATTTATTATATATTTATGTAAAAATCTGTTTTTTTTTTTTTTTTTTTTTTTTGCGATTTCAAACGATATTGCATTCGACATCGGGATAAGTCAATTTACGACGTGTCCCTCTTTTCGCGTTTCTCTCTCTCTCTTTCTCCGTTTCGATTCCTCTGTGAACCGGTTGATTTATTCGATTGATAGAACACCGAGTTTAACAGGTGTTGTACAAATTCAACGTTTCATCAAATCAACCGTGCGAGCATTAAACTATATATAGGCCGTGTCTGTAAATCGAGTTCTCGAAACTATCGCCGATAGCAAGACACGAGTTATTTTCTATGCTAATGTTAACATTTCCGATTATCATCACTTTGATCCACGTTTCGCGTGGGAACGAAAATAGAACGTTAGAAACAAATCATTAATTTAGAATTTCTACGACAGATATTGCCTCAATTCGAAAAATTTCGAATTCGCTGTTCGAATATGAAACATGAAAGGCAATAGTTACTTTCAAAGCAATAATTGTCGAATAAAATATTGTGGCGAAGAATCCTTTGACAGGTTCTAATTTTTCCTCTTACCGAGAATAATTTTTAATTTAAAAAAAAAAAGAAACGTATATGTCAATATTCCTGAAGAAATTAAGAGAATTAACGCAATTGTACGTTTTTCGATATCTGAAAGTAAAAAAAGAATTAATAATCATGACCATCGTACGAATGTAAAAATTCATTAAGAAGAAAATTCGAAATTAAATCAACACCCTTGTTAAATATCTCTACGTGATCCCATTTCTTTTTTTCAACGCCACTTAATCACCGTGCTCGTACTAATATTTATCTCTGCACGTGGTGCAAAGTTCATTATAACATTCGTCACTCGGAGTCCGCATTAAAGAGGGACGAAACAAGGGAAATTATACTCGAGTTGGTCGGACAACGATCGCCGGGGAGCCAAGGGAGAGAGAGGGTTATGCGGGCGAAAAAGTTGCCAAGCCTCGCCGCAACGCGGAACTGAAACCGCGACGCGTGCAAAATTAACGACTCAGAAACGACAGACTCGTTTTTTTTATCCCGCCCTCGCGTTCTCGGGTCTCGAAAATTCTAACCTTCCTATTTTTCCTCTCTCTTTTTGTCTTTCTGCTTCGCGAGAGCACCGAGAAGCGGCGAATAAACAAAAAAGGATCCTCGAGGAGGTTCGAGGAACACGATCGATGGCGAATAACGATAATAGGTTTCTTAAAATTCTCCAAGCAACCTTGGTAGGCGAATCTAATTATAGGGGGAGAGCTGTCGTCGCGACAGACCCCCGCCAGACGCTGACTTATCGCCACCAGACGCGGTAATCCGCTAATCCACCTAACAAACTAGCGCCACGTTCGAACCTTGTTCCGCCGAATTCGCGTCTTCTCTCGATCAAACTTCTTTCCCTTCCCTCCCTATGATCGATTTCGAATTGGCTCCAGTTTCGATTGCATCTCTGTCTCGTTGCGTCTTGGATTCGAATATAATATGAGATTTGTTGGCGAGACTTGTTAAATAACAATGAATTATCGAAATGTGATAATAATAAAGTATAGTATAAAAGTATAAGTCTGTCGATTAAAATAGAGTGACTTTTTTCTTAAATTGGATCATCATTGGATAAATTTTTTTTTAATTTCCATTACAAATTTACTTTCGATCAATTGCAACTTCTTCTTCAAAATTTTCTTCGTATACGTCGCTCAATAATAAACTAATCCTTCTTTCAAGAAAAAAAATTCGATTCGTTCAACTTGTCAAATTTAAAAAAAAGAAAAAGACTTTCGTCCGCTACACTGTCCATATATAAAATTGATCTTCGAGCAAAATTTCTCTGAAAAAAAAATTCAACGGTCATTCAACGTTACGTTCCCTCTACGTGGCCCTCAAATCTCCATCTCTCAAAACATCCACCTCAGCAATAATCTCCATACATCGACTCCACCATTAATCACCAACTATCAAAAGGAGGAACGTCAAAATCCACGTAAAGGAATAAAAAAAAAAAAAAGAAAAAAAAAGGAAATCGATCGGTGAGGGATCGGTCGAGATCGATAGAAATGATGGTTTATCGGCCAGTTTTACCGACACCGAACGCGCTTATCTTCCACGAGTTATTGATTCCGCTTCGGCTATCTTCAGGCAGGATCAACGGAACGAAGCGAAACGGAGAATACGCGGAGAACCGGTATATTTCGTGGTGATATCCCCAGCCTCTCTCTCTTTCTCTCTCTCTTTCCCTCCTTCTTGTTCGAGAGGATCCGTGTGTTGGCCAGCCTGGTATCCACGTTGCAATGTTTTGCCGCCGCGTCGCAGCGCGTTCGCCCAGTAAAAAGGGCGAGTCGTGAAATTGGAAGCCGGCCAAGCGATTGCGGAATCGGCCAGCTCTCTTTAACTTTTGCCCTATTGCGCGTGGTGTTGTCGGTCGGTCGCGTCCCTGTCACCCGTTCCCCTCCCCCATTTCTCCCTTTCTTCTCGTTTTATGTATTTTTATATATCATTCCCTCTCGCTACTTCTCTCTTTCGCTTTCTTTTATTTCTCATCGCCCATTATTTTGCACCGCGTTCCTTTTCTCTCCTTTTTTCTTTCTTTCTTTCTTTCTTTCTTTTCTTTTTCTCTCTCCTACCTTCCACACCCACATCGTTCGCTTTTTATCGACATTCCCATCCTCCCCAACACAGTTCTTCTTCCAGTTTCTTTCCTTCTTTCTTTTTTTTTCTTTCTTTCTTCCTTTCTTTTTTTTCGTCCACGATCACTATCTCTCTCTCTCTCTGTCTCTCTTTCGTTCCAGCGATGGGAATGACACGCTCGCAATGGAGGAGGAAACGGGTTGATAGAGATCGATAAATAAAAGAAGATTCTTCCATGGAAAACAAACTGGGGAGATTAGTTTTTTTTCTTTTCTTTTTACGTATTTTAAACATTTGCACTCGAAAGTTTCCAATATTTGGCGTTCGTTATCCCTCCCCTCCCTTTCCCCCACTCGATTGTAATTACAGAACAATTCCAGAGAGAACGTAAATGTTTAAAAAAGAAGAGGGAGAGAAGCGTTAGATTAACCCAGAAAGAAAAAGTTCCCTTTCATTTTATATCCATGAAAGGTAAGGTTTAACAGCAATTTTAAAAGAATCACCAAAATTAGTCCCATCGGTATCTCGCCTCTTTTGCGGTTTCACGCGTCTCGATTCTTCCATCCTCTCTCTCTCTCTCTCTCTCTGTCTCTCCTCAGCCACTCTCGAGCTCGTTTTCTCGTTCGTTTTTTACGAGCCTTTGTTCCATCATTGAACCACCGATATTGCTATTCCTGGTACGCTTGATCGGCGAACCAACCCTGATCGAGAGATAAGTCCTTCTTCTTTTTTTTTTTTTTTTTCTTTCTCCTCGTGATCCATTTAGGGACAAATCGACCGAGAATGAATATTATACGTCTACGTCGAGGATTCGATGGCTCGGTTTCGTTTTGGAAAAGGGAATCGACTCCGATTCGATCGATACGAGTCGAGATTCCGTTTTTCCTCTCCTCCCCCTCCCTTTTTTTTATAACACGAACATGGAAAATTGCGCGCCTAGAAATGTTATTCAAATCGGATGCGATGAGAAGTGAAAGGGAAAGCGAGGAAAGATCGAGAAACAGTGAGTGAAATATAAAGTGGATGGGTGGATATAAAGGAGGGATACAAAGTGTGAGGTAACGTAAGAAAATTCATAGAATAGAAATGAGAGATTAAAAGAGAAAAATCGGGGAGGAACGAAAATGGTGGCTGAAATCAAAGTAAAAATATAGAGAAGAAAAGAGGAGGAGAAATGTTAGGTAATTAATAATAATAATAACGGCGTGTTAATAATAAATTAAAAGATTAAATCGTTATTGTTGCATTATCATTAGCGGCGACCAGAATGTTCTGTCTCTCGTCTGTCTACCTCTCTTTGATCTGAATCCGTCTTGAACATCCATCGGACCATCGTCCAAGTTAATTAAACATAGGGTCACAAAGTGGTCTGGACCGATGTCGAAAACAATGAAGCGTGCAAACCATCCTCGAATTCAATTATCCACAATGACATCATCTGGACGATCCTGAAAAAAAAAAAATGGACAAAAATTAGCAGCAGTTCTACGATTAATTTCCAATCTATTTCTTTTCTTTTCTTTTTTTTTTTTTATTCATAACTTCAAGGATAAATTCACTCAAACGAAGGAGAAGATTCTTAATACACTTTACTTGCCAGAGAGCTTATAAATAGATTATTCAACACCATCACTTCACAATAGCTTATAAATCGGTCATTTACCGCACTCTGTTAATCGATAGCTTAGCATTAGCAAATATTATCGTTCTCATTTTTACTATTATATTAATAGTAAATTATCGCTGGATGTATCGCGGTGTTCTTTCTGATAATTTCGATCTTTTGAAACGAACGGCAATAAAATGAAATTGCGCTACTCGATTATTTATCGAAATATTTTAATAATTGCTTCTCTGATAACGATAATGGCGATAATATAAATTTTAAAACGTTTAAAGAGAAACGATGCAATAATTCGGAAAATGATAATAATATTCTTGTATTATAAATAGCAATATTTGGTTTGTAATATATTTCGATTAAACTACTAAACATCGTTGCAAAAGAAAGATTTTCCCTCGAATATCAACCTATCTTTCTCCACGTTAATTCAATCGTAATTTAATTGCCAAGCGATAGATAAAGCTGTTCAGATATAAATAAAAATTAATAATATCCAAATTTGGAACGATCCTTTATTTTAATTCCATATCATTCGAATTGGGATAAGAATGGTTTGATTGCTCGATTAAAAATAATCGCGGGAGGACGGAATGGTTGGAGGGGGAGGGGAAGAGAGAGAAACAAAAATAGAGATGTAAAATGGAGAGAAAGGAAAGATTTTTACCGATTGAAAAAGGGAATTTTTTTGTGGCGGATCAATTCAGCCGGGGCACCCTTCTTCGATTGGTTGTTCCGTTAAAACGTGGGATCACAATGCCGGTGGCGGATAGAGGTGAAAAATTTCAGCGCGATGCTCGAGGAGATGGAGAGGACGCGTTCGTCGGAAAAAAACGACGGCTCGATTATTTTCGAGAACCTCGGATTTCAATTTATCGTGTTCACTCTCTCATCTTTCTCTCTCTTTCTCCCTCTTCCTCTATATATATATATATATATATACGTATATATATATACGTGTACGTATATGTTTCCCTTCTATTCACTCTTGGATCGATCCTAAACGCGTGTGTCGGTTTGCGCAAACCAATCCTTAATTAAAAAAAAAAAAAAAAAAAAGAAAAAAAAAAGGGGGAAAGAAAGAAAAAGAAACAAAATGAAACGAGTCCGTGAAAAACGAGTTGACAAAGAATGAGGGAGGGAAAAACCGAAAAAAAGAGGAGGCACGAAAAAATAAAAATGGAATGGAAACAAACTTAACCCTTGTTGGCCGATGTTTTGGCCGATCACCATTGGCTCTCCACGCGATTGCGATTTTTTCCTTCTTTTTATCTCGTTTCTTTTCGAGTGGGGCCTTTGATAAAATCGGGCTACAGTGAAACCGATTCGATAAAAATAGAAATAAACGGAAAATAATGAAATGAAATAAAATGGATCGCATTATGGAATAATAATAATAATAATAATAATAATAATAAAAGAAGGTAAAATATCGTGTTCTACGAGATAGAATAATATTTTGCTAATAATAATAGGATAATGGAAAAAATGCGATGGAAAAATATGTTCTGCGAAAAGAATAATTTGTAAGGTACGATTTAACAAATAAATGGGTGAAGGTTTCGATTCGAGAAATAATTCGTGTCGGTTATGGATGATTGGTTTCAGACTCCTCTCGAAACTTGTTTTTCATACGAGACAAATCGTGATTGAGAAATCAACTAGATCCTAATTAAGGAAAAATTCTGCGAATCCAAAAAATGAAAAGTTTCTCAATCTCCTTTATTCGTTCGTCAGAATAAAGGTTCCGATACGTCAGTCGACATTGGAAACAAGAGCAACTAAGATTTCGAAACTTTGATTAAACTTCAAACCACTTTGCCACCTTAAAGTAACGATTCTCTTCTATCACGCCTACTACCAGAAGTGACAATTTAATACCTTTCTTCCTTTATATTTTTAAGTAAAATTGAAGAAAACTTATGCAATATATTTGTATCTAAGATTAGTTAAAAAAAAATTCGTGTTTATTTATTGCAATTATTCACCATACCACAAATTTGTTACCTTCCTTTTCTTTCTGATCTCTATTTTAAAAATGAAAATTGCATCAATTGAAAATTCCAAGAATTCCATTATCTTCAATATCATTTTTATTACTTTATTATCAGTGCCAATATATCGCGTATACAATAATTTGACGATACATAAATTCCATAATTCATGGTACAAATGAGATTTCCATGGCTGGAAATAAGACGAAATTGCATGGAAAACTTCGTCGTCGTTTCAAAATCAAGTTCGAAAATCTTTCAAACACAAATGAAATTAAATTAAATTCCTACATAAAGATAGATATCTTTAATTTAAAGATTATCATTTTCAAAAAAAAAAATGGAATATGGAAAATTCATTGATTACACTTGACTCGATATCGTATACATTTTGCTCGATATTTGTTTCTTGCCATTTCACACCTAAGATCTTATCCTTATCGATCATTGTATAAATTTCTCTCGCAATCCCTCCCTTCGTTTCCCCGATCGATTCTTCGAAAGATGCTCAAAATTTTCTGGTCCATTTCACTTCGAAGAGTGCACGACAAGCGCATAAGATCGATCGGGGTGGTAAAGTGGAGCATGGCCCTGTTTACGAGTGGTTCGTTAAAGGTGTGGATCGAAAACAATGCAGCCGCCGTGTTTCGTTCGAAAGATGAAATTCTAAGGTTCGATCGATGCTCGAGATGGAGGAAAGGAAAGGAAGCTGAAGGAGAGAGGGAGAGAGAGAAAAAAAATAACATCGGTAACCGAAAGGAATAGAATTCAACGGAGGAGAGGTTGGCTGGTTGGTCGATTTACGAGGTAAATAAATTTCGCGAAAAAAGGAATTCGCTCGGTGAGGGCCACGCTGCTATTTCTATGGGTAACCGTGTGGCCTTTCGTTCCCTGCGGAACCATTATTATCGAGCACGCGAGACTCGACGAGACAATGGCTGCGGCAGAGATTGCAAGAAACCGGGCTCCCTTTTACCTCTTTCTCGTATTTTCTACGCCGAATTCGTCTTCCGGCTGACCAAGCGGAAATCTATCGCGATACTGGTCACCCCTTTTGAATTTCGTTTAGATCGCGATACAATTTTTTCCTCCTTTTCTAATCGTTTCTCATCGTTTATCTCTTTTTCAATTGGAAATTTAAATGCTTGCTTGATCGAATGTTTATTTATATTTTTGTACCTCTACGTCTACTTAAAAATGGTTTTGAATTAAAATTATTTAATTATTTCAATAAAACAAATTTTATCAAGAGGATAGATAACGAAGTTTATTTTATTTTTATTTATAAAGATTCGAAGAGAAGAATTTCATTTTTTTATGTAAAAGTTTTTTTTTTCTTATAAATGATTTTAAGATACAAAGGCATAGAAATACGAAATGAATGCTCTAATTTGATCGTTTGTCGTTGTATCTCTTCTTCGTTAAATATTTGAAACTAAGTGACGTTTATTCTAGCTGTAATTATCCGCCACGAAGTAATTTCAATATTTGTATAGATAAAGGATATATAACGGACAAAAAGTATAAAATATTCGTATATAGAGAAAAAGCAATTTTTTTTTTATTTGTTTGGTTTTTAAATTTCTTAATTGATATTTAAAAAAAAAAAAAAAAGAAAGGACTAAAATGAATTTTTATTCAATGATATATTAAAATATCTATCGTTAAGTTAATTACAGATAAAATGAACGACTTTTTTTTTTTTAATGCTTTTTGAACTTATTAAACGAGATTAAAATTATTGCAATTAAAATCTTAATTATTATTTATATAAATTATTAACGATTAATATTCCAATTAATTAATTTACTTTTTACTGTTTATATTTTCACAATTTATATTTTCATTGACAGATCGTGTGTTCTCTTAATATAACCTTTTCGAAAATTATTAACTTTTACGCGTTGTGCTCAAAATATTTGTACAACAAATTCATCATTATTTCGAATTTAACGTCGAATCACATTTTATTATAATATACAATTTACTCTTTCGTAATAAAATAATTAATAAAACGATATTCAAGATGTATTTAACTAATTTCGAGTTTTGAATTGACATGTGACAAATGTTATTTAACAAATATTATTTAATATATATTAAATACGATACGAATTCATATTAAATCATATTAAAATCATAAATTCTAAATGATTTTAATAGATTCTAATAATCTAAGAAAAAATATTACAAATTATCTTCTAAACCTCTCAATTTTTTAATTTTTTCCTTACCTTTGCGTACGTAGCAACTTTTATATTTGTTCAAAATCAACGTTCTAAAAAATATTCCACCAATATATTAATAAATATATTCAATTAGTGAATAAAAATTTTTATTTCTTTTATCCAGTACACGTATATCAAAATACTTTTGACCAATGTCTGAAAATATTCTGTAATAAAAAATTATTGGATTAATCAAAAAATTCGTAATTTTCATTAAAAGTTGACATTATGTGAATGTGTTTATGAACTTCCAAGAAACAATTCGAATATGTGTCGTAATTGTTACATACATACAAGTTATACATATATCAAGATACAAGAAAAACATTCACAAAGCTACACATACAAACAAAAATTACAGGTTTGTCCGGCGTACTCTTCTCATTCTTATCCCTTCAGACTGTCATCCTTTTCGATCCACGCAGAATCCCCTGCAAGGAACAAAACGATATCAGAGAGATATTTCGAGGTACCTCTCAGAAAGGTGGAAAAAAATCATAAATCAAAACGAATAATAGATACTTGCCTTGCTAAAAAAAAAAAAAAAAAAAAAAGAAAAGTGTCTTTCCAAAACACTCACTTTCGACAACCAGCCCAAGAACTCTATATACTCTCCAACTATTCGATCACAGAACCGTATCACTTTCTCATCGCATCCCGCTCATATCGGGAAAATAACGTGTTTGGATCGTTTCCAAAAAAGGAACGAAGATCAAGACGCGGTGTAATCCATCTTCGAGGAGTTCGATTTTCGAACGCATGATGAGAGACGCGTACAGTGGACACAGGCATACGCGAAATATCCGGCATAACTTTGATTCGTGCCCAGCCAACCCAGATCCAGTTTTAGCCAGAATGACGCAGTGCGGAGAGGGGGGGAGGAGGAGGAGGAGGAGGAGGATCAGGGTGGAGTTTAAGGGTCCTGCCCGGGTCATAGTCCTTTGGGAAACGGACCGAGGCATCTGGTATAACCCTCTGATTTCTGGCCGACATCCCTCGCTTTTCGTATCCCGGGGCCATGCGAGTCACTGTCTGGGGGTGACTTACTTTAAAGGGGGGAGACTTGCGTTGATTGGCGACAGGATATTCTACTTGGGAACTAACAGGGTTTGGATGTCCCGTCCACCTTTATCCGGGGAAAGCTCCCGTATCTCGTCTCGAGCCTTGATCCGGAGGATATAATTGATATAAGTTAAGGGAGACTAACTTTAGATCCCCTGTTTCCCGCTATTAATAGATTTGCAATTGGCGCGAGAACGCCGCTCATAGTTTCCGCGGGAGTCTACGTTGACCGATTGTTGATTGAAGAAAGGTGGTAACTGAGAAAATGTATATTTTTGTATCGGATAATCAATATTTTTCGTTTTGTTTCGATGCTAAATATGCGAATTGTAATATTTTAGTTAGAAATATTGACAAAATATTAAAATAAAGGATTGTTTATTGTTTCTTTAAAATTGTTGAAACCAATAAAAATTGTATTGACTCGTTATTACGAATAGATTCCTCGATACTTGCTTTAGTACTTGTTGAAAAGTTTTAAATAGAAGGATATAAAAAAAAATATTAAAACTATCAGCTGCAATTAACTCTAACTACGTTTGAGAGTTAATAAAACAATTTTAGTAAAAAATATTTCAACGTTACCGTTATTAATATCCGTGATAAAGGTTCCAAGAAATCATATATTTTCCACATTATTCATGGAACAACGTTAGACCTCTTTAAGAGGCTTTGCAAAGAACTTCATCCGCCTTTTCCCTCCTCTTTTTCATAAACTTGTTTTCCATCAACAATCTCGCATGTATGATCAACGGCAGAGAGTACGCCCAACGTAGAAGCTTCTACGCGGGAAAAATATTTAAATGGCCGCCAATAAGCTGTCTCGATAGATTTGCCAGCAAAAAGAGATAAAGGAAACATCTTTAAAAAATTTGAGATCGTCATGTTTGCCAGGATAACCGGATAAAATGAACGCCGACCCTAGGGTTGGTCCATCAGATGCATTTATGCATCCCGATCCGAGTGTCCTCGCACTCAAGGAAGACGGATTTCGCTGGAGCGAAAGGGGATCCCATGTTTCTGGCATGGTTGAAAAATAGATACACCGGGGATCGAGTGGCTGTTCTCACTTGGAAGAACTTGTAAAACACGGAGCCAATTTTTGTAACCGCATCCAAGATATGGAAATCTCGTCCAAGATTCCGCGGACGTTCCTTCGATAAGGAAGATGGATCTAGGAAATTTGATCTAGGAAAATTGGCTGATCGACTGTAGAGAGAGGCACCTGCTTCCGCATTTATCAAGGAGAATTTGATAAAACTCATGGTGGATGGGTGTGGATAAATGGATTAAGTTGGAGAAAGAATGTTAGGAAGAGAGAGGTTAGGTTAAGTGGCTCGATCGACGCGTGTCTATCTCCTGTAAATGCGAAATATATCGTCATAAGATGGCGCCACTGTCGTTTAGTTGATATCAAACCAACTGTTTTACTCGACGATATTTATTTTTCGAATTTTTTTGTTTTCTACCTCTGTTTATCCATTTCATTTTTGTTTGATTTTGAAATCAGATAAATAAACGCGCTTCGAACTAATATATACGCGCTAATATTGATTCAAAACGAGTAAATGTTTGTCGTTAAATAGATCAAGAGAGATTTTAATAATTTCGATTCGTTTACCTGGTTTTATCAACGAACGATTTAACGTATGAACGATTTTCCCGTCGATTGCAGATACTTGCAAGACAAGCTTCCATTCATCGACCGCACCAGGACGGCGATATGGGGTTGGAGTTATGGTGGATACGCGACGGGAATGACGCTCGCCATGGATTATCACGGAGTCTTCAAGTGCGGCATGTCCGTGGCACCTGTAACAGATTGGGCTCTTTACGGTACGTCTACGAGAGATAATATTTTCATCCGTTGAATACACGCATACTTTATCGTTATTTCATTCTTTCTTTTCTTATCGTACTTCGCCGAATATTTAACATTCGATTCAACGCTCCTTACTTTATCTCCAATTTTTTTATATTTCCGCATCTCTTATATCCTTGGTTAAAATCTCGAAAATCGAGGTGTTTGAATTTCGAAAGAAATTCAACTACTTGGCAAATTTTGATCTCGCTTTTCTGATACACATACCCCAATTTCGTTAAATTTATCGAATATCATCCTTCATTCGGTCATCGATGATAAGCGAATATCGAACACGAATCTGCCCCTTTGATTTGAACTGCAAACTTCTGTTAAACCTTCTGTTCAATCTTCTACGAAATTCTCTCCGCTCTGAGGACGTGTCTTTAACCTTTGGCAAACGTAATTTCCAATTATGTTTAATCTTAGCGATCGTCATCGAAACAACTTAAACGTATCGTTTATTATAAAATTATCAAAATGAAACTTTGAATTAATCGCAAGATAGAAAACGTTCGATCTTTGATACACCAAGTCACGATGATTTGCATGGTAAGAAGTGTAAGTATCGAAGAGAGGCAAGCGAGAAGGTGGGAAAAACGAGAAGTTGGACGGTTCGTTTCAGCCTCGATCGATTCAATTATTGTCGAGGTCTTGTCGCAACCGGCTACGCTCGCATTTCAAGATATCAGATTTATTTCCTCGTCGAGAAATCATCGTTCAGAATCGTCCCTATCGTAACGAGGAATGCTCGATCTTCCTCGTCGATGCACATTTTTAACACGAGTATTTCACTTTTTTCCTCTCTTTCTTTCTTGAAAGATATCATCTTTATAGATATCGATTGTTGCGTCCTTCTTTCTTCGTGCTTTCTTTTATTTTTTGTTGAACGAAAAATTTTCATTTTTATGCATAATTGTTTATGTTCCTTTTTTTTATAAAAATTGTCATTTTTTCATAAATATTGGAAGTCATATTTGAATATATTAAAGATATAATTTTCAGACACAAATATTTCAGTGCTTTTTGAAATAAATTTTTAAAGATACCAAGCAAGCTGATATATCAATCTTCTTATATCAATATAAACGCTTGAATAAATTAATTATATTAACCAAAATGTGTTATCTATTATTGTATATAATCTATTTTATATATGTATCAAATATATATGAATTATTCGTCGATATATAATATATTTTCTTTGTTATTATATTATTTATAAATTCAAATATCAATATATTAATCTTTTGTTCTTTTCATATCATCTATATTATATCATTCTAATTGAGTGTAGTAACAATCTACAATCTCAAATAAGATTATATATAAAAATTTTCATAATAATATACGTTATAATGCGTATATATATATATTTCCACTGTACAATTTTTTTTATCGTGATATATTTGACTGTTTAAAAGATCAGTAATAAAACGAAATAAAACATGAATATGCTTATATGTGAATTTTAATTTCACATGGATATAATTTCAATACATATTATACTCATATTAATAAATGTATTAATCACTGACCATTATATGAGATACATATGAATGAAATAGAATGTAATATCAATTATTGCTCACCTCTCTCTTATTTTTTTTATTGATATTTCCTTGTCATTTTTTTTTCTTTCCCTCCCCCCTCCCTCCCTTTTTTTTTACCGAATTAGAAAAAATAAATTTAATAAAATTATCATAAATGATAAACAATATATGGACAGAGAACATATGTATAACGATGCATGCGAAAATAATAAATTCATTATTTGTACATTAATTACCAGTATATCGACTCAGTAAATATGTATTGGAATGATAATTATAATATAATTTCTCGGGACGAGATAATTTACACCCACGCGCTAATTAAAGATCATTAATGCGATATCGATGAATGGTATATTCGATTGGGAAAAAATTCTCGCAACTGATGGAAAATTTAATCGATATACGAGAGAGAAACAAGCCCTCCTCTTCATTGTAAACATTTCCACGGAAAGAATTTTCGATTCGCATCGCTGCCTCATTTCGCTTGACTTGCTTAACCAATCAAAATAAAAGAAGAAAAATATATATAGATATAGTACATGTACAACGTTGAACGCAAAAACTATCGTTTCTGGAATTGAATTCCATGCGAAATCGAATCGAAAATGTTCGTCGAACGATCGTAACCGGAAACGAACGATTCCTCGGCAACAGTTTAACGGAAGAAAATGCTGCTACCGCACTTCACCTCTATAAATCATCGAGTAGCAAATGTTCTATTAAATGGGGGCTATTCGTAGGGGCCATTGAACGATTCAATTATTTTTCGCGTGATTAATTTCGAAGATTTCCCGTAAAAGTTCTTTTTATTTTATCTGTTTAAATTTAAGAAGAAGAAATTCTTCGAGTCCAGAAAAATATTTAAAAATCCTTTAGTTTTATAATTGATATATTTTGTAAGAAATAAATCTCTTTTGGATTAAGCTTATTTTTCAATTTTTCACCATTTTCGTTCATTTTTTCACCAATAATTTTAATATCATTGATACGTGGAATAAAATAAATAAACGCAGTGGCTGGTATCTTGGTTCGTGGATCATTTTTATTTTTCGTGCACGATATCTTTCACATGCAACGATAATTGCTGATTTAAAAGTTAAATTTAAAATTTTAAATTTACTTGTGACATAAGTAACGATAAATAATTTTTTCACAACTTATCGCACGAAGGAAATGATCCTATTTTTAATCTTTCGATTTTTAAACTCGACGAATTTCCAAAATAATTAATACCTGTACCGTGTACCAGTAGCACATACACACGCATGAAGCAATTTCCAGACAGCCTCGCGGATTAATTAAGTGACATGCCGGATGTAATTCACCGGCGCGATTACGCGCGAAGCGTGTCGTTTTGTTTGTCGCACCCTCTGTGGCAAAAAGAATCTCAACGAGATTTTCCTTTGGGTGTTGGTTATTTTTAATTAAACTGCTGAAAAACTCGTAGATTGTTGCAACTTATATATTCTCAACGCTAAATTTTTTATTGCAATGGAATTTTAAAATTACTAGTATCGTAGAAATATCTGCTCGCAGATATTTTTTAACTGTGAAACACCTCGAGACGAATACACGTGTTAATATATTCGTGTGACGTTTCTGAAAGATTGAAACAAAGAAAATTTAGTTATATACAAAAATATCTGTCTTCGTCATACTGCCTGTCCCCTATGAATATATTAACATTCCTATGTTCCACCACATAATCTATGCATGTATAAAACAAAAGGAAATACCAGTTCTATCATTCATTATATAACACTATAAAATGATTGGAATTTTATTTAATATTGAAAATAACGAAAGAAAAAATTAAGTTTGATGAGATGTTCATAAAAAATTCGATTACAGATTCGATATACACGGAACGGTTCATGGGCCTACCATCCGACAATTTGCACGGCTATGAGCAAGGTCAACTATTGAACAAAGTGGATAACATTAAAACAAAGATGTATTACTTGATCCACGGTACTCTGGACGATAACGTGCACTATCAGCAATCTTTGTTGCTCGCCAAGGTTCTCGAGCAAAAGGATATTCTGTTCAGGCAACAGGTACGGTATTCGGAAGATTTATCTTCCGATAATTGATTTATTACGCTTTATTTCTTTGCTATTTTATCGAGAAATTTCGTTTATTTCTGAAAATGAGCGAAACATAGATATAAATGTTAAAAAGAAAAAAAAAGGAGAGGAACGTGTCATTTCGCTTCGTATTATTTCAAAGAGCTTATGAAATTATTATGCTTAGCATTTATCTACGTGCTTCCTGCCCGGTTCATGGAGTTTAATATTCACGATTAAAATCTACAAAGCGCATGCGAAGAACAGTTTTATTCCGTGTGAATAAATTCCCACTGTTTCGCTTAAGTTTCGCGTGAAACACTTTTATTTAAATGACAATTACAGTTGTGTTTTCGTTGTAATCGACATTATTTGTTTTCCCTTCAGATAAATAGCTCATTTGTATTATTTTATCGCGTTAATAATTTTCAAATGAGATTAAAAATATTTATAAAAAAGATTACTTGTTATAAAAAAAGAATAAAAATTTAATTCTTTTCTTTTTTTTTTTTTATAGACATACACGGACGAGGATCATGGGATCGCTCAGTCACGAGCTCATCTTTATCACTCGTTGGAAAATTTCTTGGACGAATGTTACGAAGCTTCATGATCACAGCGTCGAGGGAAAATGACAATCTAGATCCTTTGCGCCACCTGCCTCACATTCCACTTGTAAATACCTTGCCACTTGTACATATTCGATGTACAATATGTAATATGAAGCGTTAGTGTACATAATTGAAAAAGGAAAAAAAAAAAAAAAAAGAAAAAAATAATTAAATACATTCGATTCAAACGTGATAATTTGAAAGATATCGTTCTTCTTTCGATTCTTCATGATTAATAACGAAGGAAAATTTCATATATTTATAATCGAAATATAAAAATAATTGTATTGTAATCGAAGATCGAATATAGGAATTAACTTATTTAGAATGAGGATATATTTATACCTATTTGCGAATCGTTTGAGTCGAATGTAATTTTTGATTGTTAAGAAATCTAGAATTGGAGAATTTTTTTAATCTATTTTTTTGGAGAGACTAGATCGTTTATCGAAGGCCTAATGGGCTCGAAAAAAATAAATTTCTAGCCCTCTTATGAATAAATAACTAAGCCAACGTATAATTGCATCTCGTGAAAACATTTTTTAAAAGTAAGTTTCGTGAAATGACAGATGCAATGCGTTGTATAATCGCCGATAATTCAAAAATATCGAGAATAAGACGAATGTTTTTTGTGAGATATATTATATTGTTAATAAACAAATGTTATTAAATATTATAACGATAAAAATTCGTACATTCAATTACGAATTTATAACACATGTTCCTCTTTCGTTTCAAGCGTTATATGCGAGGCAAGTGAGAATTATGTGAAATGAAGTATAATTAAATACTCTAGGGAGTGTTTTATGAAAAATAAAAATAAATATCCGGCTCGGATATTGTTTATCTCTGAAAGAAAGATCCAACGATATCATTGATCGCATATTTAATATTCATTATTTTTCTTTTCTGTTTTTTTTTTTTTTTTTAATTTCAAAACTTGGTGGTGTGGTATAAATTTTATGCAAAAGATTATTTTCGCTTTTTTTTTTTCTTACATTAATAATATGGTATTTAGGCTATAAATATTATATATGTTCTACATTAAAAAAATATTATTTCAACGTTTAAAATTTAAGTTGATGGAATATATCTATAAGTAAAAGAACATTATTTGAACATAATTATTCTTTGTTAATTTTATCAATGTTAGAATAAAAAAGTCTGTTTAATACTATTATAGTGTAAAACATCTATTGTATATATAATTAAGTTGCTGGACTGGTTGTTAAAAAATTCCTCATTATAACATATATTTCTCTTTACTATTAAAAGGAAATATAAAAACATTATCGCGATTAATATTTAACATTTAAGTCCCGGTAGTTTAACCAATGTACTTTAAATACAAAAATTTTATAATGAAAGGACCACTATAATGGTTTCAAAGACAGATTAATAGGAATTTCTCAAACTAATTGTTAACTTTTATTCCAATATATTGTACAAAATATTTAATCAAATATATACAATAAAAATATATTATTACAAAATTTTCAACCATGCATAATTACGAAAAATGTAATGATAAATTAACAGTATTATATAAAATTATTATAATGATTATTATTATTATTATTATTATTATTATTATTATTATTATTACTATTACTATTATTATTATTATTATTATTATCCATTTATTGATATTTGTTAAGTATATTATGAATAAAGCTCTATGTTTTATTAACACGGAGTGTTTATGTTTCAACAATTATTTACCAATCAATTAAGTAAAGAATGTTGAATGTACAAATTAAAATATATAATAAAAATTTATGTTATGAATTCTCTGTCTCTTTAAATCTGAAAAAAAAATATATTTAAACATTTCTTCTTGAAAAAAATCATATTCATAAAAAAATTCTCTTTTCAAAACTTATTTTTTATGCTTAAATAATATTAAAAAAACATACTTGCACTTAGTACATGTATAAAATACTGTTTGTCCTTCATCTGCTGACCTCAATTGCAATGTAGCGTATGACATTTTATCATTTTGACATTGAGGACATTTCCTTTCAACAATTGGTCCTTCTGCTTCTTCTTTTTCGTCATTTTGTTTTGATAGAGTATAAACATTTGTTTTATTAAAATGAATAGTATAAGACATTGACATGTCTCCAAAAGCTAATAATAAAAATTTAATATTTAAAAATAATTTTTTAGAATTATTTAATACAGTAAATAATTCTGATTCTTAACTTTAATAATTTGATTTTTTTAGTGAAATGAATTTAAAAGAATAAAAATAGAAATTGTAAACAAATAAAAAATACCTTCAGGACCCCATACCCTTTTGCAAGCATAACATGTTACATTTCCTTTATCACCTAACAATGGTAATATTGATCCGCAATCAGAACAAAAACCAGGAGTACTTATAAAAGAAACAGTAGAGTTTTGTGCCATTTGAGATTAAATAAAAATAACTAATTGTAACCTTAAAATGATTATAACCTCTAAAATGAAATAACCTCTTGATGTAATAAAAACATACACGCAAATTGAAAAAATACTTCTACTAATAAACTACCATGAAATATTGAATATAAGAATGAAAACTTATATGCTAAATTGAAATAGACATTGCTTATCTAGTATACATATTTTTTATGCTTATTTCATGGAAACTATTCCTAATGTTCAATATAGCTACATGTCGCGCGGCGTTTCTGCGCGTGTATGTTTTGCTCGTTTACTCTATCAGAACCGGCAAAATGGACGATATAGCACTCCGAGTATCTGATCATGTTTTAGAAGTGATTTTTTCTTATTTAGACTTGCACACGTTGAGAAACTGTTCGTTAGTATGCAAGCGATGGAATCGTTTCTTAAATGATGAGAATAATGATGCGTGGAGAATGCATTGCATCAGAAAGTTAGCCCAAGAAGCACTTAGTTCCGATTTATTATCATCGGTGCCTACTTATAAATCAAAGCTTCGTGCGTTTTATCATGCATGGAATCCTAATGACTGCTCTCGTAATATTTATATTAGGCCCAATGGATTTACTATGCACAGGTAGCATCTTGGATTCTGTCATTTCTGTATGTTATTTTCTAGTTTACATTTTAATTTGAATCGTCATACAATGTTAAATTTTCTTCGTTATATTTACATGTATATCGAGAAATTAAAAATATTTTAAATATTTTAATATTGAAATCTTCGAACAATATTAAAAGTCCAACTGCTTCGCAATAAAAATTAATTATTTAAATATAAAATAATAAATTTTCGGTGTTGAGTGCGTTTTTATGTAATAAATGTTAAGTGAGTGCTTGAATCTTTACTACTTGAGTTATAGGAATCCAGTTGCTCAGAGCACAGATGCCTGTAGAGGTAAAATTGGTTTTCGACATGGACGTCATGCCTGGGAAGTTATTTGGGAAGGACCTTTGGGCACAGTGGCAGTAATAGGAATAGCTACAAGAGAAGCACCTTTATTATGTCATGGATATGTAGCATTAGTTGGTTCTGATGAGCATTCATGGGGATGGAATCTTGTAGATAACCATTTATTACACAATGGAAATGTACAAGGAAATTATCCTTTACTTAACAATGCTCCAAAATATCAGGTATATTGCATTTTTTATGATATAACTACTTTTTATATAGGTAAAGGGATATTTCTTAAAATAAACAATTTTATAATTATCAGGTTGGGGAAAGAATTAGGGTAATATTAGATTGTGATGATAATACATTATCTTTTGAAAGAAATTATGAATTTTTGGGAGTGGCATTTAGAGGTATTGTATCTCAATGTTTCCTAGTTAAAAATAAATTCTTAAAAAAAAAAAAATAATTTTTTTGATATTAATGAAAAATTAAATGCATAGGATTGCCAGACAAAAGATTATACCCATCTGTATCTGCTGTATATGGAAATACAGAAGTATCTATGGTGTACTTAGGACCACCTCTAGATGGCTAACACTTTATTTCTAATAGAAACATATCTCCAAAAGTTTGATGAAATTTGGATGCAAAATTGTTTGCATCATACCAAAATGTCTACTATGAAGTAGAACAAGCACACCAATGAACTGTATGATACTCTTTAAAAGAGATGTGTGCCTGTTCATTCAGTCAATAACATTGTAAATAGTATTAGCATTCCATTTCAATCGATAAATTCATGGTAGTGCTTTATACAATGCTAACAGTTATAAGTTACTCAACAATCAACATTAATAAATTCATTTCATTTAAATCATATATCTGCTAATAGTGCTGATATATACATTTTATAATGAAATTTCCCGTTTAAATTTTATATTTGAAAGTATCTTTATACACGAAAGTTGAGTGACATATTACTGATTTTGAAATAAATGTAAAAATATTCTTAAGTTAGACAATGTGTGAAAAGAAGTTCCTTCGCGAATTATATATGTTCTTTAAGAGAACATGAATTGAATTATTTTATTATTCTAAAATCTCATTAAATTATGTAGATTATAATTTTTAAGTAATATTTATACACAGACAAATAAGTTCTTTGCTTTTCAGTATTAATATTTGAGTCTTCATAAAAATATTTTGCTTTATATGAAATCTATTCATATGCCAATAAAATGGCAAATTTTTATTTGTTTATAAAATAGTCATATATTTAACTTATTTCGATCATTACTAAAGACGCGAATTAAAAATTAAATTAATTTTTTTATCGTCTTTAATTACATAGGAACCGTAAAACAAACTGTGATTCATCTGTATTTTATTATGTTAACACCGTGTAAAGATATCTTATAAGATATCTTATGTTTACCATACTTAAGATCTTTTTGTATAAAATATGTTTCTTTTTCCTTTTTTTTCGTAAATTTATTTAAATATTTATATGTATTTAAAAAAATTATTATTTATTTTCTAAATATAAGTATCAATTTTTCTAATACTGATGAAACAAGCAGCGAAATTGACAAACAATTCGAAGAAAACTTCGTAATTATAGTATACAGGGTGTTCCACTTAAAGTGTTCATAGCTGCTTTATTTTTAAATGTACAAAACAATGTCGTAAATTGTAAAATATCACGTGATAAACATCACTCAATTTGTATGATAATTAATATTTTTCTTTTTAAGTAAAGCGAAATAATGATAAAAATAAAATTAGTACCTGTCGAATTCATTTATACGACATTATAATCGAACTGATTTTTTTTTCTCTATGAGAATTTTGTTTTTATATGTGTCATAATTTGTGTATAAATATTCATTTAGTTATCATATCATGTTTTAAAATATCATATATTTTAAAATTTTTAAATTATATTTTCATATATTTTAAAATTAAATTAAATATATTTTAAATCATATATTTATAATCGCAGTATAAAATTTAAGTGATCACTATTGTGATTGATGCACAACAAATCTTATTTAACTAATGTAATCAACTTTTTGATTCGCTTATGCATTTAGTATAAGAAAATTATGTATCAACTATGCGTGAAATTTGTACATCGTGCTCTGTGAAATATATTTATAAATAGAAATTATTCATTAGCGCCCACAATTGACGCTAGAACTTCAACGTAAACGAAATGACGAATAAGAATGATTTCTAATGTACATATTCATTATGGTTATTGTGTTTGTTACATGTAGTTTCGATGAAATTATGTTTTTTCTAAACTTTTGTACAGAATCGTGTATATATATAGTAATCATGGGTGTACGAGAAAAAAATAAACCTTGTTTTATATCTATTTAATGGATTCATATACATAAATAGCAAACATTACGGATCACGGACTGATTTAGAATTAATATTTCTCTCGATCGATTATCGGTCCAATCAAGTCTCCATAAAAAGAAGTATACTCTCGTTTCGAAAAAATACGAAACGTAATATAAGTTAACTTCGAATACGAACTATTGATATTACATGTGGAGTATAGTGGTGCCTTATTACAATTTTTTCGACATAATATTGATGTGGCTATGATGATACATAATAGCGTTAAGTATTCCAATATTAATAGATATCAACCAGTTATAATAATTCGAAAAATCGGTAATAAAACAAAAAAATCATTTTGTAAAACACGTGTTACGCATGCATCATATAACCATTTGCGAAGCTATTCTGTACAAATGTTTAGAGAAAGAATGAATTAGTCGTAATACGATTAAGCTTGGAACACCAGTATACTTGCACGTATATCAGAAATATGAGAGTTTTAAAGAAACATAAAAAAAAAAAAGAAATGTAAATCGCTCTGTAAATAAATTATTTTATTTTAATGCTTTAATGTTTGTATTGTTGCATACCACGAATCATAATGATTGATAAATTTTAACATTTTTTTCTAAGAAGAAAAAAATGAAACAAATGTTTGGTATCATAATTTATTTAAACACAAGAAATACTTTATATAAACCTTTTCCACCTCGTATTCCTTGTACAAATCAACGCGATTTAATACGCGATTTAATACGCAATTTGAAATCAAACATAATGTTTCTTTCATTATTTGTTCTTTACGGATTAAGTTCCACATTTAATACCAAATTTATACATGATTGCTATCGCTATGACGATAACGCTTTCTATAACTTACAAAAATATAATGGCAATTTATTATACATTTAATTTTTATTGCTGTGCAATTTGTAAATAAATTCTAACTTAATTATACGTATTAAAGATTCAATGTTGCAATCAAGTAAGTTAATTAAAAGTAAATTATTAATTGGAATGAATCCAAAACTTTCTTTGGTACATTGAGACATTGAATCTTATATTATATTGTTATATTATATAATAATGATTTTCATTATTCATGCTTATTTAAATTATGCTTATTTTCTGATAAACAGAGCTAATAAAAAAATAACAGAGTTTTGAAAAAAGATAGATATACATAATATTTTTGGTTTTACTAAATCTAATAGAAAATATTGATTCAAAATATATATTATTTATACATATGTATTAATATTATATACATTATTAGATTTATACATATGTATTAGTATTATATACAGTTATACATATTTATACATATGTATAAATAATTTAATTCATCATTTAATTTGTAATAAAAGTTCTTGTTGCACAGCAAATGACTACTAATATTTAATGCATATTAAAAACAAATATTGTTATAAAAATTTTTTTCTTATTATTATAGCATATCAAAAATCAAAATTAAACTTTTCCAAGGCCTTTGTAATCACAAGTTAAATGCAAATAATATTCAGTTTGAATAAAATGTAAAAGTTTTATTAAATATCAATTAACTCTTTTATGTGGAATTCATATATAAAATAATTATTTATAATATCTTACTTAATTAGATATTTATTTCTTCTTATCCGCAATAGTTTTTCATGATTTTATAATTTTTAATTTATTTATTTTCCACACAAAAGAATTTTAAAATTAGTTATATAAAAAGTGCGCATAATTAAAGCATAATTAATCAAGATATTAAAATTATAATTACAAATATTATATATAAAATTTTCATTCAATTTAAAAAATAATAAGGAAACTATTTGATATAAGTTAATGAAAATTTTGAATGTAAAAATTTAACAAAATATATATGAAATAGATAGAAAATTTTTCATTAGGCCATGATATATAAACATTTACTTTCTTGTGTAAATTTATTAATTTAATATTATGAGCAAATGTTCATTTTAAATAATAGTTTATTCTACAAAAAAATTAAAAAATAAAAATATGATAAAACAATTTAAACAAAAAATAGGAAAATAGAATGTATATAAAAAGTGTGCACAAGATAATTATTTGTTATAATACTTATTTGAATTTTATATTGTTACAAATTTTTATATAGATGCATGTTAATTTTGATAATTGTATAAAATCATTACTTGATGTAATTTTAATTTTAATTTTTTTCATTGATTTTTGATTGATTCTCATGTTGCATAATTAAAATAAATATTTTATTATCTGTGCATACCATTAACACAATTTATTATATTTATTTAAAATAGATTAACTTTCATTATTTATTAAAATATTTGTCTTTTGTATTTCATATCACATAATTAATCATTATATCACAATAAATCTGCTTTTCAGTAATGAGAAATTATCTTCTGGAAAAAGATAATTCATTAAATTAAAAATAAATAAATCACAAAATTCATTATTTGATTTAGCACGCTTGTCTTTTAATTATGACAGGTACATTATTTTCATAATTAAATCTCTATTATAGCATGATAAGATAAACATTATAATAATAATATATTTAAGTGTAAGAAAAATAAAATTGATTCTCTAATGACACTGAAAAAATTGTATCCATCCATGTAAATTGTAAGATAAATGTTGTAAAACAATTATTTATGGAATGAATTTGAAATAGTTTATATATACATAAATAATTCAATAGCATAAAAGAATAATCACGCACAAAAATATTTTTATAATAATAAAAAAATAGCATATAAAACAATTATCCTCTTTAATTATATTTTGTTATATTTTTAAAAATTGCCGTGTTTTTAAATAGAAAACTGATTTACACATAACATTCCTAATTATAGATGCATAAAAAATGCGAGATCATTGGATTCTCATATTCAGAAAATTCTAAAAAAAAAAGAATTCGAAAAAAAATGTGCTATATAGCACAATAGTAGAACCTACTTAAAATTTATGATATTCATTATTTATTTGAAATTTATAAATCCCTAATTACTATTATAATTTGTTCTACACTGTTTCTATTCAATATATTATTCACATATACAGTGTGAAAAATAATTACAGAATTGATTATTAAAAAAAAAAATCTGTAATTATTACAGATTACAACTATATATTATGAATGCACATATAATAAACACAAATCAGTTTGTGTTCATTTAGTTATTGACATACAAACTTATATATTTTTTTGAATCAAATACTCACTGAATTGCAGCAGAATATTTGTATAATATTCATTAGTATTACGAAATATTATTCTAGTTTACATGTGTATGTCCATTTCCTGAGGTATCTTCATACAATTTTTCATTATCATCAAAATTATTTCTTGTTGGAAATACACATTCAAGCGTTGGTTTTACTTTAGTCAATGAAAACTTTGTTAAGAAAAAATCAGATACATAGCAAAATAGCTTACATAATAAAGGACATAGTAATCCTTGATGAATAAATGTCCACATTCGATAATTTTGTCCTTCAAATGGGTCTAAAATAGCAGCACATAACATATGACTAAGATTTACTTGCGTGGGCTAAAAAATGAAATATTAGAATTAGAAATGAAATACAAAATAAATATAAATAAAAATATGTTATATAGTAATACATACCAATGCAATAGGTTGGATAATCCAAAAATGATAAACTAAATTTATTCCATAACTAAATACACACCAACTCATATCCGATAGAGGTTCAATATTATAGACACCTAAGGATAAAATATATGTTTAAAATGAAAAAAAAAAAATTAATATTCAAAACAGTTTGACTATAACTATCTACCTCCAATTCTCAACAAATAATATGGTATTACTACCATTAAACCATGTTGAATATAGTATAATGCTTTATCTGCAAATATCTGAAACAATTATATTAATATAAATTTGAACCATAAAAAATGTTTTTTATAGTAAAAAAAAATGATTTACTCTGCGAGATTCTGTTTCTGGAAATAAATATGCTAAAAGTGGTCCATTCAAGAAGTTTAAGTGTATCCTAAAGATAGCTGTAACCATAGGGCTAGGATTTGCTGCCAATAAATATAACTATATCAAAAAAAAAAAAAGAATAATTATAATTATATCAGCATAAATAAAATATATATATTTCTGTTCAAATACTTTTATTTATTTTACCTGTGCTGCTGATGTTATATGACAAGGATTTAATATATATATAACTGTTCTACTGGTAAACTTAAATCCAATTTCCATTCCTAATACTAATGACATAATGATTAATAAAATCCTCCTACCAACACAATCTTGATTTACATATGATACTTTAGATGGTAATTTGATTCTTCTGTAACCCCATACTAGAAAACTTATTATGAATATTGATATAAATAATGTTTCAATAATTCTTTGTTTTAAACTTAAATAATATGCACATTCTGGTCCTACATTACGTGGTATAGAGGCATTAACACCATCATATGCCCATTCAAACATTGCTATGAATTCTTTTTATGCAACTGAAATTAAACAAAATTAAGATTAATGATTTAAATACAGATTAACTCACGTTTAAATCTATGCTATCCGCAATGACGAATTTCAGACTACCAGTAAATAGAACGTTTTATTGAATAATGTACATAATTCCTTAATGCTTGTTTAAACATTAGATAAACAAGAAATATAATATACAGAGAATTAAAAATGAATTATAATTTATTACTTTTGAATGTTATATTGGATAATATAATTATTGATTCCGAAACGAAGAGTCTTTAAATAGAAAATTATTGAATTTAACGTACCTATTTTCTCAGAATCTAATAAACACAAAAGTAATATAGAATACTTTAAATTGATATGCACTGTATAACAAATTGCATCAACACACACTTGTAAGTATAAATGAATTTCATACTGAGCACCGCGTATTTCCTATTGACGTTTCCTATCGAAGAACTTCAAAATTCTGTTACCATCTTCATATCATTTTCAATAATACCGACTCAGCACAATAAAATATCACAGGTACATCACAGATGATGCATATATTATATTTGACAGATGGCACCACAATATTCTTATAAGTTCAACTCGGCCGATAGTTCACGTTTTAATTCCTAATATTAAATTTTTCTATTTACTTTCGATCGTATAGGGGAAGAAAGAAAAAAATTTAGTACGAATATGCATAATCAATATTTAATCTAAAATACAATAATTAGAATACTGTAAGAAAAGAAAGAGGGAAAGAACGATCAAGTGAACGATAAAATGAGTAAAAAATCAGTGTAACTAATCTAAAATAATATTAAATGAAAAATAAGTGAGTTTTTGAGTTGCTTAGAACAAATATCAGAAAACTAACAGAAAAAAGAGATACCTGATACTAAAAGTATATCCACTGTTTTGCAATGAACATATTCAAATAATTACACAAGAGAATTCTAAATTACGGACAAATTTAAGCAAGACCTAAACAAAAACTAAAATAGAACAAAGATTACTGTTGCCCGGAATTTCAGTATTGCCAAATATGCAGCTAAAAGAAAATTCAGAAAAGAAAATTCTGCGCTGATAAAATTTAAAACAGACGCAAACGAAAGCATTCAACTAACGTGATATAAAATTCATAGAAACGGTGTAAATAAACGATTTAACACAAATGTAAATAAAAATATAATCATTTTCTAAGTTTTCTATTCGCTATATATAAAGAATTGAAGAAGTCAGAACACTTCACAGATCACGAACAAAAAAAAAACCAATAGATTTTACAATAGAACTAAATAAATTCTAAATTAAAAATTGCCATATTTGAAAGAACAGTTTCTTACAGACTACTTTAAGATTTACAAATCGTGTAATATGCAGAGATATCTAGAATTTATTAAAACAAGAACAAGTAAGAAATAATTAAATTCTATAAAAAAAAAACATTGCTAATAAATATTGCTTAATATATTAGAAATAAATTACAGGGAAAATGTTAGAGAAAAATAGAGAGAAAATATATTACGATTTACAATTAATATTACGATATCTAATGATTTTTAAAAATCGAAACGAAGATTTTACTTGTAACTTAATAAATTTCAATAAAGTATGTGAAAAAGTAATCGCGTGCGCAGCCAATCAGCTCATATTATTTTCTATACAATTTAAAATCGTATCACAGATACGATTATGAATTGTACAGTAAATAATAATGATTTCCCAGGTCTCACCGCGTGGAGGTTGCTGCGAATTGGAGACCCACCCTACCCGCGATCCCATCCACCCTCCTTTACGTAAAAAATTATTTAAAATCAACGATAAATCTTCCTTTTGTCGTAGAATTGCAAAACGTTCGATCGTTGATCGTTGTGCAAAACGAACAGCAAAAGGAATTTTAAAAGAAAACCGACGCGACAATCTAAACCTGAAAGTGAAAATTAAATTATATTTTAATCGTATACAACTCTATATGAAACACAGATACATTATTTCATGCGTGTATCAATATTTTACACTTTCATTTAACAATAAACGCATAAAATATTGACAATTAGGAAATTTGAAACCAAAAAAAAAAAAAAAAAAAAAGAAAAAAAAAAGAAAAAGCGGATATTTTTCACACAGAGTCATATTTATTTTATTAACCACCACCATAATACCACCAAATTTAATATCAAATTTACTACCACTACTACTACTACTACTACTTGCATGCACTTATAAATTAGATAAATTTCTACTTAAGCAAGCAATATTTCTACAGAAGCAATTCTACAAGCATCTACTTATATTCTACTTATATTCTAAAACTTATATTTATTAAAAAAATTTCACGAATTCTTAAATTTAATTAAACTTAAACTTAAAAGTAACTTGATTAAATTTAAAAATATCCTATATGTAATTGTAAATTATAATTTAATACGATCCTTAAGGAACATTGACTTAAATCTAATAATGAAATCTAATAATTTTACTTAAATTTATAATTCTTTGTAGTTTCTATTTATATGTTAAATACTTCTTTAAATTCTTACTTAGTATACATCTAAAAGTAATGCCTTCCATTTTATAATTAAAAGATTTGTTTAGAAAACCCAGAAAAATCTCAATTGAATCAAGAAAATTGCACAAAATACAAATATCCTTTATTGATTTTACACTGATCTCTGAAAAAAAATAGATCACTAAAGATTAGTAAAATTTTATGACAAAGTATTTTGGTAAAATTAATTCTAGATTCATATGATTTCTACTTACATAGAAATTAAATATTTTTTTCCAATTCTAATAACGAAAATACTATTTATCTAAAACCTGTTTATGGATAATTATCTGTGATAATTCAATATGTTAATACAATTATTCATGATATTCTAATTAACCTAAGATTTAAGGGGCCCCTTCTACAATGTAAAATATTAATAATTAAGGAAGGAAATCAAAGGAAAGGGAAAGGAATAATATATGAAATATGTCTTCGAGCAATTTCAGAATAATTCCTGAAACAAACCAAACTACGAATAATTAATAAAATGTCACAAGATACAATTATCAATAATTGATATTTCAAGAAAATACGGTATTTGAGCCACCAATTATCAATTGACGCTTCCCGAAATTTTATACATCTGAAACAAACTTATTTAAAGGATTAATAAAAAAAGAAAACACATTATGATTTAAAACAATTTAAAAAGATAAATTTTCGACAAATGAACGTTATAATATATTTATAATGAACATTCACCATTATTGACTTTAAAAAATTTAATAAGAAAAATTTAAATTTAATTTTACTTTAAAAAATTGGATAAATTTTGATCAATAAGAAAGATAAACATACATATTATAGGAAAATTGACGGCAAAAAACGTAGAATGTGTAAAGGGGTGCTGAAAAAGAAAAGAATTCAGTAGCCAGAAGGGCTACTAAAATAAGAATATTTTCCACTCGATATGAACCCGAGCAAACCGCGAGTGGAATGTTCATTTTGTATCGCAACACTAATGAACTAATTTTTTTTTTTATAAATCAATCGCGAAGAGTGCTTCATTCTATTTGCAAGATTAATTAATTTTAAACAAAGAAAAATATATATGTATATATAAAAAAAGCTGAAAAATTCCCGAAAATAATCAATTCTTTACGCAACACTATACTCTATGCACTCGAATTTCAACAACGCAACACTAATGGCGAGAAATCCAGTGAGTGCAGTCTCCTCAACGACTGCTGTCGTACAATCATCCTTGTAGCGGCTTTAGCCACTTAATTGATGATTCAGGAACAGGAGAATAAATATTTCCACAATCTCAGTGGAAGAAATTTGGGCATATAATATTCGCAACACTAATTGAACAAACGCGAAGAAATTTATCAACGTGACGTTACTTTTTAAAAAAAATTTAATCGAAATCATTATTTTTTTAACAGTAACGAAGCTATTATTAATAAGAAATAAAGAATTTAATCAATAATAATACAATTTTAATATAAAAAAAATTATAACAATTTATAAAAAAAAATTATAACAATTTATAACAAAATTATAAAAAAAAAACCGCGATATCTCATAATTGGCAACATTAATAAAAACGCGATTCTCCTTTAACGCAACACTAATGCAAACACGAAAATTAAAACGTAATTCTAATTCAACCCGTTATTAATCAATCGCAACACTAATAAAAAGTCGCGATGCCCATGATGACTGGATCTGAATTAGTGGGCCAGCATGCAATTGGCCATATGATACAACAACATATACTACATATTACTAAAACGAGCACAATGACAAAATAGTAACAATGACTTCCCATTCTTTGGACCCAAAAAAAGATCCAAAAGATGAGAAATCATTCGTTGCAGCCCTCTTCGTGACAGTTTGTCGGGCCTCTTCGGTCTTCCTCCTTCGGGCGCAATGCCCGCTGAAACTTATATCTAGGCTCGAGATTCACTGATCGTAAATCAAAGAAAAAAAGAAAAAAAAAAGGCTAAATCGCGGAAGCTAAATGCACATGGCCGACCAAATGATCTTAATGATCATCGATCGTACACGCGCAGAATCTCGAGCGCAACGTACGTTTCGAATTTACTTCGCGACCGCGACCGCGATAATTCGAAAAATCGACGAATAAAGCCAAATACGAATGGCATGCTCCATTCGTACGTTCCAGCTTCATTCTCGATTTTTCAAATTGTATTTCCTGAAACAAGTTGTCACGCGAAAACGCGCCTACCCGAGCAGAGACTGTGACAACCTGCCCGGCCCTACCTACTTATAATTAACAGGCACACCAGAAGTATACTACCTATCCTACCTAACCCTATATTTAAAAAATGGCAAAACAGGCATACCAACACATTCATTCCACGATTCTCACGCATAATACTCGGGCGCAAAAGCCTACACTAGGGAAAGCGTCCCGGGACGCCTCCGACACCCGAGCTTGGCATACTACTCGCACACTCTAACTTTACGTACCATTTTCCTGAAATCGACTGACGATGACTAGTGACCATTGCGTCAAACGCGATAAAGACATATGTATATTTCAATTTTAATTACTTATTAATGAAATGCTCTTTTTAAGGAAATTATATCATCGTTATCATAATTTGAAAATAAAAATTATAATATTTCATATAAATTAATGTTGGAAATTGTTGAGATTAATTGTGAATATTTTAAATACTTCAAATTACACTGTATAAGATGATACACGAAACGATGCAATTCCACAGCCTAACAACACATACAAAATGTGAAAAATACATCGTGCACGATACACTAACGCATCGTCAATCGCTAAAAATTTTTTATTAGCTTATGAACTAAAGTCATCATATCCATTGCCTCTCTCTCACCCAAGTAGCACTTGGGCACGTGAGTGAGATCCTGACAATGAACATGGAAAGGGTTAAACCTGAAAATCCTGAGCTAAAAAAAATTAGTGCGAATCTAACGGGCTAAAATTATATTATTTTATTTCAATTTTTAAAAATCTAATCATTTACTCTACAAATTTAATGAATTCTTGAATTATTAATTTTAGAAAATAGAATTAATTTTAGAAAATACAAAGGATAAAAAAGATGTTTATTTGTAATGATTATTAATAAAAAATAATAATTGAATTATTACTCTAATAATTGAAATTTTACAACAATTAAAAAAATATTAATCAAAATAACCTCAGGCGATCTCTTCATCAAAGCACATTTTCGAAAATGAAAAATCAATTTGCAAAACTTCTGCTCTGATTCAGAAATCTACCTGTCGCGAAATATCTTCTTGCACATAATATTTCACATACTTTTTTTTACGGAGAAAATGAAATATTTTTATATTTAAAATCATATTCAAGTCTATAAGAAAAAACCAAGTAATTAAATATTATAAAAAATTGAAGGAAAAGATAAAAGTAAAAATTGTTTATTATTATACTAACGATAATACATTATCAATAATATTGTATTGTAATTGATATTTTTATTGCAACGAAGTCGGAGGATATCCGACTTCTTCGCTAAAAGAGGATTTTTATTTATAATATATACATTCGTATAATTATTTAACTTTCATTTTATAAATGAAATAATCATAGCAATAATTATATTTTCAATCATAGATAATCATTTAAAACTATTAATTATTTATATTATTCATATGAATAATTAGATCTACTACATTCTGTTAATATGTTATTTAATTAATGTAAAATTAATTATCAATATCATTTTCTTAAAAACACGATATGCAAGAAGATCTATCCTGATCTAATAAAATATAAGAAAAAGAAATGTTACTACTCACGGGTATAATAAATACCCGCGGTCATTGTGCTCGTGCAAAAATCTACGTATACAACCAATCACCCGTGTCGATTAGGACCTTTCATCCTACAACATGATTGAGTGACTGGAGGAACATAAATGCATGCGACTCACCAATAGATGCGAAGAATCTGCACTATCCTAGCTCGTATCACCATTGTAGAAGTGAATGTACTGTAACAAAACATGAAACACTATAATTAAAACACATTATTATAGGTTATTTGAAAAAATGAAATAAGTAAAAAATATATAAAAATAATTACCTCTTTGCGCGATGGATGACCAGCTTATTCTCCTGAGAAACACTGATTCTAGCATATACCGAAAACGAATATTTAAAATAATAATAATAATAATAATAATAATAATAATAAATTACTATTAACGCGTCCGACTAATTTATAATCGGCGAACAAACACTGACTCTAATTTCGCGATAAATAATAAATAAATTTAATTAGAGCTATTGTGCTCTAAAATATTAAAAAACTGTTACGTAGCAAACACTGATTCTACAGATCGCATTGCGCGCGATCACAAATATCCTCTGAAAATAAAACTGTATTAGTAACTAGAACAGATTCATAAAAAAGAAAATAAAATATTCTTTCCATATTTTTCTTCTTTTTTTTTTTATTGAACATTTGTTCCAGAAAATATTATCATATTTTTGAATTTTTGAATTGATTATCATTAATTTTTCATAAATATAAAAATTTTATACAGAAAATCATTAAAATATATTTAAATTATTAAACGAAAGTATTATTATTTGTGGTGAATGTTCATTATAAAACTTTATTTATACTTAATAAATATATATATACACATACAAAATATATTAAATAAAAACGATTGAAAAAATAAAGAATAAATACATACAGTACACGAGCAAAATATCAAACTCTTCTTTAAAAAAGTACGTTGGCGTCCATATTGGAACTTTTCCCGCCTTTTGAAGTTGGACTAGTAATCAAATAATAATCTGTACAAAAGAAAATAAAAATTTCCAAATAAACGCATAAAAAATTCGATCATATTGAAATAAAATAATAATCAAACACAAATTTCATTTTAAAAAGTTATAACGTGAGTTAGTTAGAATTATAACCATCAAATAAATGTATAAAAAAAAAAGCGAATGATAAAATCCATGAAACATTGCCAATTATAATAATGCAGCAAATAAACATGTATTAATTATATAATATTGAATAGTAACGTACGAATAATAAATAATATATACCTATAAAAAGAAATATGTATGTAAATGCAGCAAATAAATCACATAGCTCAAAGAAAAATGAAATTTTACCACGAATATTGACAGCACAATGACTAACTACGTCATAATTTCGATTATCGAATCACCAGTTTGCGGGGAGGGGGGGAATGGGAGGAAAAGACGCAAATCAATTCGGCAAATCGAAACATGTCGAAACATGTTGAACGCGAATCCTTAAAAAAGCAATATTATGAAGAAAAATATCATTTCAGAGAGATACATTTAGAAACGCAATACGTATCACTGAGATAATTTAATTCAATAAAATAAAATTAACTTTATACGTACGTTTCAACACGAATAAAAAACTATAGAAATCTATTCTAAATAAATCTATTTCTTCGTTAAAAGAAATAAAACATCAAAATCAATTAGAAATTATAATGATATGTATATACTATAAGTCATTTTTCCTTCGAAGTTATCCCGATCCCATACGAACGACAATTTCTTTAAATAAAAATCAAAATCATAAAAAACACATATAATTAAAAAATTATATTAAGATGAAACAACAAATAAATTCAAATTCCGACTTTGGACGGAACACGATATACGCAATAACGATTGAAGATAGAAAAAGCATAAAAAAACTTAAAATACTGATTAATTTTGTTATTAAAATAATAAATGAATTATTAAATAAATGAAATTGATAATAATTTATAAATATATATAATAAATAAATAATATAAATAGATTTACTCACTGCGAATATCACCGAAGCCGGTTACGAAAACACGTCCTATCACTATAACTTTCCACACAAGACTGACGTTACCCGCCAAATTTTGCCTCGCAGCTCTCTGATTGGCTGACGTCATAAGTCAATTCGATAATCGAAATCATACATAATATTAAAATATTACATAATTTTAATTAATAATATATTAAAAACAATATTATTAATATATTTATATATTATTAATATTTAATTTATTAATTATTTATTAAACTTTTATATTTATATATTCTTTTATTAATTTATTTATTTATTGGTTTATTTATCGATTATCGATTTATCGATTTATTTATTTATTTAATAATTTATTTATACATTTTTTAATATTCTTTTATTTTGTATTGCATTTATATGCATCAATTTATTTATTTACTTAATTATTTAATTATTTATTTATTTAGTTATTTATTCATTCATTTATTATTCACTTGTTTATTGAATTATATTTCGATTATCGATTTATCGATTTATTTATTTATTTAATAATTTATCTATATATTTTTTTATACACTTCTGTACATTTATATTCGTCAATTTATTTAATTACTTATTTATATCTCCATTTATTTAATTAAATTAGTTAATCATTCATATATTTATTCATTTATCTATTTATTTTTTTGTACATTTATTCATTAATTCATTAATTCACTTCATCCTTTTGTTCACTTATATCAATTTATTTTTATTTATAAATGTACACTCTCTCCTTATTTATTTATTTATACATTCATGTAACTTTTTCTTTGTCCATAAATTTCACTAATAATTTTTTGTAGATTTTCTTTTTTTTTCTTTTTTATATATACATCAATTTATTTATTTTCTTTTTTATTTCTTCATTCATTTAGTTATTTAATTAATATATAATTCATTTATTCTTATTCATCTATTTTCTATTATTTTAATTTAAGTGTCTTTATATATATTATATATATTTTAATTTAATTTCTTTATATATTTTTTAATGAACATACTTCTTTTTGTAACAATTCATTTATTTAGATATTTATTTTTTTACACATTTATTTATCTACATAGTTTTCTAGAAATTTCATTAAACAATTTTTTATAGATTTCCTTCTTTTATTCATTTATATATGCATCAATTTATTTATTTTCTTTTTTATTCCTTTATTCATTTAGTTATTTATATATATTTATTCACATGCTTGTCTAATAACTTACTTGTGTAAAGTTTTTTATTATATTTATTTATATATGCATTAAATTATTTATTCCTTTACTTCCTTATTTATTTAATTACTTATATATTTATTCATTCATTTATCTTGTCAATGATTTATTTATAAACTTCTTAGTTTTCATCTCTTATGAATGCATCAAATTATTTATTTGCTCATTTCTTTATTTATTTATATATTATTACATTGTAATTATATAATGTTTTAAAATTATTATAAGTATATTATAAGTTTACATAAAAATTTAGATATAAATGATGAACAAATGAATGGAAAAGGAATGAACAAATAACTAAATAATTAAAAGTATAAATGTATAAATAATTTAATACATATATAAGTAAATAAAATAAAAAAGTCTAGAATTGTCATTTATTAAATGAATTAAATGATTAAACATATAAATTATTAAACTAAAGTAATAAATATTTCTTTATATATACTTTGATACTATATATTTTAATGCATAATACATAATACATAAATGAACAAAACATAAATCTATAAATAAATTTACAGAAACATGAATAAATGTATAAAAGAATAAATATATAAATAATTAAATAAATAAAGAAATAATTTAATGCATAAATGTGAAAAATAAATACATAAATAATTAAATAAAGAAAGGAATGAATAAATAAAATAATTTGATATAAATAAACAAAACAAAACATCTACAAATAAATCAAGACAAATGAATGAATAAAAAAATGAATAGATATATAAATAAATAAATAATTAAAGAAAAAGTTACATATATAAGTAAACAAAATAAAAAAATATAGAAATGAATCATTATTTAAATTAATAAATAAATACATGAATAACTAAATAATCAAAGTAATTAATATATAAATGATTTGATACATGTATAAGGGATTAAGTATTTATTAATTATTTATGTTTGTATAATGATTTTTTTGTTGATTTTATTGTTTTATTCATTTAAATCCACATTAATTTATTAATTTATTTATTTGTTCTTTCATATATTAAAGATTAATTTTATCATAAAAGAATGAATATGTAGATTTACAAATAGTCAAGAATGCAAATAAAAAATACAAAATAAGTAACAGTATAAATAACTGAAGGAATAAGTAAATCAAAAGAAGAATATTTATACAAACATAAAATAAGTACATAAATAAATAAATAAATAAAAAGAATAATGAAAGTGAATAAATAAATAAATAAATAAATAAAAATATTAAAAAATAAAAAATAAATGTTTAAATAAAAAATATGCAAATAATTAAGCAATTTGATAAAACAATTAATAAAAATTTATTAAAAAGTAAAAGTAAATAATATATAATATATATGGCAATATGTAATAAATATATTAAAAATATTAATTTCGAATAAGGTTGAAAATTATTTATTATATCAAAAAATTTAATTAAAATATTATAGAATCGATCCACTCGTCGACAAAGTTCGATAAGAAATGATTATTCCGTCGCGACTTGCTTTGTATTTATAGGACGCGAAGATTTACGGAAACATACGTACTTTACCGATTGCTTTAAAATCGACTTTTCGAATATAATAATTAATAATTTTTCAAATTTTAGATTTTTATTGTTAATTTATGCATTTAATAATTCATTACATGTATTAAATATAATAATTAATATATATTTTTACAAATCAAGTTGCTGTTTTATGATCTTAATTTTTGATTTATTACTCTATTAAAATATTGTAAAATATTTTAAATATTTCATATAAAAAATAAATATAGACCAACCATAAACAAATTTATAATGATTAATAATTTAAAAAATTATTGTTATTAATTTATGAATCATAACAAATATAATAATTACATTTTTGGAAATTAAGGTTATATATGTATATATTTATTTATTATTTTAATTATTTATTATTTAACTATTTATATATTTATTCATTCATATTTATTTATTCATTTGACTAGTTATTTACATTTACATACATTATTTATGTATATGCATATGTATTTACTTTTTTAATTATTTATTTATTTATTTACATATTTATTCATATTTTTTATTCATCTATTTATCTTGTTTATTTTTAGATTTTTTATTTTGTTCATTTGTGTCTAATTAATGATTTATTTTTTTTGTTTTTTCTTTTATTTAGTTATTTATATATTTATATACATTTATATATTATATTTATACATTTTACTATATATATATATTTATACATAATTCTAATATTTTAAAATTAATATAAATATATTATAAATTTACATAAAAATTTAAATATAAATTATGATGTATGAATAATGGAATGAACAAATAATTAAATAACTAAAAGTTAAATATATAAATAATTTGATATATATATATATTTATTTATTTATTTATATATATAAATAAACAAAATAAAATTCTAGAAATAAATCATTTATTAAATGAATGATTAAATATATACATTATTAAATTAAAGTAATAAATATGTATATATATATTTATCTTATTTTTTTTAAGTTAAGTTTTCTTAAGTTATTTATATGTTTATTCATATATTTATTTTTGACACTTATGTATCAAATTATTGATGTATTTATCTCTTCATTAATTTAAATATTTATATATTCATTCTTTTATAGATTTATTTATAGATTTTATGTTATGTAATACACATATGTATTAAAATAAGAAAATATTCATTATTTTAGTTTAATAATTTAATATATATAGTTTAATAATAATGTTTAATCATTCATTAATTAAATGACATTTTTCTAGATTTTTTTATTTTGTTTATTTGTATATATATCAAATTATTTATACATTTACACTTTTAATTATTTAATTATTGTTCATTCCTTTATTCATTCATTTGTTCATAATTTATATCTAAATTTTTATGCAAACATGTAATATACTTATATAATAATTATATAAATAATATAAAAATATAATTACAATATATTGATATATAAAGAAATAAATAAATGAGCAAATAAATAATTTAATGCATTTATAAGTGATCAAAGCCAAGAAGTTTATAAATAAATCATTGACAAGACAAATGAATGAATAAATATATGAGTAATTAAATAAATAAAGATGTAAAGAAATGAATAATAATTTGATGCATATATCAATAAATAGAATAGAAAAGTCTGCATAAACAAATAATTGAATAAATATATAAAAAATTCAAGAAATGAAGATGAATAAATTTATATGAATACATAAATGAACAAAATATAGAAGTTTATAAGTAAATCATTATATAAATTGAAGTGAATAAACATATAAATAATTAAATGAATAAATAAATTTGATACATACATAAATGAACAAAATACAATGGTCTATAAATGAATTAATAGACAAATGAATTAATAAATATATAAATAATTAAATAAAGAATGGAATAAATACTTTGATGCATATATAAATAAATATAATAATAAAGTTTACACAAATAAGTCATTAGACAAATGTGTGAATAAAATATATAAATAAACTGAATAAAATAAATAAAATAACTGAAATGAATGAAGGAGTAAAAGAGAAAATAAATATATTGATGCATACATAAATGAATAAAATAAAAAAGTCTATAAATAAGTCAAATATTAATTAAGAAAATTAATTTAGAAAAAGATTAAAAATTATTTATTATGTTTCAAATTTACTTATTTACAAACTTATTCATTTTTATATTAATAATAAATCAATTGATTTATACACAAATAAACAAACCATAAAATTTCTGAATAAGTGACTAAATAAATGTAAGAATAAATATATAAATTAAATAAAAGAAAAAGTAAATAAAGACATAAGTTAATTATATATAAATGTATATATATAATTATAAATTAATTTAAAAAATGGGCAAATAAATGAATAAAAAAATGAATACGTATGTAAATAAATAAATAACTTAAAAAATTAATACTTAAATAATTTATTGTATACATAATAATAGATTATATATAGAATAAAATAAAAAATTTTAAAAGTAAATAACTAGTCAAATGAATAAATATATAAATAATTAAATAATTAAATTAATATATATATGTAAATAACCTTAATTTTTAAAAATAATTATTACATTTGTGCGATTCATAAATTAATAACAATAATTTTGTAAATTCTCAATCATTATAAATTCGTTTATTGTTGGTCTATATTTATTTTTTATATAAATATTTAGAATATTTTAATATAGCAAAAAAAAAATCGAAAAAAATATCAGCAACTTGGTTCGTAAGAATATATATTAAATGTTATTAACATTTAATATATGTAAAGAATTATAGGATGTATAAATTAACAATAAAAATCTAAAATTTGAAAAATTATTAATTATTATATTCGAAAAGTCGAATTTAAAGCAATCGGTAAAGTACGTATGTTCCCGTAAATCTTCGCGTCCTATAAATACAAAGCATGTCGCGACAGAATATTCATTTCGTATCGAACTTAGTCGACGCGTGGAACGATTCTATAATATTTTAATTAAATTTTTTGATATAATAAATAATTTTCAACCTTATTCGAAATTAATATTTTTAATATATTTATTACATATTGCCATATATATTATATATTATTTACTTTTACTTTTTAATAAATTTTTATTAATTGTTTTATCAAGTTGCCTAATTATTTGCATATTTTTTATTTAAACATTTATTTTTTAATTCTTTAATATTTTTATTTATTTATTTATTTATTCACTTTCATTATTTTTTTTATTTATTTATTTATTTATGTACTTATTTTATGTTTGTATAAATATTATTCTTTTGATTTATTTATTTCTTATTTTATATTCTTCTTTTGATTTATTGATTATTTATTCCTTTAATTATTTATACAGTTACTTATTTTGTATTTTTTATTTGCATTCTTAACAATTTGTAAATCTATATATTCATTCTTTTATGATAAAACTAATCTTTAATATATAAAAGAACAAATAAATAAATTAATAAATTGATGTAGATATAAATGAATGAAACAATAAAAGCTACAAAAAAGTCAAGAAAAAAGTCATTATACAAATGAAATAAACATCATATGTATAATATGTATAAATGTATAAATAACTAATAAATCCTTAATTTTGTTCACTTTTGTATGTATCAAATCATTTATATACAAATGATATATATTAATTTACATATTAATTAATGTACATTGATTATTTAGTTATTCATATATTTATTTATTCATTTAAATTCTTTCTTAATTATTTATTTATTTATATATCTATTCACTTTTTTATACATTTATTTATCTGTAGACTTTGCTCATCAAATTTATTAAATTTATTATTATTATTTATTTATTCACTCTTTTCTTTATTTAATTACTTAAGTACTTATTCATTCATTTGTTTAGTGATTTATTTGTAAACTTTTTTGTTTTATTTACTTATATATATATTTATTTTTGCATCAAATTATTGATTTATTTATCTTTTCATCAATTCAATTATTTATACTTATTTAAACTTATTCTATTATACATTTATCTTTCTATAGATTTATATATATATTTTATGTTTTGTTCATTTATGTATTATGTATTATGTATCAAAATATATATATAAAGAAATATTTTGTATTTTAGTTTAATAATGTATATATTTAATCATTCATTTAATAAATGACTTATTTCTAGACTTTTTTATTTTGTTTACTTATATATGTATCAAATTATTTATACATTTCCACCTTTTCTAGTTATTCAATTATTTGTTCATTCCTATATTCATTCATTTGTTCATAATTTATATCTAAATTTTTATGCAAACTTATAATATACTTATATAATAATTATATAAATTATATAAAAATATTATATAATTACAATATATTGATATATAAAGAAATAAATAAATAAGCAAATAAATAATTTAATGCATTCATAAGTGATCAAAGCTAAGAAGTTTATAAATAAACCATTGACAAGACAAATGAATGAATAAATATATAAGTAATTAAATAAATCAGGATGTAAAGAAATAAATAATTTGATGCATATATAAATAAATAAAATAAAAATATCTGCAAATAAGTTACTAAACTAATAATTGAATAAATATATAAATAATTAAACAAATGAAGATGAATAAATTTATGAATACATAAATGAACAAAATATAAAAGTCTCTAAATAAATCATTATATAAATTAGTGAATAAACATATAAATAATTAAATGAATAAATAAATTTGATAGATATATAAATGAACAAAATACAATGGTCTATGAACAAATCAATAGACAAATGAATTAATAAATATATAAATAATTAAATAAAGAAAGGAATAAATACTTTGATGCATATATAAATAAAAAGTTAATAATAATAAAAAAGTTTACACAAATAAATCATTAGACAAATGTGTGAATAAATATATAAATGAAATAAATAAAATAAATAAAATAACTGAAATGAATGAAGGTGTAAAAGAGAAAATAAATATATTGATGCATACATACATTAATAAATAAAATAAAAAAGTCTATAAATAAATCAATAGACAAATGAATTAATAAATATATAAATAATTAAATAAAGAAAGCAATAAATACTTTGATGCATATATAAATAAAAAGTTAATAATAATAAAAAAGTTTACACAAATAAGTCATTAGACAAATGTTGTGAATAAATAAAATAAATAAAATAACTGAAATGAATGAAGGTGTAAAAGAGAAAATAAATATATTGATGCATACATACATTAATGAATAAAATAAAAAAGTCTATAGATAAATCAATAGACAAATGAATTAATAAATATATAAATAATTAAATAAAAAAAGGAATAAATACTTTGATGCATATATGAATAAAAAGTTAAAATAATAAAAAAGTTTACACAAATAAGTTATTAGACAAATGTTGTGAATAAATAAAATAAATAAAATAACTGAAATGAATGAAGGTGTAAAAGAGAAAATAAATATATTGATGCATAGATACATTAATGAATAAAATAAAAAAGTCTATAGATAAATTAATAGACAAATGAATTAAAAAATATATAAATAATTAAATAAAGAAAGGAATAAATATTTTGATGCATATATAAATAAAAAGTTAATAATAATAAAAAAGTTTACACAAATAAGTCATTAGACAAATGTGTGAATAAATATATAAATAAAATAAATAAAATAACTGAAATGAATGAAGGTGTAAAAGAGAAAATAAATATATTGATGCATACATACATTAATGAATAAAATAAAAAAGTCTATAGATAAATCAATAAACAAATGAATTAATAAATATATAAATAATTAAATAAAGAAAGGAATAAATACTTTGATGCATATATAAATATATATAAATAATATATATAAAAAGTTAAAATAATAAAAAAGTTTACATAAATTCATTAGACAAATAAAATAAAGTCATTAGACAAATATGTGAATAGATATATATATATATAAATAATTAAATGAATGAAGAAATAAAAAGAAAATAAATATATTGATGCACATATAAATGAATAAAATAAAAAAGTCTATAAATAAATCAGTAGACAAATGAATTAATAAAAGAATTAATAAATATAAATAAGTGAAAGAGTAAATAAATAAATAAATAAATTGATACATGCATAAATGGACATAATTAATGAAGTGTACAAATAAATCATTGCACAAATGAATAAATAAATATATAAATAACCAAATAAAGTAAATAAAAATGAACAAATAAATAAATAAATAGATGCATATTTGAATGAATAGAAGAAAAATATCTATAAAAATGTTTATGAAAATGATTAGACAAATGGACAAGTGAGTATATAAACAATTATATTATATAAATAAATTTATAAATAATTGTACAAAAAATATTAAATTAAGAAATAATTAATTTCATGTGTATATAAATGAGCAATTTAAAGAAATTTATAAAAATATTTAAAAATAAATCATTCGAGGAATAAATAATTTAGTAAATAAATTCGATAAATCGATAAATCGATAATAAATTAATGAGTAAATAAATTGATAAAAAAATATATAAGTATAAGAATTAAAGAAAGAAATAATAGATTAAAATTTAATAATATGTAAATAAATTAATTTTTTAGTTAATATTATTAATTAAAATAAATAAAATATATTATGCAATATTTTAATTTTCTGTGCGGTTTCGATTATCGAATCGTACGATGCCAGCCAATCAGAAAGCTCCTAGGAAAATTTTGGCGGGCAAGTGTCAGTTTTCTGTGGAAAGTGCTAGTGGGAGGACGTGTCGTCGCAGCCGGCTTCGAAAATTCTACTATTCGGTAAGTAATTTTGATCATATTTTACCATAAAATTTATAAATTATTATCATTTTTGTTTATTTAATAGTTTATTTATTATTTTAATGTCAAAATTAATTAGTATTTACGATTTTTTTGTGTTTTTTCCATCGATCGTTTCCGTCGAGATTACCGGTATTTCGTGCTTCGTTGAATCGGGATTCGAATTCACTTTAGTTGCTTCGTTTTAGTATAATTTTTTTATATATTTGTTTTACGATTTTAATTTTTATTCGAATGAATTCATTCGCTCGATTGTCGGAATAGCTTGGAAGGAAAAATGATTTGGTGGTATGGACATATTACAACGATTTATGATTGATTTTCATATTTAATATATCTTTTAACGAATAAATTTATTAGAATAAATTTATTTAGAATAAATTTTTATAATCTTTTTATCCATATTGAAACGATCGTGCATAAAGTTAATTTTATTTTATCATATTCGAAATATATCGATATATATACGTATAATATATATACGTATTATAAACGTATTTTGTTTCTAAATGCATTTCTCCATAAAATTGTATATTTTTTTCTTTTTTATTCAATGCTCGAGGCTCATTATTTGTTTCCATAATATCGCTTTTTCAATTTGAGAATTGGCGTTTTTTATTACGCTTCGACAGGTTTCGACAGGTTTAGACTTGCCGCGCGCGCATACACCCTCTCCCCCCACTCCTCTAATTCGTTATCGAAATAGTAACGGTTAATTCGACGGTTGGAATTTTCGTTAAAATTTTAGTTAACTCGTCTTGTGTTAATATCTTTTTAAAATAGAATTTGTGCTTTATTTTAATGTATGATCGATTAATTTTATTTTATTTCATATATATATTTGAAAATTCTTATTTTTTTTCGTACAGATTATTACTTGATTACTGGTATAATTTGAAAGGCGGGAAAAATTTCAATATGGACGTCATCGTACTTTTTCAAGAAGTTTGATGTTTCATTTGCGTACTGTATGTATTTATTCTGTTTTTATTCGATCATTTTTATGATATTCTTTATCATTTCAAGATAATATTATAATGAATATTTATAATGAACATTCACCATAAATATTAATAGTTTTGTATTAATAATACATATTCTTGTATATGAAATTTTTTTATTTATAAAAAAAATTGACAATAGTCAATCCATAATTTTAATAAAAATGGCAATTTTTTTCTGAAACAAATGTTTGATAAAAAGAAAAAGAAAAAATATTGGAAAAATATTTTGCTTCTTTTTCTATATAATCCCCCCCCCCCCATTACTAATACAGTTTTATTTCCAGACAATTATTGTGATCGCGCGCAATGCGATCGGTAGATTCAGTGTTTGCTTCGTAAAAGTTTCTTAATATTTTAGAGCACAATAGCTCTAATTAAATTTATTTATTAATAATCGGAAAATTAGAGTCAGTGTTTGTTCGCGATTGTAAATTAAACGGACGCGTTAATAGTTTTTTTATTTTTTTTTTTATTTTTAATATTCGTTTTCGATACAGAATAGAGTCAGTGCTTCTCGAGGTAACCGCGTGCAATGCGGTCTATAGAATCAGTGTTTTGTTCGGTAACAGTTTTTTTTTTTAAATATTTGTGAAGTGAAAAGTAACTCTAAATAATTAAATTATCATAATTATTCGCGAAACTAGAATCAGTGTTTGTTCGTCGCTTATATTTTAAATCGACGCGATAGTTTTTTATTTTTTTTTTTTATTTTTTTAAATATTCGTTTTCGGTACAGGGTAAAGTCAGTGTTTCTCGAAGGAATAAAGCAATCATCCACCACGCGAAGAGGTAATTATTTGTATATATTTTCCATTTCAACTTTTTCAAATAATCAGTATTGTGTTTTAATTGTAATGTTTCACGTTTTGTTACAGTTTCCAGTTTCATTCCTCTGTGGTGACTACTTTCAGGATGACATCTTGGGCCACGACAGTGCAGATTCTTCGCATCTATTGGTGAGTCGCATGCATTTATATTCCTCCGGTCACTGAATCATGTCGTAGGACAAAAGGTCCGAATCGACACGGGTGATTGGTTGTATACATAGATTTTTGCACGAGCACAATGACCGCGGGTATTTCATATCATTATACCCGTGAATAGTAACATTTCTTTCTTTGTGTTTTATTTATTATAGATCAGGATAGATCTTCTTGCACGTCGCGTTTTTAAGATGATAATAAGTTAATATAATATAATATAATATATCTAATTATTTCAATATTATTAATATGAATGATAAAAATAATTAGTTTGCTCGTTTATAATTGAAAAATGCTTCCATAATCATTTATAAAGTGAAGATTTGTAAAATAACTATATGAATCGAACATTTATAAATAAAAACAAATATTCGAATAAATAAGAAATATTGAATTGATTTTAATTAAATCTCTCGTAGTGAAGAAGTCGGATGTCCTTCGACTTCGTTATATAATGGATAAAAATATCGATTACACAGTAATTAAATTTATATTATCATTAATTTGATAATAGACAATTTTCAATTTTACTTTTCATCATGATATTTAATGATTTATTTGATATTTTATAAACTTAAGTATGATTTGAAATATAAAAATATTTCATTTTCTCCGTAAAAAAAAGTATGTGAAATATTATGTGCAAGAAGATATTTCGCGACAGGTAGATTTCTGAATCAGAGCAGAAGTTTTGCAAATTGATTTTTCATTTTCGAAAATGTGCTTTGATGAAGAGATCGCCTGAGGTTATTTTGATTAATATTTTTTTAATTGTTGTAAAATTTCAATTATTAGAGTAATAATTCAATTATTATTTTTTATTAATAATCATTACAAATAAACATCTTTTTTATCCTTTGTATTTTCTAAAATTAATTCTATTTTCTAAAATTAATAATTCAAGAATTCATTAAATTTGTAGAGTAAATGATTAGATTTTTAAAAATTGAAATAAAATAATATAATTTTAGCCCGTTAGATTCGCACTAATTTTTTTTAGCTCAGGATTTTCAGGTTTAACCCTTTCCATGTTCATTGCCAGGATCTCACTCACGTGCCCAAGTGCTACTTGGGTGAGAGAGAGGCAATGGGTATGATGACTTTAGTTCATAAGCTAATAAAAAATTTTTAGCGATTGACGATGCGTTAGTGTATCGTGCACGATGTATTTTTCACATTTTGTGTGTGTGGTTAGGCTGTGGAATTGCATCGTTTCGTTTATCATCTTATACAGTGTAATTTGAAGTATTTAAAATATTCACAATTAATCTCAACAATTTCCAACATTAATTTATATGAAATATTATAATTTTTATTTTCAAATTATGATAACGATAATATAATTTCCTTAAAAAGAGCATTTCATTAATAAGTAGTTAAAATTGAAATATACATATGTTTTTATCGCGTTTGACGCAATGGTCACTAGTCATCGTCAGTCGATTTCAGGAAAATGGTACGTAAAGTTAGAGTGTGCGAGTAGTATGCCAAGCTCGGGTGTCGGAGGCGTCCCGGGACGCTTTCCCTAGTGTAGGCTTTTGCGCCCGAGTATTATGCGTGAGAATCGTGGAATGAATGTGTTGGTATGCCTGTTTTGCCATTTTTTAAATATAGGGTTAGGTAGGATAGGTAGTATACTTCTGGTATGTCTGTTAATAATAAGTAGGTAGGGCCGGGCAGGTTGTCACAGTCTCTGTTCGGGTAGGCGCGTTTTCGCGTGACAACTTGTTTCAGGAAATACAATTTGAAAAATCGAGAATGAAGCTGGAACGTACGAATGGAGCATGCCATTCGTATTTGGCTTTATTCGTCGATTTTTCGAATTATCGCGGTCGCGGTCGCGAAGTAAATTCGAAACGTACGTTGCGCTCGAGATTCTGCGCGTGTACGATCGATGATCATTAAGATCATTTGGTCGGCCATGTGCATTTAGCTTCCGCGATTTAGCCTTTTTTTTTTTTCTTTTTTTCTTTGATTTACGATCAGTGAATCTCGAGCCTAGATGTAAGTTTCAGCGGGCATTGCGCCCGAAGGAGGAAGACCGAAGAGGCCCGACAAACTGTCACGAAGAGGGCTGCAACGAATGATTTCTCATCTTTTGGATCTTTTTTTGGGTCCAAAGAATGGGAAGTCATTGTTACTATTTTGTCATTGTGCTCGTTTTAGTAATATGTAGTATATGTTGTTGTATCATATGGCCAATTGCATGCTGGCCCACCAATTCAGATCCAGTCATCATGGGCATCGCGATTTTTTATTAGTGTTGCGATTGATTAATAACGGGTTGAATTAGAATTACGTTTTAATTTTCGTGTTTGCATTAGTGTTGCGTTAAAGGAGAATCGCGTTTTTATTAATGTTGCCAATTATGAGATATCGCGGTTTTTTTTTATAATTTTGTTATAAATTGTTATAATTTTTTTTTATAAATTGTTATAATTTTTTTTATATTAAAATTGTATTATTATTGATTAAATTCTTTATTTCTTATTAATAATAGCTTCGTTACTGTTAAAAAAATAATGATTTCGATTAAATTTTTTTTAAAAGGTAACGTCACGTTGATAAATTTCTTCGCGTTTGTTCAATTAGTGTTGCGAATATTATATGCCCAAATTTCTTCCACTGAGATTGTGGAAATATTTATTCTCCTGTTCCTGAATCATCAATTAAGTGGCTAAAGCCGCTACAAGGATGATTGTACGACAGCAGTCGTTGAGGAGACTGCACTCACTGGATTTCTCGCCATTAGTGTTGCGTTGTTGAAATTCGAGTGCATAGAGTATAGTGTTGCGTAAAGAATTGATTATTTTCGGGAATTTTTCAGCTTTTTTTATATATACATATATATTTTTTTTTGTTTAAAATTAATTAATCTTGCAAATAGAATGAAGCACTCTTCGCGATTGATTTATAAAAAAAATATTAGTTCATTAGTGTTGCGATACAAAATGAACATTCCACTCGCGGTTTGCTCGGGTTCATATCGAGTGGAAAATATTCTTATTTTAGTAGCCCTTCTGGCTACTGAATTCTTTTCTTTTTCAGCACCCCTTTACACATTCTACGTTTTTTGCCGACAATTTTCCTATAATATGTATGTTTATCTTTCTTATTGATCAAAATTTATCCAATTTTTTAAAGTAAAATTAAATTTAAATTTTTCTTATTAAATTTTTTAAAGTCAATAATGGTGAATGTTCATTATAAATATATTATAACGTTCATTTATCGAAAATTTATCTTTTTAAATTGTTTTAAATCATAATGTGTTTTCTTTTTTTATTAATTCTTTAAATAAGTTTGTTTCAGATGTATAAAATTTCGGGAAGCGTCAATTGATAATTGGTGGCTCAAATACCGTATTTTCTTGAAATATATCAATTATTGATAATTGTATCTTGTGACATTTTATTAATTATTCGTAGTTTGGTTTGTTTCAGGAATTATTCTGAAATTGCTCGAAGACATATTTCATATATTATTCCTTTCCCTTTCCTTTGATTTCTTTCCTTAATTATTAATATTTTACATTGTAGAAGGGGCCCCTTAAATCTTAGGTTAATTAGAATATCATGAATAATTGTATTAACATATTGAATTATCACAGATAATTATCCATTAACAGGTTTTAGATAAATAGTATTTTCGTTATTAGAATTGGAAAAAAATATTTAATTTCTATGTAAGTAGAAATCATATGAATCTAGAATTAATTTTACCAAAATACTTTGTCATAAAATTTTACTAATCTTTAGTGATCTATTTTTTTGCAGAGATCAGTGTAAAATCAATAAAGGATATTTGTATTTTGTGCAATTTTCTTGATTCAATTGAGATTTTTCTGTACATGGGTTTTCTGAACAAATCTTTTAATTATAAAATGGAAGGCATTACTTTTAGATGTATACTAAGTAAGAATTTAAAGAAGTATTTAACATATAAATAGAAACTACAAAGAATTATAAATTTAAGTAAAATTATTAGATTTAATTATTAGATTTAAGTCAATGTTCCTTAAGGATCGTATTAAATTATAATTTACAATTACATATAGGATATTTTTAAATTTAATCAAGTTACTTTTAAGTTTAAGTTTAATTAAATTTAAGAATTCGTGAAATTTTTTTAATAAATATAAGTTTTAGAATATAAGTAGAATATAAGTAGATGCTTGTAGAATTGCTTCTGTAGAAATATTGCTTGCTTAAGTAGAAATTTATCTAATTTATAAGTGCATGCAAGTAGTAGTAGTGGTAGTAAATTTGATATTAAATTTGGTGGTATTATGGTGGTGGTCAATAAAATAAATATGACTCTGTGTGAAAAATATCCGCTTTTTCTTTTTTTTTTCTTTTTTTTTTTTTTTTTTTTTTGGTTTCAAATTTCCTAATTGTCAATATTTTATGCGTTTATTGTTAAATGAAAGTGTAAAATATTGATGCACGCATGAAATAATGTATCTGTGTTTCATATAGAGTTGTATACGATTAAAATATAATTTAATTTTCACTTTCAGGTTTAGATTGTCGCGTCGGTTTTCTTTTAAAATTCCTTTTGCTGTTCGTTTTGCACAACGATCAACGATCGAACGTTTTGCAATTCTACGACAAAAGGAAGATTTATCGTTGATTTTAAATAATTTTTTGCGTAAAGGAGGGTGGATGGGATCGCGGGTAGGGTGGGTCTCCAATTCGCAGCAACCTCCACGCGGTGAGACCTGGGAAATCATTATTATTTACTGTACTATTCATAATCGTATCTGTGATACGATTATAAATTGTATAGAAAATAATATGAGCTGATTGGCTGCGCACGCGATTACTTTTTCACATACCTTATTGAGATTTATTAAGTTACAAGTAAGATCTTCGTTTTGATTTTTAAAAATCGTTAGATATCGTGTATTAATTCTAATGTATTTTGTCGATTTAATTTTGAGAAATAACGATTTTTCTGTAACTTTTTCTTTTTCTTACTTTGTAACTTATTTGCAATATATTTACCATTAACAAAGATATCATCTTTTTTGTAGGCTATTTCTATGAATATTTTCAAATATTTTAAGGAATTATTTTCTTTTTTGGAATATTAAATAATTGTAGTCCTAAATAATAAATCAAATTTTATATTGTACATGCAAAATAATAATTTTCTACCGAGCTAACAACGTCACATGTGACGTAAGAATGATAGAAAGATCAGATGTTCTCCGAATTCTATAATAAATAAGAAAAGATACAAGTGCGCCATCTCTCGAGGATCAAATACATTCGAATTGTTTCGCTCAAAACATTTACGAGATGGCGCTGTTTCGTAATTCTTATTATAACTTTATTTACCATCGTACCTTATTTTTAATGAAATGTCTTCGGTTTTCGAAAGATGGCGTTCAAGGCTGATTCGTATTCTACATTATCTTTTATTTCGAGAAATATCTTTGCCACTCTCGTCTCTATACGTTTCGTTTAGTTACACTATAGATGGCGCTAAGTTCACAATTTAATAGGGAATTTCATCAGGAATTTTATTGATTAGATATGAATTAAACTATTTAGGGTGATTTTCATTGAATCGCATTATTAACCATTTGGTTATTGCATTACAATTTTTTAGAATATGCAATTATATTATAAATATGCATTAACGAGAATTAAAACTAGACATACTTTATATACATAAATATATATACAGTCTCTTGATTGTACGATTATTTTTACGTGGCTGAGTATATAATTATAATATGTGCGTAATAATCAAGATGAAATTAACAATGGACATATTTTCATTTTTTTTTTTTCAGTCATATCTACAATATGTTTTCGATTTAATCTTTAATGCAAAAAGTATAGGTATCACATTCTCGATTTCGGAATGTATTTTTATTATATGATAATTTTACAAAACATGGTATATATACATGTATATGACTGTGATATAATGATCCTTAAATATAAGCGTTTTAATTAAAATTAATTAATCGAATTAAAATAATACAATAATATGATTATTGTAATTGTTTTGAATGATTCTTATACGAACATTTTAAATTGAACCAATAATTCGAACGAAATAAAATAATTATTACTACGTAATATCAAATATTTTCAAAAATGAATGTATTAGATAGGTTTGGTAAAACTATTATTGTTCATAAAAAAATGTAAGTACTTCAATTTATTGTAAATCATATATACAGATACCAAATCTGTACAACAGCGAAAACATTTCGTTTTTAACATTACACAATTCTGAATACTTACATTTTATAAAATTTCAGAAACAATTAATTCGTAAACAAATTCACATATAATAATGTTTTAATCTCACTTTATTGACTACAGACATACTTAAACCAAAATGCCGTTAATCAATCTAGTCCATCATTCTTCGCAATATTTCCGGTATATCTTTTTCAATATTCAAATCACATTTTCTTTTTTTCCTCGCGATGCCAAGATGCATAATTACAAAATAACATAAAAAGTTTGCAGCACCATATAACGTTTTGCGATGCACGATCGATCGATGCACCAAAAAGGCTTATCAATAATTATACAAAGAACAAAGCTCGAACAACAATGGAGATACTGTAACAGTTCACAACTAATTCTCTTCCATCAAGTACGAGCAAAAATTCCTAAGATTGAGCATGTTCTCGTCTACTCCTGCAAACGTAATATAATCGCAGCCAAAATATAGCTAAGTTAGCTAAGAATATAAGAACGATACGATGTTGTAAATTACAAAATTTCCTCGACAAATTTCGAATTTATCAAAAAAAAAAAAAAATGCAGCGAATGCAAATATTGAATCAAGAAAAACACAGTTATATTTGAATATTTAAAATTTTTCAAGCTAAAGCTCCATTTATCTCTGATTTTTCAATTTAAGAGCAGAGAAAATTTATTATCGCATTAGCTGCATTTTGTTGTGAGACATTTTCGTCCATAAAGAATCTTTACTCCAAATCAACAATTATATATTTCGAATTTTCAATTCGATCGACATCGATATTACGCCCCGCGTTTTTGATTCCCATTCCTCGACACAACGTGCCTCTTTGCCCAACGTTCGCGCAAGGGGAACCGTTAAGGAATAGCACGGATTATAAATTATATCCATGGATTCGATAACGTCTGCAATTTACGTGCAATTACGCTCGAAACAATCACATTGCGTTTGTGCGTCAATTTTCTGTTCGGTACCGTGCGCGCTGAAGAGTCAATAACAAATAGATACGATTACGAGGCAAGAGTAAAATACATTTCGATAAATATAAATTACACAAGTAGAAAGAAAATTTCGCAAATCTCAGTGTGATCCTCTTCCGTTGGAAAATGAATTTTTCAACGTCGAATGAAAATTAAATTTCGTCCGAGTGTTCATTGACCATCGTTTATTCAGGAAAGAGGGAAAAAAAATTTTTTCCTTCCTACCATCAATTTCAAAGATGGAAACGATGGTTTAACGATATAAAAATGTAGGATGCATAATTTGAAATTAAAATTCTCCGGCAAATATATATCCGATTCAATTCCATTATTTTTATTATTATTACTATTCCTCGAGATCATTTCCTAGTAAAAGTTAGATTATAAAGGAAGTGTAAGAGTTAACAGTTTGAAACTGTTCGAACGAACGTACACAAAAGCGAATAGTACATGTTATGTCTTAAGTAATGTTTTCATAATTATAGAATTACAGTCGCTGGTCGTTAACAGGATCTTATAAATTATCTACAGTTATTATTAGAGTTTATAAACATATGCAGCGCTTTTGAATTCTAATTTTTTTTTCTCTCTCTCTTTCTCTTCTTTTTTCTTTTTTTTTCTCTCTCTCTCTCTCTCTCTCTCTCTCGTGAAAAAGTGCGATGATTCATTTTATACATTATTATTTTTAGCAAAGTTATTCACCGCACACCATTACTATTATTTATATAATCATATAGACAAATTATTGAATGTTTTTAAATGGCACTATTCGAGAGTTGCCTGAGTACGTTTTGTTTGATGACTAGATTTCATAGAATTCATTTAACCTTTCTCGTCTTACATGGAATTGTCACACGCGTCATTCTTCTCTTCGCGTGTTCGTCGGAACTTTTATCCTCTTTTTTTTTCTTTCTTTCTTTCTTTCTTTCTTTCCACTACGATCGACTCGTTTCACAAAATACCAGAACTACGGTTTAGAAAAAAGCTTAGAAATGGGGATTCCAGGCGATTTCGAATCTCAATGCATCGCGATTAATTCGTTAATAAATCTATGCATGATCGTAAGCAAAGATGGAGTGCAAAAAGCACCAGATTTTTCTTCTTTTAAACGTGGTAAACATATAATATATATATATATATATATAAAACTCGATCGAACTACTATTAATAATATTATTCGTATAAACAACGTTACGCGTGAGTCTCGGGATACGCAATAAAAAAAGAAAAGAAAAAAAAGAAAGGAGAACAATAGGAGTATCTTTCAGATGACCGTGAGCAACGGTGTTACACGTTCCGTCACAATCAAATTGGTTTCTTTTTTTCTTTTTCCCTCTCTCTTTTTTTATTATCGTTAATTATATGGTTGCGTTAATGGGATTAACTTATTCGATCGATCGAAAAGTGTTCTCGTACGACTACTCAACTAGGTGCTCCTTTATACTGAAGTATCGAGAAGTAATCTCGTTTTCAAAATTGAAATTGAAATTATGAGAAACTATATAGTTATGTACAAACGATATTACAACATCGGTGGCTGGCCACAATGTCGCCATTCCTTTTATGCATTCTCTTTATGCTCTCTCGATTGGTTCAGATTATGCTGCTGCTGATCGTTTACGTACAAACGCGTTCAAATAAATGGTATGAACGGAAGGAAAACGGTCGATCTTATTCCTTGATGCGATCAGCAACAGTTTCCAAATTTCATGCCACTTTCTTCTTACTTGTCTTCTTGCTGCGAGGGAGAGTGGCGAAGCTTGTTATCTGAAAGACAGATTAACGAGTGTTATAGATGTTTATAATTATGTATATATAATTTTAATTTATTAAAACTATATGCTCGAAATGATTGACACATCACACTGGCTGTAGAGAAAATATACTATGATATATAAGGAAGAAGAAAATCAATTTCGATGCAATATTTTTGGAGTTTTTACGGGGGAAATTTTTTGTCTTTCGTCCTTGAGATTGTTTTAATTCGTAGAGAATATTATTTGTAGAAATTAAAAAATATATATATAAATACAGTGGAACTTCTTTTACCCAAACATTACATTTCACAACAATTCTATCGTTGTGATTAGTTAAAATCTTCATATAATAAGAATAAGAAAAAGTAATGATGATACGTCTTCATTCTTGTGAAACGTTTATGGCCATTTGAAAAGGAATTGAAATGGTTTGAAAAACAAGTATATAACATTCGATACAATAAAAAGTTTACACGATTTAGCAAAATTAAATAAATTATGAGATCTATAACAAAATGATTCGATGTTACTTTTTGCATTAATTTTTTTCGAATATATAATCACCAGAGGGGAAAAGGAAAATTTCTTTAACGTGCCTGTTATTTTATGGATACTAAAAGTTCCAACGATGTGTGACAATTTTAAACTCTCTTTGGAAAATAAAAAATCGTTCTTCGGGACGAAGGATCAAACAATTTCCACGAAAGTTTCCAGAGTTACACTTCCTTTTTCTTTTTCTCTCTCTCTCTCTCGAAGCAACTAACAATTAATAATTCGCATCGCTAAGTAATCGTGTTAATAATTAAATATCATGCAGGTTTTTAGAAGTAACACTCGCTAAACAATTAGTGGTCTAATTAACACAAAACACTCTAGAAACATTTTCATACGATCTGAACGAACGAATTAATCCGTTTCTTCTCTCCAGATTTCCGGTACGATAAAGTATCTAGCAGGGTGAGGATGATGAGGAAGGATTGGTGACACTGAATTCATTTAATTTGTCAACGAGAACCAGTCAAAAAGACCCGTGTAACCTTATTTATATCAATTTATATCAACAATTAAATCGAACTTTTTTCCTTTCTTTAAAAGATATCCGATTCCAATTTTCTTTTCCCAATTTTTTGCCACTCGACATCCTCCATTCTCTCCTTATTCGTTTCGACGTCCTCCACTTTATCCTTCCCTTTCCCATCATCGGTTGGCGCGAGCACGTAAGCACTCTCGTTGGACGTATCGTTCTCGCTTTTCTCGTCGTTCGTTCCTCCCTCTTGACAGGAGGAGGACGAGGAGGAGGAGAATTTTGGCGCGAGTTGGACGATCGTTGGCTCGATGCTGCTCGATCTAGTTTCGTCGGAATCCTCCCTGGCCCTGTGGAAAGCGTTCTGAAACATGTTCCTCGGGATGGTGAACAACTTGGAGAGACCTTCCTTGGTCCTCTGCCTCTTCGACCTCTTCCCCTTCGACTTGCTCGCGTCCGAGACGAACACCTCCTTGCTGCTAGTCGCGTTCGAGAAGCTCTTCAACGTTCCCGTTTTAATCACCAAAGTGGCTTTCAACGCGCCTCCGCCATCCTCGTTCAACTTCTCCTCGCTCCTCGCGAGAGGCGCCCTAGGCGCCGGTTTCTTCCTATATTTTCCAGCTCGACCGAGATTATCCGAATTGCTACGCGACACGCTCGGCGTCGTCCAAACGTCCAACGAGCCGTTCACCGCTTCCTCCTCGTCGTCGTCGTCGTCGTCGTCGTGGTCGGCCATCTCCTTGGATTCCTCCAACGCGTCGTTCTCATCCTCTCGCCGAGTATTTTCAATTTTCGATCGCACGATTCGACGATGGACGACGTGTCGCTCTGCCGCAACTTCTCTTGCGTGTGAACGATGTTGTTCACAGCTTTTCGAGCGTCGCTCAACAATTGTTTAAGCTCCTCGAACTTGTTCTGGCAAAGCTCATCCGTAACGATGGTCGTCGGGGGGCAGTCAGAGCTAGCGGAACACTCGCTCGTTTCTCTTACCAGGGTGAACGATTGTTCGGGGTCGATTTCGAGGGTTTGAACCGTTCGTACGGTATCTGAGCTATCGACACTTTCTTTTCGTGATTCTTTTTCCATTTCTAGTTCCGGGCCTGATTGACTGGTGTGTTTAAGTAAATCGTCGTTACCTGGGAGAACGGGGCCACGATCGAAATTGATATAATCAGCGACATTACGGTTTCGCGAGAGCAGAAGCAAGATCTCGAGCGCTTGTTCGGGAGTGACGAGATTTAAAGGTGGCGGAAATGAGATATTTTTGGAGGAGGGAGGATCGATGCTGTCGGAATCCTCTCCCGAGTCCTTCAAATATCACAAAAATTTATTATCAAATCGGAAGATGTATGAAATAATTGGGGAATAAATGGGGGGCGTGAACTTTGTCGATCGATCAAGGCTCAATTTTCGGCGCGATCGGTCCAATTTTTAGCTCCAATCTTGTTGCCACGTCCTTTTCAAGAGGATTTTTCGAAATTTGAACTTAACCCTTTCGCTACCCAACCAAAAATGTGCACGGCGCCCGAGAAAGATCTTCAGCAGCCACATTTGTAATTCGAGTTCCTTTGACGGTGCTTATTGAAAAGAAAAATTGATAAAAACAAAATGCCAGAGAAAGATACTCGATGTCGCCCCTAGTATCTCAGTAGTATCTTGTGCAGAGCTATAGTTACTCCTAATACCTCAATAGCATTTTATAGAGAGAGACTATAGTCATCCATAGTGGCTGGCATCTTGTGCAGAGCGACTATAGTCGCTCAAGTATCTCAGTAACATCTTGTGCAGAGCAACTACAGTTGCCCTAGTATCTCAGTAGCATTTTATAGAGAGCGATAGTCACTCATAGTGGCTGGCATCTTATGCAGAGCGATTATAGTGGTTCATAATATTTCAGTGGCTGGTATCTTGTGCAGAGCGACTATAGTCGCTCAAGTATCTCAGTAACATCTTGTGCAGAGCAATTATAGTTGCCCTAGTATCTCAGTAGCATTTTATAGAGAGCGATAGTCACCCATAATGGCTGGCATCTTATGCAGAGCGACTATAGTCGCTCAAGTATCTCAGTAACATCTTGTGCAAAGCAACTATAGTTGCCCTAGTATCTCAGTAGCATTTTATACAGAATGATAGTCACCCATACTGGCTGGCATCTTATGCAGAGCGATTATAGTTGCCCTAGTATCTCAGTAGCATTTTATAGAGAGCGATAGTCACTCATAGTGGCTGGCATCTTATGCAGAGCGATTATAGTGGCTCATAATATTTCAGTGGCTGGTATCTTGTGCAGAGCAACTACAGTTGCCCTAGTATCTCAGTAGCATTTTATACAGAGCGATAGTCACCCATAGTGGCTGGCATCTTATGTAGAGCGATTATAGTGGCTGGTATCTTGTGCAGAACGACTATAGTCGCTCAAGTATCTCAGTAACATCTTGTGCAGAGCAACTACAGTTGCCCTAGTATCTCAATAGCATTTTATAGAGAGCGATAGTCACCCATAGTGGCTGGCATCTTATGCAGAGCGATTATAGTGGCTCATAATATTTCAGTGGCTGGTATCTTGTGCAGAACGACTATAGTCGCTCAAGTATCTCAGTAACATCTTGTGCAGAGCAATTATAGTTGCCCTAGTATCTCAGTAGCATTTTATAGAGAGCGATAGTCACCCATAGTGGCTGGCACCTTATGCAGAGCGATTATAGTGGCTAGTATCTTGTGCAGAGCGACTATAGTTGTCCTAGTATCTCAATGACTGGCATCCATAGTCACCCATAGTATCTAAGTGGTTGGCATCTTGTGCAGAGCGACTATAGTTGCTCGTAGTAGCGAAAGGATCAGAAGTATCGAATTGTTTACGGGCGCGTGAGAGAAAAAATTAGCTCGACGTGAGATTTTTTACGCACACGATATACGAGTGAAACGGAATCGATACGAAATATATTATTTTAAATTTGAAAACTCGGATGAGAGGAGAGAAAAAAAAAAGAAAATCTTGATTGCCAATCGCATATTGAATCCAATTTACAAAGGATCGTGGCAATTTAAAGGAGCTTGCGATCTTTTTTGCGAGCGGATCTTTTATCTCGAGGGGGGGGGGGGGGTTTATTTCGACGCCATCATCATTTGGAGCAATTGGAGAATGAGATTGGGAGGCACGGAGCGCGGAGAATTAAACCTTGATTTACGTTGTTATAGGGATTCCACCGGTTGAATTTAGTACCTCTGGGGTCTTCTTCGTTGCGGAGCGAGGTTTTGCCCGTGTTCTTGCACCGACGCTCGATGTTCGAACTAACGAATCGCCTTGAGATGTACGGCTAGATTGTAGCGCTTCCCCGCTGCTGTATCCGCTTGATATGTCGTCCGAGGACCTTATGTTGCTGAAACGGGGGATTCGCGTTTTACAACACCGATCCCGCAACGATTATTCCACAAAGGAGAGTATGGTACTTACGTTAAGCTGGTTGTCGGCTCTCTCGATCGTGGTTGTCTAACGTCCACGTCCACCTCGGAAAAATACATCTCCACGCGATTGCTGCTCGACTGTGTCCGACGAGGGCTGTACCCTCTTCTCCCTACGTGCTCTCTTCGACGAGGTTCCACTGTACCATTTCGATCGAAATAAATTGTAATTAATTTTCGTATATAATTCGCATATACGAGGGAGAGAAAAATTTGTCCTTTTTTTTTTTTTTTTTTATTGTTCATTTTCGAGTTTGAAATACGTAACGTATATAACGTTTGTTGCAAACGTTATAACAGATTCAGCTTTGATTTTTACCGTGTCGTTGAATTCTGTACAGGGTGTCTCTGAAATTGAGATACAAGTAATAAGAATGATTTTCGACTCGAGCGAATCAAATTTGAAAATTTGTTAAATATACATCTTGGTTGATTCTTGAATAGAAACAAAATAGATAAGAAAAAACGTAGAATGAAACTTTGTCCTCTTGGAATTCTCAATTTTCTCGAAAACTTTTTAATTTTTCCATGTGATCTTTTATCATTCGTGATTCATTCGTGTGTAATTTCGTAGGGAATTAACCAAACCTTCGATCTTAAAAATTTCACCGAACAAAAGACGTGTTTATAAAACATAAAACGACTCTTAAACGATCCAAATTACTCGAGTCACTTATTAATTTGATGAATTTGAAAAAATTCATCAAATTATGAGTACAATTAATAAATAACGATCGCGTTATGACTCATACATTGACATACGCAATTGAACAAAAAAGATTCAGAGGCGAATAACTCGAAACTTTACACACCACCCTTAACCACGTATCTCAAACTCGCCGAGATCGCGTAAATCGATTAATCAGTTTATTATCACAAAAAAAAAAAAAAAAAAAAATAACAAGCGACGTTTCTTCCTCGCAATTGAAAGAAAAGAGAAAGAAGCGAGAATAGGACTATAATCGGCCAATAACCTTCCATGTCCGTCTCGTCGTGCATGTGCGGCGTGTTTCTATTCTCGTCCTCTTTCTCGCCGGTCAGGTCGCTCAGGCTGTAGCTCTTCTTCAAATGCTGAACCAAGCCGCCACCGCCCTGAAAAACCAATCCCACGTTTCTTTAACCTGCGATCCTTCTCTCACGTATAATAAAGCCTATGATCGTATCGAGAGATGGTCAAGAAATCCATTCGATCGAAACGGCCGATTTTTGGTTCGAGAACGAGAGAGAAGAAAAAAAAAAGAAAGAAAGAAAGAGAAAAACGCGGAATACAGAAGAAAGAGACAGAGAGGAAGAACGGGGAGAGAGGGGAAAAAAAAAAAAATTAAACTCTTACCAACCCGAGAAAGGTGTTAAATGTGTTATCCGTCGACACTGGAGCATGTGTTCGATCTGTGGTGCGTGTCTCTAAGAGATCGATCTAGGCCGGGTTCAACAATGGGAGAACGCGTTGCGGTTTCTCGCCTCCTCTTTCTTTTCCGACTTTCATCCTGGCGAACCGAGTTAACGGCCAGCGTTCCGCGTGTCCATCGATAGAACACTCTTGATTAACTGGACCAACTCGTTGGACGAGATTTTCTCGATACGAGCGAGAGAGAGAGAAAGAGAGAGGGAGGGAGGGAGGGAGAGAGGAATCGATCGATGAGAGGATGATACGCGCGTTAAACGTTTTAAAGTAAATGAGAATGGAGCGAGAAAAAGAAAGAGAGAGAGAGAGAGAGAGAGAGGAGTCAATACCAAGTTGTTCTCGATAGAATGCGTTTATTCGAAGAAAAAAAAACAAAAAAAAAAAAAAAAAAAAAATAGAAAAGAAATGAAACATATCAATAATTAATAATCGTATGCGTAAAATCTTTGGGATATAAAAAGTCTTACTTTCTAAGAAGCGTCACGATGACGATATTACTCCTCGTTCGATTTTCAAGCACATTTACCCTCGGTGTTTCGCAAATTTTCAACGATATCTCTACAACAATGTCTACTATAGATTTACAACGTGGATATTGCGAAGATGAATTTGCTACTTTTTGCTCGTTGTACAGATTTTTCCTTTTTTCTTCTTTTTTTTTTTTTTTTTTTTTAACAATCAATCGTAATAATAAACTATACTATGGAAGAATATATTATCCTTCTCGTTCGATGTTCGTCGTCGTTACGCGTGTATAAAATATACGGTATATCGTTTCAAATCGTGCGATCGATGGATATAACAGGTGTTCGCAGGTATATGCAGAATTGCAAGGATCTCTATACACTGGAAGTTTCTTACTAGATTTTAAACGCACGCAGTCTTAAACTCTGTCTTTTTTTTTTTTTTTTTTTTTTTAATACAAGTCGAACCCTACGTTAAAAATGTGATGATGACACGAGCCATAAGTATAAATCGGACGAACTCCATCGTTCGTCGTGAAAAAAGTATTTCGAGATACGATTGTTTGATACGTTTATTCTTTTTTTTTTCTTTTCTTTTCTTTTTTTTTTTTTTTTTTTTTTAAATAGCATAATAGTACATCAGCTCGTAACAATGGACTGAAATTTATCGTACAGATCGTTCGACGGACGATACAGAAAGGCACCACGATATCACAATATCGGTTTATTTAAAATTATCATCGCGTGATATTCGTATCGATTCCGATACCGATCGCGAAATATTATTAAATCCTTAAATCCTAATCGATTACAACAAACAATCGGTATACAAATCGCATAGAGACATCGCATAGAAAAAAAGGCAAACGGCAAATAGTTCAATACGATATTTATCTAAGCTAAACCAAAGGTTTCACATCGAGGTTATATATTGTGCCGTAAACATCTTGTATAAAACAAAAAAAAAAAAAAAAAAATACATCGTACAATCTTAAATACCCTATCAAACGCATGTGTCACACGTAACAAACGATTTAAACACGCGGTTAAAAAGAGAGGGAGGGGGGGAAAAAAAAAAAAAAAAGAAGTAACCATAAATGGATCAAACCCGCGATTAAAAAAAAAAAATCTCTTCTTCATATCTCGTGTCTTCTTCCACCACGTGCACATAATATATATATATATATATATATATTTATATATATAATCTATCGTTATAATAATAATAATAATAATAATAATAATAATAATAATAATAATAATAATAATCTTCCTAAAAGTATACCGCGTGAGAGAGTAAAAAATAAAAAAAGGAGGGGAGGAGAGAGAAAAAAGAACTCTACAATTTTTTTTTTTTTTTTTTTTTCAAAATCGAGAAGAAAGGAAGAAAAAGAAAAACTCGACTTGTCCCCCCCTCCCCTCCCCCCTCCTCCCCCCAATTCTCGAAATTCGCGGCGATACACGCTTAAATCTAATCTTGGTAACTCGGAGGAAAACCCTATACATTTCGAACGCCTCTGCCCCTTCCTGCCCCCTCCTCCTCTCCCTCCGCCTCTCAGATCTCCACGGGGGATGACACGTGTTGCTGTTGGTGATCCAACTCCTCGTCGCTGAATTTGTAGTTGTCGCGGGTACGGGATCTGAGCCGCCTGCTCGACCCCGAACGATCCCTCCTGCTCTTCCTCGTCCTGTAGCTCCTCTTGGGCGAGGGCATCTTGAAAATTTTCTCCTCCGCCCGATTAATCTCGGCCAGCTCGTCGTCGTCCGTGTTCAAGTCGTTGTACAAGCTTGGTATCGACTCGACCGGGATCAAGTCGTCGGAGCTAATGCTTGGGAACGGTTGATTCGGTTCCTTCGGTGCACCGTCCGTCTCGTCCGTCTTCTTTTCCTTGGGTGTCGAGGTTGTTGGAAGTTTGGCCGAGCTAGAAATCGCCGAGGCCGATTGGATCGATGATTGTTGTTCATTCGCGACGATTTGATCGGGCTTGAGCATATGCTGACCCCCGGTTCCGTTCGTTTCCCAATATGTATTTTTTTTGAGTTGATGTTATTATTTTATTTGTTTGTTTGTTTTTTTTCGATGGTTGTATATATATATATTTATATATACACACACACACATATATATATACACAGATATACATCGTGGAATGTTTGATGTTACAACAGGTCGAACACAATAGACACCGTGTACACGTATAACACATGGTGTTTTTTTTTTTTTTTTTTTTCCGATAAGCGACGAGTTGTTAAAGGGACGACGGTGATTGGCAGTGGTTAGACGATGGTGGTGTGATGATGATGGTGGTGGTGGTGGTGATGGTGGTCGACGTTGGTGTTTTTTTTTTTTTATTTTGTTTTGTTTTTTTTTTTATTTATTTTTTATTAGAGGCGGTAACGGCGCGGCGTGCAGGATAGGCGTGCAGGACAACGAAAACACAAAACCATGAAAAAAAAAGAAACAAAATCGAACGATTAGCGTGTTGGGAGGAGTGGCTCGTGGCACAAAGCTTGATTTTGTGCTAAAGCGGTTCAATATATCAAGTGAGGTTGAGAAGAATCTCGTCGATCGTTTTGTTCGATTGCAATTTCCTTATTTCTGCCTTCTGGATTCGTTATATATCGACGAACGAAACGATCGACTCGAATCGGTCGTTTATTAATAAGCGAAATCAAGGATTGATTCGAAGGATTCGAAACTTACCTTGATCGCTGTTTGCATGAGAACCGTGGTGGCGTAGTTCACACCTTTCGATCCTAGGTGTAAGACCGCCGTGTAACCCTGCTCCGTGGCGCGGGCCAGAGCTTCGTCGATCTCAGCCTCGCGTTGGATCAACGCCGGGTGAACGAAGCGTCTGTAAAGTATGCTCGACCCTTTGGTGGCCGGACTCAGTAGCCAGATGACCAGGATCGTCTTGATCTCGTAGTAGAATGGGAACCTGGCCGAGAGAAAGAAACGAAGGGGGGGAGGGAAAGGGAGGGAGGAAAAAAAAGAAATACGAGACAAATGATATTACGTTCGTTCGGTTGAAAAGAGAAATACGAAATATTATTAAACGAGGAGAGGGGGAGGGGGGGGAGGGTGTGGGAGGGAACGTCATCGTCGAGCGGATGTAAGAACAAAGAAGAAAAAAAGCGAGAAATCGGTTAGGGTAGTGATGCGACGACGATGGCGAAGGAAATGAAAGGGGGAGGGAATGAGGGAGGGAGAGAGAGAGAGAGAGAGAGAGAGAGAGAGAGAGAGAGAGAAAGTTATTCCTGGCCAGAAATACACGAGAGCTCCTCTCCTTTTTGGTTGGTAATCCGAGTATGAAGGGAGAGAGCAGATCTGGCACACACGGAGAGCGCAGGGAGAAACGGGAACAGAGACGGAAGATGAGACGCCGAGGTGGAATCCTCAGAAGTGCATGTAAGCCAATATCCATCTCGGCCGAAATTAGACTTTCGGAATTCCCTGTGGCGAGAGGTTCACCTCGGTTTATTGGCCCCGCGACTGACTCGTACGAAATTTTATTCGCTTCCGGCAGAAAACGGGGCCACCGCGACGACCAACCCCTTGGCTATTTCGGATTATACGGAGAAAGGGGAGGGGAAGGTTGGTCGGCCTCTCCTCTTTTATTCGACGCCCTTAAAGAGGCGAGTCGTGAAACACGAGCGAAAGTTTTGCTTGCTCACCAAAAGCTGAAGAAGACGTCGGTGAAGGTTTCCGCGCACGTGAACAGCGCGAACACGATCCAGTACATCATCCATTTCACCTGGAAAACGATACTATCGCTTACTTAATTTTCTCAATGAAATAATCGTCTCTTCTTATCACTTATTACTCGAATTGGCTCGTCGGGGGTAAGGTAGATTTCAAAGACAAAGAGATTATCGTTTGCAGAAACGAAGAAAGAAACAATTCAAGCGTGATAAGAATGAATACTTACGTATTCTTTCACATTCTTCGTCCTGACCGCCTTGTAAGAAGCGTAGGCCGGGTACAAATTGCCGAACACTAATCTGAAAATCGGATAGAGGAGAACGTAAGTGAGCGATCGGGGCATTACGATTACCAGGAGGGCGGCGAGCGTTCGAAGGAAGCCCAGGCTCATTTTCTTCGGCATCTGGTCGGCGCAGTATCGAACGACGGCGTGCAAGCTCGTTATTATTACACGGGGGGCGCCCGTTTTGCATACGATCCAGAGAAACGGATTTTCCTCGAGTTCATCCGGTCGAGGCTCCTCCCTTTTCATTTCCATTCCACACGCGGCCCAAATTCTCGCCTCGCCTCCCCCTTCGCCTGGATTCTCGACTATATTTCGCGACCGTCCCCTCCGAATTCTTTTCGATCCCCGTCGGCCCCGATCCGACGCGTCAAACTGGAAAACATCCAACCAAAAACACGAATCGCTTGAAATATATCGCCTTTAAACTCGATCTCTCTGAAAGGAGAATATATCTCTAGAGAGAGAGAGAGAGAGAGAGAGAGAGGGAGGATAGCTTACAGAAATCGAGGTGAAGATTTTCTCTCTTAACTCACGAGAGATGATGATAACTCACGGACTTTGTACGAGCTGATCGACACGGGGCATCCTTTCGAACGATCGTTCCGTGGACGTGAAACGAATGACGTGGCTGATTGCAAAGATAATTAGCAGGAGAGGAGGAGGAGATCACGACGAGCTCTCGGGGGATCGTAGCAGGACAGCTTCCTTCTTCTTCCAACTTGGTTCTTTCCGAATCGATCTCTCTCTTTCTCTCTCTCTCTCTGCCTCGATGCACTTGTTGCATCCTCCCGATAGGAATGTTTCACATGATCGTTTCACGGCTACGAATCGACTCGTTTCGAGGAAAGGGGTGGAGGAAAACTCGATATGCGTTCTCGTTCGAGCTCTTGTTCCGGCCGCGGATGCTTTCAGTTAAAGACTAAATGCGTAGCCGCGTTCTGGCACCGACGTGTCGACCACACTCACGGTCCACGGACTCTATTTTAGCGCCTTAAGCCGCTGTCACGCGACCACGAATTCGATTCTTTGATTTCGATCGCTTCTTATCGACGCGTGTTCGTCAACATTTGCCTCGCAGTTGTTCGCGAACGGAATAATAGCAGGACTTTTTCTCTTTATTTAGGGGATTTATTCGATGAAAAATTATAAATTGATCGTTTCACATATAAATATTTCGATCACGTTTTTTTATTCATTCGATGAAAAGTAGAGGGTGATTTTGATGATAAATTATATTATCGTGGTGTATGTAGTTAAATTTGGAGCGCTTTCGATTTCGTTTGATAGATTTGCAGGACGGTTATCGAGGTTCGTCCAACGAGAATCGCGTGAAACTACGGTTGATCGTGCATCGCAGGTAATTCGATGATTGTCACCAATGTCGCTATTTGATTGCGTAACAGGGCGTCCTTTGTGCGCAGTCTGTGCTTACTATTTGCGTGTTAACGAGCTTCACGGAATATTTCCATTTTTTGCAAATTTCGATTGTGCGAAGGATTACGAATCGAGAAATATTTTGAGAAATATATTTAGTTATTAGAAGATGACAATTACGCGTTCTCAAGGAAAGTTATTTAAAAATTTACAAATATTTATAAATATCCGAACTATCGAATTGAAATTTGAAAAGAGCAATTGAAACGACGAGTTACGACGTTGAACAAAATGATAGTGTATTTAATATATTTAATATATTTTGTATTTATTAAAGAAACGAAAAGAAAATGTATTGTTCAATCTTTATATTTTATATATCTCTTTTAAAGTAAAGTATGAGGAAAAATTTATTGATCCAGGTGACTAAAAAGACAAAGAAATTGAGAAGAATCGTAAATGCACGAGGAAATAACTCGGCGAGTCAAATAATAATTCTCTGAAAGATGAAAAAATATGATTAATCGAAATTCTCTTTACGTGCTCTTACGTTCTATTAAATTTTAAGTAGTAAAAGGAAGAAATTTGAATACGAAATTGATTTTTAATCAAATAAATTAGATACGCGTATATTTTCTTTCCTTCGTTTAAACAGTTTTCTAGTCAACAGTTCGATTAGAAAGCAGAGAACGTCTTTTATTTAAATAATTTAATTTTTATAGAAGCCGTAATATTTTTTTAAAAAAGTTCGAAAAATTTATACTTTTAACAATATATCCAGCAGATATAAAACTTTTAATTATACCAAATCATATTCTATTATTTACTTTAAATTATCTTTGGAAAATTATAGGAATCGTAATAACTTTATATATAATCTACTTTCAGATAGATATATCGAGCATGGCTACAAAATTTCTTTTGCCAATAAATTTTTAAATTACATAATCAGTGATTAAAAATAAAACATCGATAATGATGAATACACGTGACCGATAAAAATATGAAAAGGAAACGTTGAATATTTCGTTAATCGTATTAAAAAAAAAAGAAAGACACTCTTGCTTCTTAGCATTTTCTCAGCCTCGGCCACTTATTTGCGAGCCACGCGCGACTCGTGAACGACTCGTTTCTCAATCGTACGTATATTTAAAGACACACAATCGTGTAATCAAATCTCCGCGTAACGAATCCCTGATTGAATCGATGTATTTCCATCGTCGATATCACGTTTCATCGTGCGATCAATACGCGCAGCTGATATATATATATATAATGATAGTTATTTGGATTTTGAACAATTTAGATGGAACGAAATGAACAATTTTATTTGGCCATGTTTCTTATTTGAAATGAAAGAAGTTATTGAAATGTATAATTATTCGTTCAAATAGGAAAAATTATAATTTTAACTGTTTGCGAGCAAGAGTTATCCAATTTACATTTTCTTAATGTTCCAAACTTTGGTATTTTTTGAAAAAAATTTTAGGATATTCGTGTAATAATAATTTTAATTTTTCTTATTAAAAAATTATTTTAAGAAATTCATAAGACTGATGGTTATGAGAGTCGAAAAGAGTATTTGCTTCACGTGTTCGCTATCTTCCCGTATTATCGTTCCAAATCAATTTTCTCAATATTATCTCATTCCTACGATTTCTATTATCTATTTATTGTTCTTATATTATTTTTATATGTCCTGTTCCTCCTCTCGTTCGTTCTTATATCGTTATTTAAAAACGTACTCGATCATCGGTCAAGTACAATATGGAATGGAACAAGAAACATTTAAATGTCCAGACTCATGCATACCGAATGAATATGTAAAAGCCAGTTTAAAAAATTGGACTTGGGAGTAATGTTTCGTTAAAATCACTTCCAATCCATAAATTGGAAGGAAGAAATTGATAATTATACAAAAATTCATGCGTATCGATATAACGACACGTGACTCACCAGTGCCGAATAAGAAACGAACGAATTCGTAATTTCGTGACTATTTATCCCAATTATTTATCCCATATTCGATTTTTATCGAATAATTTTCGAATAATAAAGAAAGATAATAACAGAGCAAGATGAATTTGGATCCATCCGTATGGTATCGATCCAGCTTATCAAACCAGATTCCAGACTTTACGCGGGGCAATCCCCTAAATTCACTTCGAACGTCGTCCCGTTGATGGATAAAAAAAAAGAAATCTTGAAAAATCTTGCACGTTCGTCGATCGACAGGGAAGGAATAAACGCTGTTCGCGCCAATTGTTCCCGATCTCTCTTTCGTGTTTATTAATGCTTGACTTGTAAACACGAGAAGCGCACGCGTACGCTTGGTTCGCGGAAACGCAGAGGCGAGCACACCGTGTACAATGACGCCGTTTATTCGTACGAGGTCAAGATCATTGTCGTTCGTTCGCGCTTAGCCTGGATTCCGTCACGTTTCGCCTTCGTGGCTTCTCCTCCTCCTCCTCCTCCTCGTCTAACGTGAAACTGCGTCATCTCGCGTCTGTTTTTCCTTCCTTGGGGGAAAAAAGAAGAAGAAAGAAAAGTTGGTGGTTCTCAACCGTCCCGAATTTCGGCCCCATTTCCGATTTGTAACGGGTTTTCCCTGCGGAACGTTTGGACTGGGGTGCAAAAACCTGTCCGGGACGAACGAGTTTATTACGATGAGAGCGGTTCTCAACTTCGTGCGATTGGAAATAGGGGAGATCGTGATGAAACAGTGTAGGCAAGGATGGAATTGTTTTTTTTTTTTTTTTTTTTGATTCAATCGAATTAAATGTTTTAAGAATTTTTAAGGAAAATGTTAATCGAATTATTCAGGAAATTTTATCTTTGATTGGAAAATATTGGGTATGTATTTTTTTTTTTTGTGAAAAATTTTTAACTGTTTGTAAAATAATGATCTGTGATGTATAAAGTAGTAATAATAACGAAATATAATTCGAAGTATATTTAATATATATATATACTTAATGATAGAAGTTAAGAAATAAACTGAACGTTTGCGAATTTATTTATATTTCTCATCCTCACGGATGAGGTAAGATTAGAGTTAAAAATAACACGGAGGGGGATCACGTATCAATAAGCGATAAATTTTCTTTGAATATGTTCGCGTTGAAATATAAGGAAATTAAAAAGAAGAAAATGCATTTATTCAACATCTAACACATCTTCTTAACGTGATCTTCTATAATAAAATATTCATTGTACATTGCTATTACATAATTCGTATTATTATATAAAGGAATAATCTAATTAAATCATAAGTGAGATTCAAACTTGGTAAAATCTTGTTTTATAAGAATATTAATTAACTTATTAATGCGATAGATACGAATAATACGTTTTTTATCACCTCTATAAATCAATATTAATTTTCCCAAAAGCATCTGCGTGTTTCCCTAATTTCAAGAATAACAAATTCGAAATCCGTCATTTTGATGGATTTATGGATATCTCTATACCGCGCCGAATTCACATCGATCCTATTTTATTCTAAATGAACGTATCCGAAAACTTTGCTAATTGTAGCTTTTTAGAAAGAAAAAAAGTGGGGAAAAAACGCAGCACTACGAGGTGTAGGAATAATCTTTTCGATATAAAATTATTTTTTTAAGAAAAGGATCGGAAACAAAATCTGCACGATTCACGAGACTGGCGTAACGTTGTCAATGAACTGTAATGGCTCGATACAAAACGCAAAAGAGAATAGTCATTGTTTTATATTGTCCACAGAAAATTTACTTCCCCATTGTATTCCCGTAACAGGTTCCAATGGGGGGGGGGGGGGAGTTGCGGCCATTGTACGCTTGGTAAAAAGGAGGAAACTCTCAATGCCGATTGCCATTTTTATATTCGAAATTTTCCTGTACGAATTTGCAAAACGTTATGACTACAGCAGTGTCCGGATGTACAGGGTGGGGCATTTAATAAATGGAAGCGCGTATTGTATCTGCGTTATTTTTTGATTCTACGAAAGAAAAAACGCAAGTCGTTGAAGGGGTTGTAATATTTCTTTTTTTTTTTTTTAATGGAATTATATATTCGGTAAAAAAAAAAGTATTAAAAATCCATTTATATCGAAAAATTATCAGTTTTGAAGATATTTTTATTAATTTCATTTTTGTAATTTCATTCATGTGAAAAACAAGAAGAGCATGAACAATAGAATATCAATTCTAATAATTTTTTTTTTTTAACATATAGAATAGAAAATGTCAAGGTCATAAAAATTAACCAAAGTATAAAAAAATAGTCTCATTTCAAAAATGAAGGTGACCTTTGAAATCTCCAAAATATTTTCGATTATAAAAAACAATATATATATATATATTATCGCTAAATTGTAATTCCTTTTATACAAAACTTTTATGAAATTTTTTCATAAAACCAAAAATAACGAGATATGTAGGTGTTCTTTTTAAATAACCTTTGTATAGCTAAATGGTAATTATCCTTACCATTTAATTTCTAAAATCGAACCTCGACGTTATCCATGATCTGCGTAATTTAATTAAAATATTGAAAAAGAAAAAAGGCAAATATAATTTTTTTCTTACACGATTAAAGTAATACCGTGATTATATTTGTATTTTTTAGTATTCTAGTATTCTATGTCACGCGAACCACTTTACTTCTTGGTCTTATTCTTGATGCAGGCATGGCAGAGTGAGCCAGAATCAGATAATAACAGAAGTTTAGTTACTTGGAACAATGCCAATCGAGGAATGTAGGGTAAGAAATGGAAAGTGAAAAGTTTATCATCAGACTATGAATTTTTATGCAAATATACATTTTTCATGTATTTTGCATACATATTACATCCTTTTCTTTATATATATATGTATATTTGTATGGTAATTGAATACTATAAACAAAATTTAACTAATTACATTATTACAATTATTGAACATATTCTGAATAATCTATCTACTAAACAACATAGCAATATATCACGAGAAAACCTTGTACATATATCATTATCATTTTATATTTTAATATCCTTCACGTATTAATCGAATATCACATTTAAACTACGCAAAAATCCACAAATCATAATCTAACCCATCGATAGATACTCGCATAAAGCAAGCACCAATATTTATTTAAATCGTCGTGTTCGAAATTTTCGAAAATCCACCTCTCCAAATATTTTACCAACCACGATCCCTCTCTGGCTGCCAAAATACATCCAAACAACTGAAACACAATTCGCCACAACTCCACCATCCTTTTGAAAACAATATGAATTTTCACAAACCACAATTTTCACCCCCAAATCGTGCGATCTCCCTCATACATAATACATAACACATCCATTTTCCATATAACTTGGAGAGATCTCCTAATTGAAGCGCGCGAAAAGAAAGAGAGAAAAATATCGGTTTGAGTCCGAAACAGGGATAACGGGGATACGTGCTCGATACTCTTACCGAGGTAACTTTTCATCGGGCTTCAGGGTCGACCCAGTTTTCTATTTTAATCGTGACCCTTCTCGAGCACACAATTTCCCTCGAGTCCCTCTTCATTATCTCTTCTCCATTAATTAAAACTCCGACGGATACGAAAATCATGATCATCTCTCCTCGAGGTCTTGATTGGTCGCTCTTTGCTTTGTTGGTAAAGGGAAACGCAGCTCTACGCTCGATATATACACACGTATTATTAAACGGGCTGTTAATGCTTGTTCACACGGAGTGGGTACAGGTAGATGACGATTCATTTTGAAACTTTAAACGAGGGGGGGCGGGGGTAGCGACGAAAACATCTTAACGAGAGCGTGTCCGGTTTATTTTCAGATGGGGACAAGGAGCATCAACCCGATCTACAGCTACATATCGCTGAGGTGAGGCGAGCGTAGAATAGACACAAGTGGTGGCTATAAATAAGGGAGCTAAGCGAGCCTGAAAATCGGGATTGGGACACGCGCGTGGAAAAATGAATATTGAAATTTGGAGAAACAATGGAGAAGTTAGATTAGACACGAGTGTGAGATAATATTTCAGAGAATCGAAAGTTTTTTTTGCGAAGGAAAATGTTGAAACGTTTTACCAACATTTTTGAGACACGTGTAGTTGTAGTTTCAGAAAGATGATAGAATATTGTTATGTAAATTGTTCGTACGAACAGTTTTGCAACTCGAATAGATAACATTTGACGAGGAAATTTTTATTTTTCGAAACTTAAATATATTGTTAAATGTATTCTAGGGTTTCATTAAAACCTTAGAATGTTGTATCGCGATAAGTTTCGATCGAGCAACGATTCGATTAGATTCACTACCAAGAGCAGAAAATTCATTACAACTTATTGTTAAATAATCAATATGTAAATTATGCAATTATGCAAATATAATTGATAGAATAACAACTTCCGCTCAAGATATTTTCCGTAGCGAAAAATTCGAGTAGCGAAAAAGTTTCTCTACTTAAACAAAAGTTTCCTTCTTTGGAAGAAAAAAATGGTCAAACTTCATCCAAAATTTTCGATTTATCTAATAGTAACGTCTCTGAAAGTTTTTCGAAAGTCTCGTTCAATCGAGCAACTTCGAAATTGCAACGAAATATCGGGAATGTGGTATTTCGAAAGGCTGTTGCCAGCTCATCGTCCTTGAAGGCGATGACAAAGCTTAAAGGAAAGTGAAAAAAAAAAAAAAAAAAGAAAGGAAAAATCCTCGGCTCTTTGTTTCCAAGACACAATTCCCGTTAATTCGATCTGGATGAAGAGTCTTCTTCGTTTTTCACATATCATATTTTTTTTTTTTTTTTTTGTATTGGGTTAAATCTGGAGAAGATGTACTTTATGGGCTTTTGAGATAGGTTTAAACAATGAAACGAGAATTTTAATTATCGGGACAACGAGTTGGAGGGCACGTGTCAGGTCGAAGGATCGCAATGATTTCGAATAATTTTCATTCGTTCCAATAATTTTTGGGGATACTGATAAAATTTATTACTATATTTATACCGTTCAATTGAATTTTGAGTAGTGTATACATACGTGTACGTGCCAGTATGTGTGTCGGTATGTGAGCATCGCTTATCTACCATTTCTATAAACAGCTCATAGCTACTGGCACTCAAAATGTATAATGGGTGAGCTAATATCGCTATATTTATCTCTCCATGGAGAGGTTGGCCATTTCACGGATCCTTTATTAAATCGGCAGAATGCGAGAATGAAATATAAAATAATCGATATTAGAACGAGTGCAGTCACAAAATCGATATTAATTGTAATTTCCCTCGACCAAGGATATTTTTTGCATTTTGAACAACATCCAACCTTTCTGGACGGATGCTAAGTTTCGTGATATCAGTTACGTGTTTATAGAAACAGTAGACAAGAGACAATCGTGTGGTAAAAATTTAATATAATAATTTTTGTCGATACCTCGAAAATGATTAATTCATATGTGATCCTCGAGGCATTGGGTCTTAATCGAAATTTCTGTTTGATGTTTACTGAATTATTTCAGTTTTTGCACTCACAAACGAAAGTTTATTTAATTTGATACAATTTTTATAATAAGAAACAATAAGTAAAAATAGGGATATTAATTATTAAAACATTTTCGATTACGTTTCTTTGATTAAAATTTGCTAAATATTACGTGATGTGAATTACTTTAAAAATGAGATAGTTGGGGGGGGGGGCCAGACGAAACGGAGTTACTCGGATCGCTATCCTTGAATCGAAAATATACGAGAAACCGAAGACGAAGAAAGTAACGGGGAAGGAAAAAGGTCGAGGCTAGAGAATCGAGCATTGAGAATCATACTGAAAAGGTAATAAAATTTGTATCTCGAGTTGCGATTTCGCGTGATTCATCTCGTGTTCTTAATTTTGAGGATTGTCACGAATCGATGCAGCTTTTTTTTTCTTTCTGTTTCTTTTCTTTCAACAACGGTTAATAACTCGATGAGAATAATTCACGGAGAGTGAGATATAACCGCCTCGCGTGTAAACGCTCGCTTAATTACGAAAATGGCCGCGACAAAGAATCATGCGAGCAATCCATAAAGGTGACACGATCGAGTCAAAGGATTCAACTCGATCAAATATTGTATTCGAGGATAGAGAAAAGGATTTCTAAAAAATTCTTTCTCGATTGATTTATTAGATATATTCTATCTCTCGTTCGTTCTATTATCATAATTAACAATTTAACGAAGGAAATATGAATGAAATTAAAGGACGAGGATGGTGATTTTTTGAAAATATATGAACCTTTTTCAACGATACTTTAATTATTTCTTGTCATTGTTTTAAAATCGAGGAAACGAGTTTTTTTTTTGGAGAGGATCTTATTATAAAACAAATCATAAGACTTACGAAGAAACGAATAGGAAATTAATCGTTATAAATATCATGAAATAATGACATTTTTCAATTGTATACGATTATTTAAAACAATTTTCGCTACGTTAATATTATCGTGAATGTTATTTGCAATTTCAACAAGCTTTGCAAATATTCCGATCCATTATATTCGTAATACCTACTCTAATACTTGCACAAGTATTTCATCGATCATTTCAAACAGTTTCATACTGGCAGAAACATTAATTTTGACAATCCATGGTGAAAATAAAAATTTGTTGAAACGTCGATTAAATATTTTTTTCAGAAATATAGATGTAGGCATTGAATAATGGGATATAAAAAAAAAAAAAAAAAAAAAAACAGGAAAAATAAGAACATGGCTGATAAGTAATCGATACAATATTAAATATATTCATGTAAAATCAATACAATACAAAAAGATTGCGTATATCGAATTCTAAAATTTCAATCGAATATCACACACATTGAAAAATCAGTAAAGTATAAATGTACATAAAATCTATTTATCTTTATATTTATAAAAAATACAAAATCACTTAAATAAATTTTCAATTATTACGAATTACGAATCTTCAGGAATTTCAATCTAATCGAGGTCACTAAGATTCTCCATGAATTTTTTTAAAATTCAGCATTCTATGTATAGCATTCCCAAAGTATGTAAAATTAAATATCTAAAATCAAGAAATATTGAATACCTTTCGATATTAGAACAATTTAAACAATTAAAAAAAGAAATTTTACAAAAAGGAATATACAATGGAACTCTTAACTTATCTCTTAATGATTAATAAGAAAAATAATTCTAAAGTCCAATCGTTTTCCAAAGGAAATTTTCGAAATGAAGTTTATGAAAATTTCAAGTCTGTGTGTTGGAAAAACACATAGCGATAAACCGATCTTGTTTACCGATAGATGCTCTGATTGATATTATACACATATTCACGTATGTTATGGATGCCTGTTATACAACGTCGATTTATATACACATAGTGTCCCTGAAATCTTCGAGTGATTCTACAAAAATAAATAAATAAATAAATAAAAACTGAGAATAACATTTTATCGAAATATTTTTTTTTTTTTTTTTTTTTACGATTTATATCCTTGTTTTTGAGAAAACGAAGGTTCAACATTTACGGAAAAGGAGTCTTCAGTTTTAATTTTCTCGAAAATTGATTTTTAAAAATATTTCTTGCTTATTTTCATATATGCAAAATTACCTCCTGTCGATTCGAAATTCATTCGAATTTAATTAAGAAATATGCAATTTGGCCAATACTCGAACATTTTTTGAACTTGACTTATTCGAGAATAAATTATATAACTTGTTCTATATTTTCTTCAATTTATTTGTTTATTATTTTTTTTTTCCACGTAAAAATCGTTCGTGCCGTGATTTCAAGGACATTTTGTGCAATGAATTGGTTCCAACGGATAATTAACATTTCTTAACGATTTGATCTCCGTTTCAGAGACTGCAAATTTCGTAAGTCGTAAAAATTTACACAGGTTCGCGCGATTCTGTATTTGAAAGTATTGAAAGTTAAATAATTGCACGCTTATAAAAAGCGTACTTTTTAAAAGTACTTTCCCGAACTCATTAGCGAAGCGGCAAATTATTTTTAACGAAATTACACCGCCTCAAAATGATTTAGCACTTCGTAATTTCATAACTGTCGCAGTGATGCATTGATTTTCTGAGCTGGTAAATTCCCTATTAAATTTTCTATAAATATAAGTTCAGGAATTAAACGTAAATACTCGTTTGAATAAGTGGAGAAGGGAAAATGATATAAAATGTTCACGATTAATAATAATAATATTCGTCAAAATTATCGTTCAACGTGTTATTTAAATCGATCAAACAAGTTTGATAAAATGTAAAATCAACGACTTGGTAAATTAGTCTCGATTTTTGTTCCAAAATATTGAATTTTTTCCATGATATAATTAAAAAAAAAAAAAAACAACAACAGCAAAAATTATTTTACGAGAGGATATTTAAATGCACGCGATGCGAAAAGAAAGTAGTGAAATTGTATCGGCATACTTAACGAAAATAATGTATCAATGGATACACTATTTGCTTTTAATACATATAATTAATTTAGGAATTTTAACGATGATGTAAAATTTTACATGTAAAACTCGTAATTAAACTCGTGTTAATCTGCGATTCATAGAAGAGATACAGATTTTCAAAATGGTATTGAGACGATATCGATAATAACGATCAAAGCGGGCTGACTTTAAACTTTAAAATTACAACGCAATTAAACAAATAATTAATTATAAAATGACAATAACTCTTTGGCAGGAATACATTCAATTTGTTAGAAAGATCCACGTACGCAAATATAGAATCAAAATGGCGGTGCAGCCATATCGTATCAGCAAATATCATTTAACGACAAAATTTTTGACTAAATCAATCTCATTAAATCTGAAAATTCATAAGTCAATATTTCCGATGCATAAATGATATTCGAAGGTATCTCGTTAAATGCAATTAAATCGGGAAAAGAAATTTTCTGAATAATTGCGCAAATATATATTCGAAGAAACGCAAAAAAGAAAAAAAAAAAAAAAAAAACGTCACTTTTGCTCGATCTCGTTGCCTTCTTTTCGCATCGAACATTAAGAATTAAAAAACGAAGCTTCTTAAAAGAAAAATTACACGAGAATTCTCACATTTTCGATACAATTTTCAAGGGGGAGGGTAAGAAGACGATCGAGACGGTGTTCACCACGGTGACCCGTTTAAAAACGGGTAAATAAATATTCCTGGAGTAGGAGTGGGTCTCGAGCGGCACGGCCGCGGCATTTTTCAGGGGCAGCGGGCAAGTCATGATGAACTTAGCTTAGAATCGGTGGTGGTGAACTATTTGCAACCAAGGCTGCGATTCGTCGCAGATAGAAAGCTTTCGCTCGATACGCCCCGATATTTTAACCTAACGAGATTTAGGTTGCGCGCTCGTCACGTAAGCTTCTTCGATGCTCAACATTGGCCTCGTTCGTTCGCCAGCTGATCGAGCCGTTCGTTTGGAAACCGCGCGATTCGATCGAGAAACCAAAAATTCCCCAAAAAACTCGCCAGTCAGAGTCAGAGAAGGAAGAAGAAGTCTCTCTCGAAGCAGAGAGAGAATACGATCGAATTCCTTCTTTAAAACTCTCTCGTTTGTCCCTTCGATTGCGCACGTTCGTCTCTTTATCGCCGGACAGAGCTTGTTCCGGAGTAACGACCGATTCGGCCTAACGTTTTCCAAGCGACTCGAGCGGTTCCTTTCTCCCCTCCTCCTCGCTCTATTTTTCTCCGCTTGCGCGCTCCTTGGGGACCTCCTCTTGACAAAGACGAATGCGAGCTTCTTCTTCTTCTTGGTATTAGTCGGCCGTCATAGTCGAAATTCGGCGACCTCCTGGATGGAAAGGGGTCGAGCCTTGACAATTAACTTTTCCCCCCGAAATTTTGCTTCGTTCACTCGTATCTCTGCGGCATTTTTCCCTGCCACGGATTCAGGCAATGCTCGTTGCAGAAGTCGGGATCGAAAATTTCGATTCGATCGAAACCGCTTTTCGAACAATTTCCCTTTCCTCTCGATTCAAGGAAGAAACTTGTGATCTCCACGCTTTCGTTTCATCGATGTTGGAATCGCACTCTACTTTTCGATCGAAGATCGAAAATTCACTCGCGAAATGGGGGCGCGCGTGCAGAGAAACACGGTTAAAGTTTCAATTTTAAGGGGGATGATCGAGCTTTGGATCGGATGTGTGCTCGACGAGCGATCGCGACTCCTGAACTGGAAGCTGCCCACTTCTGTGCTTGGGTTTATATTTAAACAGCGGATAGTGGCCGACGACTGCACGTCGACGCATCGTCTTTTCGGAGACGGAGAGAAAGAAAAAGAGACGCGGCGAAAGTTAAGAGGAGGAGAGCGAAATAATCGGATAGGAAAACAGGAGAGAAAAAGAGAGAAACGAAAAAATATCCGAGAGAGAAATGCGGCGAGTGATTTATCTGGATGGTATTTAAAGAAATAAGTATCGTCGTAAATACGCCATAAGTTGATCGATTTAGCTCGAGCGATATTTTTTTCGCCAATCCATTTTCCAAGAAGAGGATCGAAAGCTTCGGTTTAAAGGGCATTGGCTGCAAGCTTGCTGCACGTGGCACGTTCCCCTCCTTCGGATGGGGAATGTTGGGAAATCCGTGCTAAAAGATCAAACAAACATCTCGACCGATGAATCGCGGACCTCCCACGCAGCGTGCGTCTCAACTTTCTCAACATCTTCCATACGATATCCGTTCACACGAATATCCCGTGATTTAAAATCGAATCGAAGATTCGTTGGGGCACGCCATTTTTCAAAATTGTTAATATTAATTTCCAAATCGTCGAAGCGAGAAAAAGAGAGGAGGATGGGATCGAGTTGAAAATTACACGCGGAGAAAGTTCACAACCCTGGTGCATTCCACCACGTCGTTCGAATCTAGTCTGTTCGGGTCCACCCACACCTATCCGTAAAAAAGGAGATAAAAAGGAGAGGACACGTCGAGAGGGAGTGTTGGATCGAAGGTGGGGAAAAAGAAGAAGAAAAGAGGAGAGGCGATACCAGGAGCGTAAGGTCTCGCCCAAAGGGTCATCACCCCTGGCGAAGCCGACGATACTTTTGCTTCTAGCCGAGGTCTCGCGCTCTTTACCACACCCTCGTGACGTGCACTTTTGCTCCTTGGCGCGTCTCCAGGGACAAAGAAATATAGCTGGTCTGCGAGAAAATGGCGTAATTATATACGAGGGCGGGAAAAAGGAGGGTGTAAATCAAAACGGCCTTCTCTTTCTCTCTTTCGATGTTCTCGAGAGATGAAACGGAAGGAGAGAATTTGTTATCTGTATGGAAGAGAAGGATTCGGTAGAACACGTCGTGATAACATTATACATTTTCGAAAAAAAGCTTTTTCGAAATAGGGCAGCGTATCTCTCTCTTTAAATATAATTCTGAATGTTGTTGCGTGCGGTTTAAAACTTTTCTTTACTCGGTTACGAGTAATATTTATTTAAAAGAAAGAAGAATAAAAATTTGTCGAATCGTTAACGCGTGGATAGTATTATTTTTTCGTTAAAAGATTTTTAAAATTTATAAAATCGAGTGGTCGTTGTTTTTGCTTTTTATATATATATATATATATATACACACTCTTCTTACCAATTTCTAATTTTAATAATTTTCTCGTAATAAAATCTTTAGAGTAGGAAATTATTAGTTAGCGAGGATTAAGAACAAGCAGTTCTGAGCGCAGAGCTCACTTTAATTTTATCACTTATAAAATTACTATGAATAGAAACAGTTTTTAATTACGCAAGGTGACACCCTAACAATCATCGGCTTACGTATATATAAACGATGTTCCTTCTTTTTTTATCGATAATTATTTTAATGAAAACAATTTCACAGTCCTAAACAATGTCCCGACGCCCATTGAGAAAAAATCGTGAAATTATTGAAACAAAGCCTCGAACGTAACGAGATCCCCGGGTCACAGGAATTTAATTTTCGCGATAAAGAACGATAGTGTATTAAACAGACTGGGAAAGATTTATGCAAATGAATATTTTTATAGGAAACAGAAGATTAATTTTACGTAGTACAATGAAACTTGAATTGAAATTCGTTCCGTCATTAAGTTTTCCCGTTATTTTTTATTTTGCATATTACATTCTATTTTCTGCACATGTTATGAATATTTAATTAATAATAGAACGTTATCTAAAGTTAAGTAACTAGAAGCAATCGGCAAAGATCGAAATCTGTGTTGAAAGTTCGGAAAGATTGGACGATCATTATATTTCCGATCATAAATCTTGAAATTAAAAATCATTTAATTTTAAAAATTGGAAATGCTCGAGTATGAATACGTACCTACATTTCTTTATGAAATAATAATAACGTTCAATTAACATTGTCGTTAAAAACATTCAAAATTTCTACGTGTATTTGCATATCTGTTGCGCACATCTCGCAACATGTACAACATCTACTCGTCGATTTCTCGAGATTCTTCAGCTGGCTTCTTCCAATACTACGAAAACTATTTCAATCTATTTCGTGTTTCCCTTTAAAAAAGGGAATCGGTCCAAGTCCTTTCCTTACTATGTAGCTTACACCCAAAAATTTCGAATTATAATTACGTAATTAAATATTTGATCAAGAGATTACGAAAAATCTTAATGTTCTGATTTAATAATAAACGTAAAGCGTGTTAAAATTAAATCACTTGATTATCGAATGAATTCGTAATAAACGACAGAGATCCATAGGGATCGACTCGATGGTCAGCGAGAAATTTCGCCTTAATCCGGAAATGTGGAATCGAGCGAATGGCAGAATGAAAAAGGTACGAACCGCATCGTGATTAGCGGCATTCTTAATTATTCTAATGAGTGCAATGACGTCACGAGGTCGAGGATCCCAAGTGCTCCGCAACACCGACGTAACATTTTTTCCTCGTTTATGCCGGGTCGAGTTTTCTTTTTTTTTTTTTTTTTTTGCCCTCTCATCAATCGCTGCCAGCCTTTTGAAATACTCTCGAGACTTCTTTTGCGTGAATTTCTTCTGGCCGAATCACCACGTTCGGTCGAATGCAAGGTATACGCGTTAATACATTCAGCGGATCGTCTTTAGAGGGTTGATTCTAAAGATCGGAACGAACAAATAGAAAAGTCGGTGAAATATCGATCGATGCTTATTCATTGAGTTGTAACCAATTTATAAATTAGACGAAGCGGGATGGGGGGATAAAGAGTGCGATAAAATGCATACATACGTCTAAATATAAATCGTGATAGTGAAATATATTCGAATTCAAATATTTAAATAATAATATGTTGAAAATATAACGAAATATGAGAAAATATTTGCGTAATTTTATTATGTAAATTTATTTATAATATATTTATTTTTCTCGCGATTTTTTAATAAATAGATGTTGTTTATCTGAAAAAATTGGATTGGAAAAAGCAATTTTTTTTAACGAGATGTAATATATATATATACGTATTTATTATATTGCAATATAAATATCATGTCGAGGCTTCTTATTTTTCTTCTATGGATAAAATTTGTACTTAATATTCAATTATCGTGGAAATAAAATTAACATTCAGAAGAAAAAAGAATCCGCTTTGGTCTAATATTTTATATAACAAATAAATTTTAATTGATAATTTTATATCAATTTTTATATTCATCTTTCAAAGAATATATATATATATATTGATTCTCCACGAATATATTAATCAATATAACGTACAACGATGCACACATTTCTTCTGTTCCAGTTGTTGAAGAAACGATCGTTTCGAATCGTGAAATATCATCGCGTTGTCACGAGGAAAACTAATGCGTGGTAAAAACGAAGAAAGGACGATGATTCGATAACACGCAAAAATAGTATTTACGTCAATATTTAAGAAATTTAAATAATGGTACGCCTAAAAAGAATTACGATAGATCGAATTTATTGCACGCCAAAGTAATTTGCTCGATGATTATAAGCGGTGTCATCGTGAAGGGAAGATGAGTATGGGAAATATAAGGAATGGAAATCTCGATGTTCCGATAATATAATAATTAAAATATATGTAAAGTAAATGTTACGTTACTCATTGATACTTTTGTTTAATGTTTGCGTTTCTTATTTCCATCGCAAAAAAAAAAAAGTTTTTATTGCGTGCATGTATCGGATGAAGTTCATTCTGGTAAAAAAAAAAAAAAAAGAAGAAATAGAATAATTTTTAAATAGAGATATTCTTTTTAATTGTAAATTAGAATTTAAGTAAGAATTGGCGAATTGATTTTAAGAATTTGAAATTTTGTAATAAAATGAATTTCATTAATTCAAAGATAAATTAATTTTCACAAATAAATTTGAATAAAAAAAGAAAGATCTACAAAAATTGTTCGTGATGTTTGTCAAAAGTTTTCGTCATATACTGTTTTTCGTATTATCGAATTTCTATTTATCTAATTTTATGTTGATTTTGTCTAGGAAAAATAAAAAATTCGCTTGTTTTTACGAAATACATTTCACAAAGTTTGATATTTCCTATTTCTCTTTCTTTCGCCTTACGAACGTTCCAAATTTTACTTTTGAAGAAAAAATACTCAAAACTTGCATCAATCTTTCTTAAACACTTCTTTTCAAGCATTCTTCGTAAAACCATTAGTGGATTTCTAATTTGCGCATACACGATGCACGCGTATCAATCATTTAAATTCCGTAAATTGCGTTTGAATATTATACAAATTATTGAAAACAACACAATATCCTTCGAAACTACGACATATTCTGACATATTTAAAGTAAGCAGTCGAGTTTTAATAGTCCAACGAACCAACGAATCCATACGTGTCATTCACCGCGTTGCAACGTTTAATTTGTCTCGCGGAACAACAGTTTCTCATTCGAAACTTTTTCCTCCCTGTTCTTTTCTTGCTTTCTTGAATCTACAGAAGCAACCCAACCTCGCGGAATTGTCTCGTAAAAGCTCGAGCAACACTCTCAAACACCGATTCTATGCAAATAGAATCGGCAACCACGAAGAAATGCGGCGATGTTTCGCGCACGGATCGACCACACCGGCGAGAGCAAGAGAGTTTGCATCCATAGAAAATGAGATGCCTTTCAGCAACATCGGAAATATAGGTCAGGGAATGAAACAGAAAAGCTAGGCAAATAGAATGGATGTGTGCGCGCGGAAGAAGAAGAAGAAGAAGAAGAAAAAAGAAAGAAAGAAGGGGAGGGAGTCCCCGATATCGTTTTATCTCGACCTGGTTGGCACAACATTTGCAAAATTAATCGCGCCACCTTTATTTTTTTTTTCTTTTTTCGAGTACGAACGCTTAGCATTTCGATAAAATTTCCACATTTCCCTGGAATTTCCCTAATAATTTCCAGGTAGAAATATTTTTGCAGTTCCACTCGAAAGAGTATGCACCGCTTTCATCGGTATTTGGGAGGAAAAGAAAAATAAACAGGCAACAACCCCCCCTGGCTAGGTGGCGAAGAGAGCCGTCAGACGCTTGTGCAACACGCCGGAAAGGTTAATGCGAGATCTCTCTCCTCTCTGAAACGAAATATCGATTCACGAGAGAAACCGCCAGAGAATCGTGCCACCCCTCGCACAGCTGTAACGGAGAACAAGAATAATAATACGAGGAGGAGGAGGAGGAAGAAAGGAGAGAAAGAACGAGGGATGAGAAGGGAAAAAAGAGGGGGAGGGAGAAAGGGTGGAGAGTGCCGCACGAACGTCCTTGCTCGTGCACACCACCGGCAGAACCACCCTCCTGTTGCCAACCGGGCATCGATCCAACGACCGACCGACGTTCCTCCGGTCTACCAAGAAAGCATCCCTTGGTTTCCTTCCGCAGACTTCCTTTCGCCCAAGATCCTCTTTGAGGCGGGTTAAGAAGAGATGATGGTGAATAAAATTTTCGAAAAAAAAAAAAAAAAAATACGATTCCCTATCCTACGATCCCTCCTTTATTTTATTTTATTTCATTTCATTTTTTTTTTTTTTTTTTTAAATTGCGAAACTCGACGATAAGCTATTAATGGAAATAACGCGGTATCTATCTTTATTCATTGGTTACAAGAAAATTAATAATGATTAGGAATGACGTAGGAAAGAAGCGAAGGAAAGAGACAAAGGTTCTTAGTCATTCGACACAAGATAGTACGCCGTTGACGAGGTGAAAGGAAACTGAACTCGTGTGTTTTAAACGCGGCAAAAAGACAATGGTTCGTGTATACAAAGACTATTAAACACACGTGAGTCATGCTTCTTAAGCGATATAATAAAAGTGGGATAACATTTCGTGACATTAACGAGAAGCGAAACATTGGTCGAGGTACATCGTGATGCACAAATGAATGAACCATATGGCAATAGAGATCTATTGTTTCTTCCTCCTCTTCTTCTTCTTTTTTTTTTTTTTCTAATTATTATTATTGCAATTCGAATTGCTTTTTACGTCCAAAATCAGAATAACTGTTCACGTTCTGTGATTTTTTTAGAAATTTAAAAATACGCTTCGTCGAACTTCCGTTCGAACCTATCAAGCGCAAGCAAATTCATATGATTCCATTTAATTTTTCTCTTCAATTCAAAAAAAATTCATATTACAGAGTATTTTCACGAAATATTTTCTCTAAAATAACGTATAATAAATTTATCAAATATTAAAAATTTGAAACAATTTTGTCAAACACAATAATTGTGTATTGTTTGATAAATTAATCTATTTTGTATCAAAGATATAATAAGAATGATATAGAATAGATAAGAGAATATTATTTTATAAAAATATCAAATAATATTCAATCATGATTCGGGTAATAAAAGCTTACGTAATATTCGGTAATAATCAAGTATTTCAGCAAAAAAATTTTATTCATATATAATAAAATTCATATATGGAATTGCTTCGTAATAGAAATTTAAACAAAGTTTCACGCGAAAGATTTCTAAATTTATTCAACATATTTTCACTTGTATAATAGAAATTTAGTTTCTATTTCTTTATATTACACTATATATATATATATATATATGTATAATTCTTGTTTATATATAGATATATATGACTCATTCTTTGTTCTTTTTTTTTTTTTTTTTTTTTTTGGTATTATTCCAACATCCACGTTTTTTTTCTTTTCAGTACTTAAATTTGTCACGCCGTTGTATTGATTTTTTATTTTTCGTATTCGTTATAAATTTTAATGTAAGATTCTAACACTTTATCGTAGAACGAATCGATCGAAAGAATAACCGGTTGAAATTTTAAGAAGCTCGCCTTGTGCTCGATCTGGAATCAATGTTTCTCCAGCTTGTTTCAATTTATTGTCAAGCACAACGGGGTGTGAGTCATGTCTCAGCAAGATTGTTAAACGCGTGTATGTGTGTGTTATCGGCGGCATAAGTTGTGCGAACTCCGTAAACAAAACGTGCTCCCTAACAAGAGAACGCGCGACGCCACGGTGGAACGACTTCCTATCATTGTGACGTAGTTCCCAATCAGCTGATGCTTGGTCAGTCGTTCATCTTTGATGACTGGCTTTCAGCTAACTATAGGGAAACTGGTCTCTGACGATGTAGATCTCACACGATTTTACAATGTTAATTTCGATTCGATCAATTTGTTTAATTTCATTCTCTAGATTAGTTCAATTTCCAAATGAAAATCTTATTTTGCCCTTTACAGTTTCATATTTGCGAAAAGATTGTGCAAAAGATTGGAAAATCGTAAGAATATTTATATAAATATTTATTAAAGATAAGAAAAATCGGAAAAAATAAGGCCTTTAAACAAGTGAGGAATAATTAAAGAAGTGTAATTTTTCGTAGATAAGATAAACATGCCAATATTTCTTTGTTATCTAGCGAGTTTATTGTTGATGCTGGAAATAATTAATATGGCCTAAAAGATTTTATGCCATGTTTCTTCTTTATCGTTGAACTAAGGGAGTGGATTTTGTCCTTCATCGAGTACGTTCGACTATTTTTAAACATTTGATATGACGTATGCAGAAAATGGGTACAAAGAACAAAGACCAGAGGAATAAAAGAGCATCGATTCGGATCGTGGAACATGTCCAAACAGGTTTGAACAAGCTTCTTTCATTGCTTTGAATCAGTGTACGAGGTGCTAATACGAAAAATCGATCGGGACGAGGAAACTTGAACTCGTTACAAAACTCCAATAATATTTTTCCTTTCCATATAAATTTTTACATTTAAACTCGAAATTTTAGAAATTTTGAATTCCCGACAAACTTTTATGCGCAAGGTGTCGTAACACGAGTATACGTCCATAATGGTGGGGTAGGCGCCTACTGTTAGGACTCACAAGTGACGGGTTAGGTTAGGTTTGCATTACAAAGCTTGATAATGTAAGCGATATAGGCATTTCGAGAATAAAATTATATGCTTTCGTTGACACGTAACTCGTTCCATTGTATTAAAATTATTTATGTAAATACGATAAATGAAACGAACTTTTTTTAATTCAACTTGTACGCGTAATATAAATCGATGTATTCTTCTTACGAACGATTACTTTGTCCGTTTCCCTAATATGAAAGTGTACAGATTTCCTCTTACCTTCAAAGACCAAGGTTTTTGAAATGCCTTGACACAGAAGTATCGGTATCGCCTTGAATTAATTTCAGCAATAAATCGATACCTCGTTTGTGCAACTGTGACAATTTTCAAATGTAACCGCAATTGGTTAGACTTCGTTGTAGAATTTGTAACCAAACATGGAAATCTTTCTTGGAGCCGTGTTGCGACGACGCGATGACATAATTTCTTCACGTCCGAAACAGATTCGTGAATTGTCGTGTAGTTTTTCACTAGGAGCACTGCACCTTTGATTCAATTCGCATTACGTGACCATGTCAACGAGACACCCTTTACAATTTTTTTGTAAAAAAGAGATGAAACAAAAAAAGATAGCGATTATTAGACGTTCAGACCGTTACACAATTTACATTTTGGAGCGAAGAGTAAAAGACATAGGCAAAGATAGACTCGTATTGAGTGGAGAGAGAGAGGGAACAAAATTAAATTGAATTATAAATTGACAAACAGAATCGAATAATCCTGAGTTAACGATGGCGAGAATCCAGGCGTAACTGAATTTTTGTTCACACTATTTTCTCGTCTTTCCATTTACTGAGAATTTAAATACTCACATGACAAGTCGCGAGACGATCGAAGATATCATATTAACGGTTTTTAACGTTATACGAGTAACGCGCGATCGAAAGAAACGAGCAATTAATGCGGACGGCCGTTTGTAACACCACTGCTCACAGGTCAACCATGTTGGACTGGCAGCTGGCTGCTGCTGCGCGTGTGACGTCACGTCGTGTTTTCGTCACGTGACTGCAGGGCTGTATAAACGTTAGGTATTTTTAAATATCGTTAGCAAACATTAACTTATTTTGATGTAGAAATTAAATATTTTACATTTTTTTTAATACTGACATTAGAAATCGAGATAAAACATTATAATTAATAAAATTCATACATGTGTATCATAATTTAGTTTTAAACTATTGAATTCGAAATGGTATAAACACGAACGAAACGATTTTATTTAATTTAATATCAATTTTTAGTTCAAAATTATCATTATATATAAATTAAAAAGATACGATACGAGCAATTTATTAATGTATCGGAATTGAGTATATATTGAGATTTTTATACATTGCGTTATCATTCTTATATAATGGAACATTGGATGAATAAGATATAACAATACATAAATATAAAAAAAATAATAAATTCGTCTAAACTACGAATAAAATACAGAATTCGTTATTAACAAAGAATACTTTTTAACATGTTAAAAATTAAAACGTATTAAAACGTATTTATAGAAACAAGAAAATATCAAATCATTAAATACATTTTATTTTAATTGTTCTAATATAAATTTGTTAAATGTATAAATATTTTATATACGAAAATTCTATTTTCTCTGACATTTTTTAAAACAATTTCTTCTAAGACACAAGGTTTTTATCTTTTAATATATATATATATATATATATATATCTGTATATACTATATCTTAATATATTGCCAAACATTATTGCTATATTTATACGTACATTTATCATTCTTTTTCTACATTTATTTTAAATATAAAGCATAGTTGAAATTATGCCACTCATCGAATACCACTATAAAAATACATTTAAATGAATTTCTGATGTAAAGGAGCGATTTCCAGACCACTGGCCATGCACCAACAAATAAATCGAGCGGCAAAGATCGATGAGAGAGCAATTTTTTTTGTATCAAGAATAGCGATGCGTGTCGCGACTGATAATAATAGACTACATGCACCTTGGTTCATTTTATATATATATATATATATATATATATATATATATATATATAAAGTATACTTTAGAGAAGAACAATAATCGAACGAACACAAGAAAGTTCGTTCCAAAGAATCCTAAGTACTCTTTTCCTATTTATATTCTTTATACCAAAATTATATTTAGAAAATTGAATAGCAAGAGAAGAAGGCGCCTGCGTCTCCAGATCCTGTCCCCGTAATACGATCCTTGAATCGACATTTCATCCCATCCCACCAAGAATTACGGCCCCTTGTATTTCTTCAGAGTTGGTGTTACGGCCCTAGAGTTCCTCACCCCACGCTCGTGCCATAGGTTGCAGCAATGCAAGAGAACGACCACTGTGACGGTGGTAAGACGAAGAGAAAAGAGGCGAGAAGAGAAGAAGAAGAGGAGGAGATAAAAGGAATGAGTAGAGAAGGGAAGAGGAGATAAGAGAAATGAGCAGAGAGGAGAAGAGGAGAAAAGATGAGACGAGATGCGAGGAGACGAGATGAAACGAGAAGAGAAGAGAAAAGAAGCGAAGAAAGCAGAAAAGATGAGTGGATGGCAACGAGAGAGAAGGGTGAGATGTGTGGCTAAAAGAGGAAAAATAGTGGAAGATAGAGAGGGGGGGATTGGTGGCGACGCGGCGCGGTGCGGTGTAGCGCGCGGCACGGTTGCTTGGCTGAGTGAGCGGTGGGGTGGGGCGGGAGCGTCGGCGCGAACGTCGGAGCAGGCGGGAGCCTGGGGGTGTTCGAGGGTAGAGGAGGATGGCGGGAGGTCGAGCCGTGAAGCGGGGGAGAGGGTAGGAGTCGCGGGAAGGAGCCGTGCCTCCCTGCCGTCCGCCCGCAGTGCGCGCTACGCGATATCACTGGCCGGTCATGTGTGTGTCACTCTCACGTTCACACTGGTACCGTTCGGAGTGCTTGGTTACCGCGCTGCCACCGTTACCGTCAACCGAGCAGTGTGTGTCCAGTATACACGGTGTGCGGCCGGAAGTTTAAAGTGCCTCTCGTTCCGTGTCCTGGACGTGGCGAGAGCAGGCGAAATCCTGTCGGCGCGGGGGACATCATCGGAGAGACGACAACGACGACGGACGTGCAGGTGGAGCGGACTGAAAAAGGGAAAGATCGGCTGCGTGGTGCGCGACGGAGGAAAAGGAAAAAAAAGAAACAAGGAAAGAAGAAGAAGGTGTCAACGAGCGAAGTGTGTATGTACGGAACGAACGCCGAAAGTTTTCGGTGTACGGTGTCCAGTGTCCAGACGCACGTATGTAGGAGCAAGGAGTGGCTGCTGCTGCTGGTGGCCGACCGTCCAAGGAAGAGAGAAGAAAGAGAGAAAGGAGAAGAGGATCGTGCGCGCCTCATGGCCCTGTTGTTTATTGGCCCGTCGTGATCACGAAGAGAAGAGATCCGAGTGACTGTGCTCTAGTGTTTTGGTGAAAAATAACGAAGTGGTGATCGGTGCTCGGTTGTTCTTCTCTACGGTTCAGTGCTACGTGGGGTTTTCTTTTTTGGGGGAGAGGCACGCTCGCTGGAGGATCGGAATAGAGGAAAAGAGAACGGCACAGTTCGTGGGGGAGAGAGAAAGCGAGATAGAGAGAAAGAGAGGGAGAGAGTGTGAGAGTGAGAGGGAAGAATAGCAAGATAGAAATAGAGATAGAGATAGAAGAAGAGAGAGCGAGAGAGAGCGAGAGAGAGAGAGAGAAACAGAGTGAGAAGAAGAAGTAAACTTGTAGAGAAGAAGGAGAAAGGGTGATTGGAAGACCCGGCTGGCGATCCGAATTCGCGGATTCGACACGCCGCGGTTGCCGATCCATAATATGGCGTACAAGTTTCGCGAAGAGATCGTGGGAAAGAGGTTTCTCTCGGTGAGTGGTTTCACCAAGCTAAAGGTGAATAAGATTAGTGAGTGGGGGTGGCGTGCAGGGGTAATTCGTGCTGCCAGTCACAGGGATAACAGCTGTCATGATCTTCAGGTGAGTATCATCGAACGAAACATGTTCTTCCTTTAATTAATTCTATAATCAGTTTAGAAACACGTTCAGTCTACGCAGAATAACTTCGGTTCGATGCATGCGGCCTATCTGGCATCGCGCGCGCGACACGCTGTTTCTGTTTACATTAGCGACCGACCTTTCGAACATTTCGAACTTAGCGTTCTACAATCTTGTTCACCCCAATTCGAGAAATCTGCGCTCCTTTTTAATATCTAAAAAGGATCTTATTTAACGCGTCTTTTTTTTACGATCGATACTGTACTCGTCAAATTTTTATTCAATATTCAAACATTCTTTTCTTACGACACGTAATGACAGTGAAAGTTCTATTGAAAAGATAGCAACAGAGTATTTAAAAAAAATTTTTATTTGCTAAATTATTTTAAACTCTATGACGAAAATGATAATATAAACACGTGTTCTTACGCGTGTAACATTTATTTTACTTTTTAATTATATATTTATATATAATTATATATATTTAATTTTATTTATTTAGAATCATACAAAGAGTCATTATCAGAGGCATTATTATTATTATTGTCTTATTTATATTTCGATTCGTGAATTAAATTCAAGCAAAATTTCGTAGTTTCATCTGTTTCTTGTCCTTGTCATTTCAATACCAATTATTAATATTTAATATTATAATTATACATTATATTAATATTAAGAGATACATATTTAATCGAAATTATTTCTGAGATTCGTGTATGAAATTAAACAAATATAATAGGTTAAAAATAATATAATTATTTTATTGGATTTTTGATTCAAACTATGTTTTATAATTGAAAAAGATAGAATCTAGTTAGAAATTATTCGAAATCAAAATGAATGTATAATATTTTTATACAAAATCAATTATAATTTTTATAATCTTATGGGGAATCGTTACGTTTTTTTACATATTCGATAAATGTTTTTTGCGTCTTTAAAATATTTTTCGATAGATGTCTATTATGTATGAATTTTTTCTTATTAGTTTATTTTTATATAAAATTCAGAACGAGATTAACAAATAATCTAATTCGGTTCATATCAGAATAATTTTTTTTTCTATTAATAATTTATTAATAATATGTCTATCAGTATTTTCATTAAATTTTTGTAGCAATTAAAGTGAAAAGAAAAAATCGCGTCAAATGTCAAAAATTTTCGATTCTACGTAACTCTCCTAAACTTCGTCAAATTCATTTATAAATCATTCTTTACTGGTTTATTATCAAACTTACACTTAACAAGTAACTTCCTTATAATTCGATATATGAGCTTAATATGAAATCTATTTATCTTACAAAGAAAAGTAAATTGGAAAAATCCGACGAAGTTATGACAATGTCTAAGAGGTTTCAGACAATGAAAACATCTGGTAATTGGCAAATATAGGGTAGGAGGAAATATTATTTTAGAAGATATTCGTGAAGATGATAAAAATTTATTTTTTAAACGCAATTAAAAATTATTATACATAAATCTTTTATTTTACGAATTTTAATAAATTTTTTTTTTTTTTGTAATGTATGTTTTGTAAATTAAATTTTCTAAATCAAATAAGTCTGTTTTTTCGTACGTAATAAGTAAAATTTATAATTAAAAAAATTGTTTTGCAAGATAAATTCATTTTTTATGTCATATGAATCTTGTATAATGCGGTATTTTTATTTGCATTTTTTTTTTTTTTGAAAGTTTAACTATGCAAATTTATTTTTTAAAAACAAAACAAATTATTTAAAACAGATAAATTAATTAAACTTTATACAAAATAAACTTAAAAATAAATTTATACGACATTTTAAAAATTTAATCGAAAACATTTAACATTCTTTTTACACACTTGTGATTCGCATATTGTCTTTTCGTTTTTCAACGTAAGAAAATAATAAATGAAAATGAATCCTTCATTAAACCATATTTAAATAGACAGTCATTAGCAACATTGGTCATGTCTCATTTAGATTAATATCAACGTAATCGCTTTTAAAACTTGTGTTTAAGAAGCAGGAAATCCTTGCGTCATTTTTCGCGGGAAACTATGTTTCGATTGTTATTATCCTACGTTCAGGATTCATTAAGAAACTGTTGATCGAAGTCGATAGGCGATAAGCCTATACAACTTCGTGAAATCGATGCCAAAACAAAAATTACGAGGCAAAATGGAAAGAAGGATAGGATAAAAAGCACTGTTTCTATCAGATTACATAATAAGCTACCTGAGAGCTTTTTTTTTTTTTTTTTTTTCTTTCTGTTATCGCGAAGTCATAACTATTTCAGATTTCGAGGACGTTGTCGGCGCACATGCATACGTCGCAAAACACAAGCGGTACGCAATTGGTTTTTGTCAATTAAGGTCTGACCAAAGGCCATGATTCTCTCATTTCAAACTTGAACAATCTACGTACATCATTTTTTTTTTAATCGGTCTCCATGTTTAGAAGAAATAGATTTTTTTTTTTTTTGCAAAGAATAAATACGTTTCAACGTTTTATTGTTTATTGTTATTACATATGATGTTTCGATTTATTATTAAACTACGTTGTCTTCGTCGAAGCAACAACGTTCCACGTTTCTTTTTTTCAAAAAATCGTTGCTTGTTATCGATCATTCGTCTAGGATTCTTCGTGTTTGTCCTATTTTGGTTCAGTAATAAGAGAAATAAACGTTGTTTCAATTTACGCTTTGTCGATTCGATTTCCAATATCGATATCGATAATAATTACGTATATATATATATATATAAAATATGGAACAATAGTTGATTTATTAAATTAATCGAATAGTGGATAGGATAGGAATATTTTAGGATAGAAATCTTTTCGTATAATTAAGTGTATAAATTAAGTGGAATGTAAAAAAAATGGAGAAGGAAACAAGTGAAGCAGTATTGGATATAACGTGATAAAAGTGAAATGAAAAATGAAAAATTTTGTCTTGTTGCAAGGAACAAGTCTTCTTCAGCCAACGCTTCGCAGTTTGGAACAAAGTGTCCTGTGTATGGACAACTTGTTGCTAGCAACAACTATAGCCTTGAAACCGAAATAAAACCCAAATGTTTCTCGAATTATGTTACTTTAGTTGCGTGAACAAAATGTTTCTATACATTGTTTTTAGAAGGTGTTTGTTGGAAATGTTTTGAAACACGCGGCAGTTTTTTCGCGTGTCATTTAGTAATCAAAAAAAAAAAAAAAAAGAAAGAAATCTTTTCTAAAGTTTCTAAAGATTATATTCATTATAATCAACAATGTTAAAATTGCTCTCCAGTTTATATAGATTATAAAAATATCATTTAATCTCTCAACGATTGTATCAATTTGATGTAAAATTTATTTAAATATTACGTGTAATATTATTATGAATATGTGAAATGAAATAATTTAGTTCTTAAGAGATTCTTCTCTTGTGGATTACATTCATGAATGAGGAAAGAGAATTTATTTGTTATGGGAAAAATTTTTTTAAACTATCGAGAATGTACGAGAATGAGATATATCCTTTGGCTCTTTATCACGAACAGCGTTTTGTTTAAAGTGAAATTGGATTATAGTTTTGATAATAATTTCCTGTTATGCAGTTAAAATAATTAGATTTTCTATTCACTCGTTTTTCATCAATGTGTAAAGTTATCTTTGTAATAATGATTTTGATTCAAACAAAAATTCAGAAAGATTTCGAATAGTTATTTTTAACTCGAAATTTAATATCTGTTAGAGACGATTAATTTTTTAGATTGGCGAAACTCGATTTCTCGAAACTCAAAAATCTCGAAATCTAGAATGCTTATTTTTTTCTTTGCTTTATCTCGTAAGAAACTAAGGTTTTAACAAATTATTAGCCAATGGTGATTGTAATCATTTTTGTGATAAAAAATTAAAATTTTTATTTTTTCTTTACACGATATTTACATCGATAAAATTTAACCAATTAAAGTAATTAAAGAGCGTGAAGTCTGGAAAATATAAACGATCGATAAAATTGTTTCAATCGCGGAAAAGCAACATTAATTATTTTTGCCATTCGAATCAATTAGTTGAATGAAAATAAATTCGTATCATTACGATATTTTTTTCAATATTTTTTTCATAAATTATTTAAATATATAAGTTATTTTTTATTTTTAGAAAATTTTCTACAAAAATTTTCGAAAAAAGTTTCGAAAAGTGCCAAGTTCTTAATATTTATTGTTTGATAACAATACACATAGTTAAATGTACGAAGTTTCTAATTCTTAAGCCGATACGACTCAGCTGAAAATTTTCTCAAATCGTTTCTAGCCTTTTTGCAAACGAGCATTGCAAAAATCATAGAAATCGAAACGAAGATATAAATACTAGAAGGAAAGAAATGTTTCAAGACACAAAGGAAAAAAAATATTTCATTTATGCCTAAGTTCGAAATGAAATTTTAATTCTAACATTTAACGTTTATAATATTATTAACAAATGCAAACCATAATATTTCATTTCAATCAAAACTTATCGTATGATCGATGAAATTGTTCGTGAAAAAACAAAACATTAATTTTCTCCGGCATTCAATTTGAATTTAAATATAATATAATTTAGTAGTCAAATGTACATAGTATAATGCTTGGAATAAAATATTTTAGATTTACGATTCTCTATATTCCAATATATTATACGTACATAATTATCTCGTATCGATAGATGTAAGTGTTGCAGAAATAATGGAAATTTAATAGTATCAAGGTATTTCAATGAATGATAAACTTAATAAAATAATTTTTTATATTTTCTTGAACATTTTTTTTCGTTATTTATTTATTTATTCTAAGTTTCGAAAAGTTGCAGATATTCTCTCAAATTTGCTAACAAATTTTAATTACACTTATTTCTAATAAAACTTTAATATTTTCAGATAATATATCAAATTAATATAACATTTAAATTAATAATTATCCAATTCCTTTCATTTTATAAAATTTGAACAAAAATATATATACATAAAATAAGACTTTAATAAAGTAATAACCTGTATATAATTACAATAAAATTATCATAGAATGACAAAACTTTTGTAAAATATTTATTAAATCGACAATTTATTAAAATGTCAAATCGTTAATCTTAAATGTTTCGTTAAAAAAAAAAATAATCGTATCCTAGCAACGAGATATAATATTTACCCTCGAATCGAATCACAATGAACTTGCCATCACCGTTTCAAGATCTCGAATTAGTTGTTTCTAAACTTGCTTTGAGCATCGATTAATTGCGCACAGATTATTGCACACACGTTCTAAATACTCGGCAGTCGTAATACGTGCTAATCGAAACATTATACGCACATAAGCCTATTAGAGATATTGAATATTCATCGGTGGGGGAATCGTGAAATTACGAAATTGCTCCGCTTTTCTGAAAGGAGTGTTGGGGCACACGTAGGATCGATGATGGAATTTTCGACGTAGGATCGATTCGTCGAATTCGTCTGCGAAATCCATGGTGGCGCCGACGGGTATCTGCAGTCTTTGCGGTGAATTTAGTTGACATCTGTTTACTATTTGCCAGTCGGAGGTCATTCGCTGCTCTGGCATCGAGCCGCGGTCCGAGGTCATTGAATCGCTCGTCGCCGCGTACGCTTTCTCCTTCCTTAAAAATGATACGGTTCTGGCTCGCTCGATCGGATAAACAATGCAATTCTGCACTTCGTGTATCGTCGAAGCGATGGCGCGCGTTACGATTTTCTCGAGATTAATTTCAAATGAGATATATGGATAACTCTTTAGCTGTGTATTTATACACGAAAGCAAAGGAAAGGTAAACACAACGTATTTAAACAGAATTAATGAAACAAGCAATCTTTGGGAACTATAAAATTTACATTTCGTCATCCGTCGACGATAGTTGTGGTAAATAATATAGGAGAAATGTCAAATATAATTAAAAAAAAATTTTTCTTTTTTTTTTCCTACAAATTTATATTTATCTATGGGAAAAACAGCGTTATATACCGTGGAAAATAGATTTTGTCGTTTGAATGGAATTTCTTATTTTCTCCCCGCTCTAATTTAGAAGAGAATATTCCAAAGGAAACAACTTTTGTTGCAATATTTTCGTCGATTGCATACGCTATCCTTAAATCGAATATTATCATATGATTCTTATGCCGAGATATATTGTTTTCGAGTTTTAATTCTATTTTTAACCTATTGACGACAAGAAAGGAGCGAAGATTCGTAGCTTATTTTCTTCGAGTGGAAGACTAATAGAGTGAAAATGTGTTCTTACGGCTCTGCAAATATTAAGACAAATACTTTATCAACAAGTTTTTATCCATACCCGTTAAAAATAGAATAACATCAAACTGTTGTAAGTATATCTCGGCGAAAAGGTGTCTTGTGATGATAAATCACAAATTTAATTTTAGCAGGAGTAGCATAATGCGCCGAGAAATTGACAAAGTTGTTAGAAAAAAAAATTATTTTCCTTGCAAAATCTTCTTCTCAAATAAGTAAAAAGTCAATATTTTTCTATCCATTTATCTCTTAAACCGAATACGATAAACAAAAATTTTTACCGATCGAATAATTCAGACTCGCCGGAGTAAAGATACAATCGGAAATCTATTTGTTTCTTCACACGTGTGCCATCACGCTTTGCGATATAATTTGTATTTCCACGCGAATACAAAATTGAACGAGCGTTATATTAATTTAAAACGTTTATCACACGAGACTCTATATCGTTAAGGAAGATTTTATTGCAAAAATTCGAACGAAATGCATGAGAAAATATTCGTAAGCTATTCGTTTCATTCGAGGCTGTAAGTGCCGATACATCGATGCCGAGCGAAAGTAAGAGAGCGCGTCTTTTTCTTCGGATATCGACTCCTTTCGGAAAGAAAAGTCTTCTTTTCGTTCTCATCTCAACGCTCGATTTAATTGGCTGGAAAAATTGTTTCGTAGGAATTTGATCTCTATTTCAATGGGGGAATATCCTTTGTTCGAGATTTCGATTAGGATTTTAATTAATTCGCGAATTTTAATTACACCATTTTATGCATTTCGTTGTCTGTATCGGTCTGAATTCGAATTAAATTTATAATCAGTTTAAAAAAATAATTCGCTAACCAGTTATTGAACCAGTTGCGAACGGATAATGATATAGGAGATCACATTGTATTGTGAAAGGAATTATTTTTATAAAATTTAAACTTAATGAGAATCGATAATTGGCAAAAAAAAAAAAAAAAAAACGAGGAAATTATTGTACATCGATCGGTCGTTAAATTAATAAATTTATTTGGGTTTAAATGATTAATAACATTGATAAAAAATATTTACACAAATTTTATTATATAAAAGTATTTCGAAATAATCAATATTTTCTTAATATGACGTATATCGGGGCTTCACAACTAAATAAACATTTTCTATAAATAATATAAATTTAACTTCGGTTATCGTAAGATAATAAAAATGCGCCGGTCGACAGGTTCTTGGCTAAACATGGAGATATTTTTAAATCGTGGTGCGTGTTTTATATGTATATATATATATATATTTAAAAAAATAACACAAAACTAGAATTTTTCATTAGAGATAGCATACGTAAGAAAATAACTGAGAGATTGAAACAAACTTCTCTCATTGAACATTGAAAATAATTGAATAAATGATCCTGGAATGATATGGAATTTATATTCCTTTAATTTCCTGTTACAATTATATCTTATATAATAGTAATAACTATTGTAAGACACGTAAAATCCGCGATAAAAATATATTTCTCCGATATTATTCCCAATTATTATCCAATCTCTAACACACGTTCTATTTATATCCTGTAGAAACAGATCCTATCTAACTATAAAACTATACACTTATATACTTTTTTCCTTTTTCCAACGATCAACATATTTAATACGCAAAAAAAAAGAAAAAAAAAAAATTCACGTTTTTATAGAATATTATTGCTTTATTTTAAACGAGACGTCTGCACGATCGGCAAGAGGTTAAATAGTTTTTAAAAATAGACAGAATACATTGATTTGAAATTATAATGATGCAATGTAACGTCGAAAAAGGAGGAAAAAAATAATTTATTGTGTTTAATCGGATGCCGCTTATTTAAATACCCTTATCTCTCTTCACACTGAGCGTGCTTGACTTCGTCAAGAATCATCATCATCATCATCATCATCACGAGATCACGTTCACCGAAAAACTTGTTGCGCAATCGAAAAGAAAAAAAAAAAAGGAAAAAAAAAAACGTTTCCCACGCGAGGACTATTCCAACGATTTCTTCACGCTTCGTCGAAAACAGCTGACTCCTCGGCGGTAATATCTTCGAGAAAAAGGACTAACTGTCGGAAATTACTGGAAAGTGTTAGGTTCGGGACTCGTACGTACGTAACTCATCGACCGCAAATTTTGGGGTACGGAGTTGGCAATAATTTTGGGCTGATCGGTTATCCCCCTCCGCTTCTCCTTCTTCTTCTTCTTCTTCTTCTTCCTTTCTCTGGAACGCGTATTCCAGGAGATTCGTGCACGTCGATGCGCCTCGTACGTGCTGCATAACGGTGCTTCCTCGTGGACGTGGCAGGTGCACGAAAAAGGTGGTCGGCTCGAGACGAGGAAGAGGGGAGCTGTTTCGACCTATTTACGATTCGATGGAACGTTTATACTCGCCTCTTATACGATCAATCCTTGACATCGTACGATACAAATTTTTCTCCCTGAGAAAATACGTAGTGAAAGTTCCACGTTTCGGAATCAATTTTTCTCCCCAGTCGGATAAGATAATTTCGTCGTAATTTAATTCACTTTTCGATAGATTGGAGTTTTGAACGAAAAATTCGCAGTTGCTGAATTACAGCGGATAATAAAGTCTAGTCGAAGGAATTCGTCGTGTATTCTTGAGAAGAGAGCGTCCTCACCTATGCCTACATTCGAGATCGTTTCGAGATTTTCCAGATCGAAACGAAGGGAATAAAACGGAAGGCGACCTCCGCGATTACATCCTCCTTGAAAAGAGATAAAAGCCGAGGTCTTTCGTAATTTATGCTCCATTTGCCGGGAGGAATTCGAAGGAAAGCCAAGGAGAATTCCGTCCGCGGGAAGACCGAGATTTTCTTCGTCCTCCTTCTTCGATCTCCCCTCCTCTTCTTTATGGAAGAATTCCATTCACCTTAAGACGCGATGGTATATACGCGTCCTGCAGAAAGAGAGAAAGAAGAGTCGTGATCCGATTCGTTCCTCTAAAAATGAAATATCCAATATTTTAGGGAGGGATATTTCGTCTCGAAATTATCACTTCACGACTTATTATTGTGGAAAGCGAGGGAAAATTGCGCGGAAGCTTAAATACGGTTCCTTCAAAGGTGGTGTTCGGGAATTCGCTTTGCCCTTTACGGGGCTCAAAAGAGTGGTCGGTGTGTGTGTCATTAGCTCGTCCGAGGATGTTATTTCTAGGAGTCTAGCGTGGGCCTCGCCCTCTTACACTCCGCTGCTTGCGAAGAGGATCGAGTGAACCGGATGATTCCAAAACTCTCTCGGCTGGGAAGAAAACTCTGCTCGACGTGGATATGGCTCGCTCGACTCGTTAAAGGAGATCGCCTAACCGTTCCACCGAGCCGAGCTAACGAGCCTTTATTTGCTAAACGGGAAGAAGGGAGATTCGTTCGTTTTCCTGTCTTCTCTTTATCGCGATCTTTTTCGCGAGTTTATTGTTGCCTCGTTATAAAACTTCTTTTCCAGAATTAATTTAATTAATTAATTTCTGAAAACTATTTTCCCGAGAAAAATTTACGAAGAATTGAAAGATCAAATGAAGTGGCTGGCAAATAGTCGAGCAAATAGCTAGATTATTCCAGTTCCTTTTAGTTGAAATTAATCGCAAGGAAAATTGTAAGAATTTGCTCGTTAGAATTCTGTACTTTTATGTTCCGTTTCGATATTGAATTTCGATTTACAACTGGCACGTTGTTCGTATCAATTAACTTTAAATAGTATTAAATTATGGCACAATTTTCCATTGATTGGACGTGCATCACTACATGATTCTCGATCATCTTCGATCATCTAATAGGAAATCGTTCTTCTAAGAGCGAAGTTATTTCTTTTTCTTGTATTATTTTCTCTTCTTTTATTTGCCAATTTTATTATCAACGATATCACGTTATAACCGAATCGATTAAATCGACGTCAGGTTAACTCGATATATTATCTAACCTTTAATGGTTTCAAAGACGACGTAATAAAGATTACATCACATTAATCGTTGGGCGTTACAATAACTAGTCATGTAACAGAAATTAGCAAAAATACAGAGTTTGTGCAAAATTGTTAAGCAGGGAGGAACGATCGATACGAGGTTAAAAAATTTTTCATCCGCAAACAAACATATCGATATCAATTCTCGTCGACTAATATTTTCCACATTTATCGGGCTCCTTAACGAGAAGGAAAAATTCAAATGAAAACGCGATCAAAATCTTATAAAACTAAGATTAAAAACTCCGCGTAAAAAAAGTACCTTTCGAGGCATCCCGAGGAGGCTAACATGATTCGTGTAGAAAGATCGAAAGCAACGCATGCAACGAATCTATGAATTGGAAACGCATGGATCGGCGCGTATGTGGTGCAACGACCTCGAATCGAACGGAACCGCGCGCGTGAAATTTCGTGTCACGTTTCGCTCGAGGAGCGTAGTATCAATCTCGTTGTGCAAATATTCAACGGTCGTAATGATTCGAAACCGATCGTTGTGGATCGTTATTTCGAGGAGCAGCCCTCCCCCCGTTATATCCTGCCCGTTCTAATATTAAAATCCGGGTGCAACGGCCGCGATTACAACGGCTCGATGCGCTTATCCTGCGGGAGAGGATCGTCTGAATCGCCTCGATTCGGACGGAATATTTCTCTCGCCCAGTTCGTCGATAGTCGTCGCCGTTACGCAACCTCGACCGCCCACGCGACTTTCTTTCGCGCGGAAACCACAGCCGAGGCGAGCTTCCAATAAGATTTCAACAATTCTAATGGTACTTGCGGGTTGTGTGAACGTTGTTGGGACACGTGTTCTCCTGTACGAAAAATTAGAAAATTAGATATTTATACTTTAGGAATAACACGTTACAAAGGCAATTATAAAGGTATTTGATTATTTGAAGAGGAGAAATACTTTTCGTGTTCAATTCAAGTTTACATAATTCGTGTATCATAAATTGCATTATGCGTGATATTAAAATTGAACAGCATTAGTTTGGCAGAAAGTGTGATTGATCAACGTGGCTATATAATTGTAGAAAAATTCCTTCGAAAAATAAGTTGGAGATTATTATATTTTGCGTTCATTGCACTCTTCGTCGATAGATGATAATAATAATAATAATAATAATAATAATGAGAATTATTTGATATCGTTGAGCTCTTTTCTCAACTCTGTCGAGAGCTCACGAACAGGCAGGATTCGTATTCTTCTTTTTCTATTTTTCGAACGAGGGGCAGTGGAAATTGTTGGGAAAGTGTCAGATTTTGAAGGAATAATCTCGGCGGATTTTCCGTGATAATACTAAAAAATTCGAAAATGAAAAATGACGAAGCCGTTTCGGTGAAACGATGAATTGTAACACGAGCGGACAATGGCTCGGTCGCATTTTTCCTCGTTTCCGCCCCCGAAACAATCCTGTCCGGTTTCGAGGAATATTTTATTCTCACGGAGACAAAGACGCGCGATTTTTCCGATTGCGTTTTCACGAACTTTTTATAAATAATCGCGAACAGTCGAGTAATAAGAACACTGTAACACTTGTCTTCTTACATCGAAATATAGATTATCCACGTCCACGTCGTTGCTCGTTGCTCCCAACCAATCATACCAACGCTGGAGATTTTCATATTGAACAATTTGTAAAAAACTTGTAAAAAATATTTGGCCCGTTGATATTTATAAATGATCGCCGAGTGGTGGAAGTGGAAATCGATGAACGAACGACGACGAGGAATCGTTATTACAATTGCGGAATATTTATTTCCTTTTTATTTTATTTCTCTGCTTAAATAGAAATAGAATAAAGGGATTGATAAGCGGAGAAATGTGTTGTGAATGCCTGCTGCTTCGAATAAAAAGTATTTTCGCCCTAGAAATTATGATTCCCAGCGAAAATCCATTACGATTATTTTCAAACGTGAAATTCTGAACGTGGAAACGGTTGAGAAATTTTATTTATCTGGCGTGTGTTGATAACCGGAAACTGGTTGAGAAACTGTCCTAGATATTAGGAATTACGAAGATTTTCGTTTGTTACTTGAGACAGATAGGAGAGATTGGGTAGTTTTCCATTTTTTTTCCATTTCTTTTTTTTTAATAAATTATGTGTTTTTAAAAATGCAAAATACCGTGAAATCGCGTGGAGATATTAAATCAAACTGATGAATGAATAATAATTTTTACGTAATGTTAACAAAAAAAAAAAAAAAGAAAATAAAAAAAAAAGTAAAAAAAAAAAAACGCTGTTTTAAAACGTCAAATAAAATATTTTTAAAAAATAATTTTTTTTTCCCCCAAGATTTCTGTCAGCCAAATATTTATTTCTATTCAATATTTATTTAAACTAATCATTTTTTTGTTCTTCTTCATAATGTGTAAATTTTTTTAATATTTTATGTTCATACTGGAGCATTTACAAAAAAAAAAAACTACAATATTTTTAAAGAAATGTCACGAAAATCTTGCGTTCGATCGTTCGATCGTGAAAGAATACTTATTTATAATAATTGCTAATATAATATTTTCCACAATACATTAAATATCCTGCGAAATGTAACTCGATTGTGTACAAGGCATTTATGATTATAAAGAGGCAACATTGTTCGTTTCGAAAACCTTCTCTCGTTATAACTCTTTTATTTGTGTTATTATTTGCCGAAACAATTAGTTTTGTTACAATTTCCATATGCATCGAAGAAACACCGAACAAACGACGAATATTTCTCAACAAAAATTATCAGAATGTTCCCTTCCCTTTTAATTATTACATCATTTTCCCAGGGCAAAGATATAGAAACTCGGTAAAAATGCAGACGTAATGAATACAGACGTTTCAATTCTTTGTTTCATTAACATTCGTAACAAGCCCTGATTCTATATATAACTTTTCTTTTAAACAGAATAATTTTTCTAAAATTGGATCGAGCCAACGCTCGAAAAGGATTAATTTACCGTGATTGATGAAAATTTATTTGAAATTTTTTTTTTAAAAACTAGCAATCGCGAAGAAATATATAATTAAAAATTTACAAACAATCGTTTAAATTTATTCCGGGGAGAGTAAGTGATTAAGTTGCAAGCTGTAAATTTACAAAATTATAATATTATTCCTTATTCGCCTCGTCTTTCGTAAATTTTACAAACTTCACATTCAGATTATAAGCAGATAACGCTACTTTTTGTAAAGAGTGGTTTCAATCAGATATTATCTTTCGTAATAAAAAATATATATTAACGATTTTCGTGTCCACGAAAAAATTACCTCAAAATTTCGATTCCATATAAAATATTCTTCTTTGCTCTTTCTTATGCAATAATAATAATAATAATAATAATAATGACGAATATCAAAGTGGTGAACCACGTGCTGAAAATTTTCGACTCGATTACAATAATCGAACGATGTCTTATGCCATCTAATTTACGTATTACATTTTTGAGATTCTTGTTGCAACGTTTTCTTTTAATTTCCACTGATCAAGGGATCGAGATAAAATTCATGTATGTTTTTTCGAGTTTTACTTTTACTAAAATCGACAAGCCAACTCGTCCCCAGAGAAACGAATATTTTCATTCGAATATGAAGAAAAATTCTAGATTGGCAATCTTCTCAAATATAATTGGAAAGGGCTAATCGTTAACGTTTGATTTGAAGCTCCAACGACGATCCAACTGTTCCAGTTGCGAGTCTCGGTAGACTCTTAAGATACTCCCGTGTCGCATAGCGTCAACCCGCCTATTCAACGCCGACTCGTTGTAAACAATGAGTTCGTGTCCGACCCAGATTCTAAGCCTACGTAGAAAGCGGATTTGCTTGCATAATCATCCGTACGCGGTCTATATACATATACATATATATATATATATATATATATGCATTCGTGTTTCACGATTCCAGACGAGCCGAGAGACACCTGTACCGAACACCCACATTGCGTGACCACGTTTCGTATCGTGTTTACCGTGGTCGTTTCATTCTCCCACGATTATAATTATTGCCCGCCGTTCGATCATTTGTCATAGAAAAGAAACAGAAAGAGATGGAGAGAGAGAGAGGGGGGGGGGAAAGGGGGTAAAGAAACTGTTCCCGTTAGAGCGCACCACTTTCACCCGGATCATCCATCGCGACCCAGATGATCGTGCCGCCTCCCCCGAAACGAATTCTGCCGGACAATGCCGCGAAAAGCTCGCCGTTTGCACGGTTTTCAAGCGCAGTGTGTGTCTTGGACAGTGGGGGAAGATGGTTTGCGGGACGGAGAGGACGGAGGGGAGGGAGAACAGGTTCTCCGGGCGACTAACCGCCAGGGACCCAGGTCACTCACCCAGATTCTACAAACAGCCAAACACTCTCGTCTTTGCCCTTCTTTCTTCTCGTCCGCTGTCCATTCTTCCCTCTCTTTTCAAAAATCCTCCCTTTCAAAAGGTTGGAATATTTCGAGGTAAATAGTAGCAGGCCAAACCCCTCCGCCATTAAGGTTCTACGCGGAACCACGTAGAATCTCTCCTCCGGTTACCATGTCTCCTTCTTTCTTTTATTCGTAGTGCAATTCGAATTCGTCCTTTTTCTTTCTTTCTTTCTTTCTTTCTTTCTTTCTTAATTGTAAATAACGAAGTGGTCGCGTGCTTAAAACGGTCGCTTGGTATGCATTAACGTTCGTGTGCTTGACAAAGGGAGAGAGAGAGAGAGAGAGATGGGCGGATGAAAAGACGGAGAAACGGAGCGAACTATGTTTGCGCGGCGCATCACTTCAAGGTTGCCAGGAATCCGTCCTCTTCGTATATTTTCGCGCATCTCGCGTTTATGATACGTCTTAAAATCGAAATACCGATAGCGAAATAATTTTGTTTCCTTTGTGTGTTTGAATATTTTTTTTTTTTTTGTTATTATTAAAGCTCAGTGCGAATTGAATTGTATTGAAATATTATTGAAAAGATTATTGCTTTGTAATTAATATACATTTATTTATGCTACAATTCAATTTAATTGATTTGAATTTTTAGGTTAAAACACTCGCTGTGTTGTGTCAATTAATAATAGAGACATCAATTTTTCATTTTTCAATAAATTAAATTAATAATGAAATTCGAGAAAAGTATACGGGGAGAGAAAAGGATATTAAAAAGGAGACAATAATTTCTATACAATAAGTTGAGTAATAGTTATCAAAGTGGAAATTATTTTATAATTCATAAAGGAACGGAAAAAGGTAAATTATTATATAATATAATAATCGGTTATCCTATAATAATAGATTTAGCGTTTTAACGAAGATTCAAAGTATTCGTTTTTTTTTTTTTTTTTTTATCATGACGCAATAAGAGAAAGTGAAATAGCAGAATTGGTGGAAACACGAGACTATACTTGATTGAATATAATTAAAATTTTCTGATTTAAGAGGCAAATTATATCCATACACATGAAGATATAGTCTCTATTAAAAATGATTATTAGAAAGGGTTTAGAAAGCACGATTTAAATTTCACAGCTCGTTTAACGCACGTACAACACCTGAAAAACTGTTCCACCACAAGAAGCTCTCCAAGCAAGCAAGAAATAAAACGAAGAACATCTCGTATTCCTTCCTCCGCCGTCTCGACTTTGTCCACGGGAGGAAAGAATTCGTACGGACGCGGCTTAAATTTAAACAAGCCTGGCTTAAATAAAGGCGCATCTCCCGCTGGAAATTTCTTCCGCCACACGACGTTTGATCGATTTCGTCGTGACATTTGGCCGCGGCTCAAGACCTTTCCTATCGTCGAGGAGGAGCGCGCGTAACACGCGTGTGTTATACATGTAACACGAGGTGGAGGGATGCTGGCAACTCGTAATTGCATCACGCCTCACAGTGCATGCGCCACGCTCGCACGCCCCGGATATAGATTTATTGTTCTTCTCTAATTATACCCCGTTATTCTTGAAAACAAATCGCGCGGGTATACACGAGTTTTTTTTTTTTAAGGAAAACTTGGAAAACTTTCCGTGATGGAATTTTTTTTTTTCTTCTTCTTTTACTTCCAAGAGAAAAAAAAGCACGAAGCTTGGGATCTCGACGATTCTCGTCTTCATCTCGGGTCTTTGTTCCGGGCGATTCCTCGGAATTTCTCGATTTCGTTTGTCTCTTTATCTGCGCAAAATACGCGCACCGACCTGTCACGATAACAACGATGATAACTTATCGTCAATTGCTTAACTTATCTCGACGACCTTTTTGCCCTCGCGTCTCGCCCGATTTCTCCTCGACATTCGCAGCTGAACGAAATTAGGCGTCGAGAGAATCTCTCCTCTTTCGAATCGATCGCGCTCCCTCGCTTTGTAGAAACGAGAACACGTAGGAAGCGACGATGATAGGTGGAAAACGGTAAAGAAAGCGGTAGAGAGCGTGTTACACGTGTCTTGTATGCAGCGTTCATCGAACGAAGCATCCCAAGATATCGGGGATGTACAGTTACTCGACCTTGTCTGGATAACGTTAAAAAAAATAAAAAATAAAAAAATGCGTCACGCCGACGCTTGGTATTTATTAGCTTGCGCCATGGGCCAGGTTTGTTCACTGGCCGCCGACGGAGAGGGGAGGGCAAAGATGCCAGAAGAGAGGTGCACGGTGAAAGAATGCAGTTCTTGGTGCATTCCAAGTCACGTGCCTCTGCACGGACTGTAATTTCGTCGTCGCACGAATATATATATATATATATTGGTGTGATCCTGATGGAAATGGTCAAGGGTGATCGAAAGGGAGAGAATTTTTCGAGAGCAATGAGGTGGAGCAGCAATTCGAACGTGTTGTTATGCAACTTTGTAAATGTTGCGAATTGTGATTTGTAAAGATACTTATACACTTGGACACGGTTGTGATTAGCTCGTGATTAGTGAGTTAGTAAGGCGTGGAAAGAGAAAGAGACGAGTGAAAGGGGAAACAAAAGGAAAAAGGACACGTTATTTAATCGTATAGATAGGTGGTGACGATCTGTGCGCTGTTTCAGGAAAAAAAGTTTCCAAGGAATGTGAAGTTTGTTAAAAAAAATACTGTGATATAAAACGAGTAGTCAAGAAGCGTTAAATCGGTGTTTCGATCAAGTAAAAGGAAACAAATGATTATTCGAATGATTATGTGTTTGATTTTTTACTTCACGACAGTATATCGACATTATTATCGAATTTAGTCCAATTAATTCGGAAAATCGATATTCCATTGTGTGGAAACGCAAAGAAAATAAATAAATAATTATTTAAACTTTTGTAAAGGAAAGGATAATAATGAAAAATAATAGTTATGGGAAAAATTTTCGTTATTATATAAATTAACAAAGAAATAAACGTTTTCATTTTTTTGTTTTATTTAAATACTTTCTATTTAATATTTTGCGATATTTCCATATTCGTGTGTGCAACTATTGTTTCCATTGTTTCCATCGTGTGTCCAATACGTGTCCAATTAAGATTTTTCGTGTTTCCTTTTTGATAAAAAAAAAAAAAAAAAAAAAAAAATTAAAACTTTTTATTTTTGCTCATTTCGTAGTAGATTCAGCAATCCTCAATGAGTTTGACATTTAAGCGTCGTAACGTTTTTACGTCTCAAAAACTACAGTTATTTTTAATGAATTTCATATATTGTTGCATTTGTCCAGTAACTTTTTTACCAAGAAAATAGGATGCTCGTGTACATTCAAATGCAGAGAAACTCGAATGTATAACTGTATAATGCCACATGTATAAATAAAATGTCGGCTGTGTCCCTAGCCGAGAATTTTTGTAAGAAATTGCATCATATATTCTCTCTCAGAATGTTACTTAAAATAAATCAATATCGTATGCGTCGATCGATTCAATCGTGAATTTATCCGCAATATTAGAAATACTTGTCTATCTTCCTCTAAAGCTAAAGTTTTGAAACGAAAGTGTTTCACCGTATGAAATTTTAATTACTCAACTTCTCTCTTAGAAGACTTTGAAACAAACTTTCCTCCCTTAGAATGCCGTCCTTATATCCAGATTTTTATAAATTTTCCGATCCCAAAAGTTTTTCAAGCTTTTCCTTTTATTACTGTTTAATTTAAAATTTCTTTCTTCCTACAATTTATTTCTACAAATTGCATTTGCATCGTTGTTTCGTTATTTTCTTAACGAACCGAAGAGGACAAATTTTTTTCGAGCAAATAGATGAAAAAAAAAAAAAAAGCTACAATTAAACAATTTATATCTACAGATAATCGAAGCATTCTTCCGGAGAAGAAGCAAGAACAGTTAGCGTCGGAAAAGCAAATTTTCCAAAGATTCGTAAATCATTGATAAATATATTTATTCATTTTCACTCGAATAATTCGAGTATATAAAAAATTTTATATTACAAGAATGGAATACTTATCACGATAACACACAATGTTACCAAGCACGAAATAATATCACGTATTCCACAAATATTCGTTCCAGAAAGCAAATAACAAACGTTTGAACAGATACTTTTCTCGAAAAGGGAAGAAAGGAACTTTCGCCGAAAATGCCACGAATACATATTGGCGCGCAAGAATTACTCCACCGCGATCAGTGAAAGGGTTGTTGCAAAGCGACGAAAGCGCAAGGGATGCACCTCGAGCGATGCGTGCACACGTGACGATCCCGTCACGTACGTGCGTTGGCGTGTGTGTCGGGCGGTGCACGTGTGCGCGCGTTATGTCACAACGCGTGTGCGTGTTACTGGATCGGGGTCAACGACCTTAACAACGTTGTACACGAAGCGTACACGAAGCGCGGCGTCATTTCGAAAATTCGCATAATTTTGATAATTGCGATTTCGCTCGATCCGATTGAAACTCCCTCGTTTCGTCATTCTTCGAGATGATAGGTTTAACAGAGAGAGAGAGAGAATTGTTGGAAGAATCTTTATTTTTGTGTATTTTATTACGAGTGGAGTAGTCAGCAATATCGAGTGCTCGAAATTTTACATGTTTCGAAATTCTGTGTTTATTGGTAAATCGTATAAGCTTTTTGATGTAAGTTAGTACGAATATATTTTTTTAATTTTAGCAAAGTAAATTCAATTATTATATGAATTGTATAAATTGATCGTTATTTTTGCTTGGAAATTTAGCGTCTTTCGTTTAATTTTAGAGCCTTCGATTTGAAGAATTTTCATTTATACGGATTTGGCAAGCTTTCTTTATTGGTACTGAGATTCGTATATTAAAATGTTTGTTGTTTTCCTTTTTTTTATTTATTTATTGCAATTTTCAAATATTTTACGTTCTCGCTTTAGTTTTATCGCGTTTTATTTCATATCCTCTTTCTTTCATAATTGAAACCTCATAGTGATTCTATCACGTTGTATTTAATTATATCTAAATATTATACGAGATATATACGTTTGTATCGTTCAAATAACAGAAAATTCGCAGAAATATCTTCCAATATTAGAAATATTCGGATATTGAAAGTTCGAACAGGAGAAACTCTACCGTATTAGAAAAATCCATTGAATGTATAATTAATGGATAATTATCGGTATGTTTGAGGAAATTTCATGATCATTTTATCTGTGATAAACAATAGACGAACAATGATCTTTTCTCCTTGCATTAATGCATGGACAACTGATTTTGCGCTTAAACTTTTTTTTCAACTCGTGGTCTAATTTCGTCACGAGGAGGAAACGAAGGAGATAATAGGTTAAAAAGGCAATTTAACAGTAAAAATGTATCGTCCCTCCTTTAACACCGTTCTTGATATCGTTGTTTGCACTATCGTGTATTTCCCTCTTTGCGTAACAAGCGAGCTTAATAATAAACTCTACGTTTCGAGCTTTGTGTAATGTGCGTTCCTCGAAAAAACAATAGAGAAAAATGGGATAAAAGCCAGAGATTAAGAATTAAAAAAAATTTTGTAACACGAATGAAACGAGCGAGATACTATTTTTTACGAAAATAAAAGTGCAAAAGAAGGCAGGGACAAAACTGAATCTCTATTGTCATCAGATTACTTTTCATTAATTAGAGCATTCGAATTTTAACTTTAACTTTTGAAAAATTCGTATATTTTGTCGTTAAATATAGTAAACGCTTTGTCTCTCATACATTCTTTTTATACCTCAAACGGATGAATTCTTCTCTCCTAATAGTCAGAATCATTTGGAATTATAAGAATATTTATATACGTCATATTTTATGCAATATAAAATTACATAAATGATAATATAATTGAAAGTGATATAAATACGATTGCTTGATCGTTACTCTAGGAAAATGAGATAAAATAAATGTCTTCGAAGCTTTCTTAACATTAATAATTAAATAAAAAATAAAAATAATTCCTCTTATTCTAATCATTTTACTTACAATAAAAATCTTAAAATAAAATAAGCATCTTTCAAATTGAAAACTCGCGTTATCAAAGACTTCGTTTTTTAAATATCGAAGCAATCAAAATAAATATACGAGTTTAAAAATTTTCATTAAGAACAATTTAAAAAAGTGGAACACGAAATAAATAGTTGCTTCGCTTCAACTTCAAACATTTCGCCATTTATTTTTCCATAGATTTTTTTTTTTTTTTTTCAATTAACATTTAAATTTCTCATTCATTCGTTACGTTCCTTACGTTCAATTCCTTAGCAACTCGAGGAAACGTGCGAATGCACATTCGTTTGCACGAGGCGAAGTATATCGCATCCTTTGAAAAGGCCGCGGAGAGGCATTTGGGCCAATCTCGATGGAAATACGAGGATAGAGGCGCGAGAGGCACGCTTCCACCGCGGACAAAAAACGGGAATGTCCGCAGTGGCCGCGTGTTAAAAGTGCGCACTCCAGTTTCTTCCTCCTGCCTTTTCTGCGCTTTTTTCTCGAACAGTCCGGGGAGGGGAGTGGGTACGTGCGAGGAATGCGACACGAAAAACCGCCTACCGGCCAGATATTCGAGCGAAACGGACGGATGTCTTATTTCCCGTGGCTTGCGAAATCGGGGACCGATTCATCGCGCCATTTGCAATTTCAATTCGGAATCGGCAGAGCGGTAGTTTCTTCCGTACTGGAATCTCGATAGATCGATAAACTTCCTACGAAACTTCGATGATTTTGATTAAAGTTTGCAAGTTTTATAGGAAATTTCGTTGTTAATCTTATTTTGTAAGTAATATATATATAAAGTGGAATGGAATTGAATTATGGTAAGTGTAATTCGTAAAAGACGAGTATATTGAAAAATTGTTATTTCTTTAGAATGAGGTAAATAGAAATTAAATTATATATAAGGGGAAATTTGTTCAAAGTAGAACGATTTTAATTTTTTAAAGATGAAATTTTGAAAGCATTGTAGAAAATACTTTTTCGAATATCTACTTTGAAAAGATGAAACGAAGCGGAAGTTTTTATATAAAAAGATGTCTAATATTTAATTCTCTGTGTATCGAGTATTAAAATTATTTGATTTTATCCCTTTAATATAATAAGTTTCCTGTCAATAAGTAAAATAAATAAATAAATTGCGCTTCACGTAAACTTTTATTAAAAGTTCAGAAAATATACGTTCGTTTCGTGAATCATTGTGCAATACTGAAAAATTATTTTGGAAAGCATTAGAAAAGATTTTAGACGAGAAAAAGTCATTTCGTTTTAAATACAACTCTCATAAATCTCTCATAAGTATCGATGATTAAGAAAAATAAATATCCATGATGTTTTAACCCTTTTTATTTATATTTAAGATTACCAATCAAGTAAACAAGAATCCTTAAAATATAATTATATTAAAATAATAAAATGTAGGATGACGACTTATACGAGTGCAAAACGTTAAAAATGTGAACACGTATGAACACGTCGACAAAATTTTCGAATGATTTGAGCTAACTAATTTTCTATTTGAAAGACTTTAAATGCAACAGAGTGGCAGAAAAAAGTCATCTTATTGATTCGCATCTTATAACACTTTCGATTCAATATTTCTTTCGACAAAATTTCGCAAGGAATTAACGAAAGTTTCAAACGAAGGTATAGAAAGAACATTTAGAAATTTCCAATCAATTTTTATACACGTTAGCTATTATTACGATGATATTATTATTTTGACGTCGTCCACGTTTGGCAACAGAACCACCTTTTGCAATAATAATTGCTTAACGCGAAATCAGCATAGTTACGGTACGACATTTACCTTCGCCTATTCCAACGTGTTGAAAATAATGTTCAAAGATGAATGAGTCATATTTCGTGCGACGGGGAATTTTACTTCGAAACGTTGCGGCTGTCCTATCCGCGTATATACCGTTCTACTAACTGTACCTGTTGGTCGGTCAAACGGAGGAAAGGTGTCGAGGAGATTTGAAAATTCACGCATTATATTCACACGAATATCGTTACAAATAAAACGCACTCTCAACTTTAATTAATATCGATATTAAATCGTGTACAATGTAATTACATTTATTATATTTCTTCCTTTCAATAAATCAAAATTAAACAATCTTTGCTGCAACTTTTTTTAAAAATTCTATACCATCCATTTAATTATAAAAGTTGAATAACACTCGATTTTCATCGATACTTTATAGAAACGCCAAAACACGAATACGAGTGAAACTGGCTGGAGAACACCGGCCATAAATATCGGAGCAAATTACGAGGAATTCCTTCCAACCACCCACCCTTCTGACTCTTCGTTGTCTTCGGGTGAATAAGACTCGAAATGAAAGGCGGAAAGCGAGGCAGAAAGGAAAGAAGGAGGAAAGAGAGGAGATCGTTATGGAAGCATAAAAAGCTCCTCCGCTACGAGATAATAGCTCGCGAGAAACGGGGGTGAGGGGGGGGGGGTTGTGATGCATGCAAGAATGACGGGAGGGGGAGTCGAAGAGATCTGTACACGGGCAAAAAGTCTAACGAGAGAAAGAGAATGGAGAGGAAAACGGGGGGATACGGTTTCGTATATAGGCCAAAGGGCTGTGGCGAGAGAGATCAATAAATTCCTCTCGTTCCATCCCTGTTATATATATATATATATATACTTCGAGCCTAACAGCTTGGATGATCCTTCGACACCGGCCGTCGAGTCGAAAACGCGGAGAGATGCGATCGAAAGGAAGGAGAACAGTTTCGAAAAATCCAACAATTGTGTTTGACAATTCGAACGAACGAAATTTTGACGAAAATTCCAACGCGTGGAAGTAATGTGGAGTGGAATTTATTACAAAGTTTGTGCGAAGGGACAATTATATCCGTTCCTCTCTGTGTATAATTCTTGACTGGAATAGCTATATGCTCGTGTGAAAGTATATTCTTCTCTGTGTTATAAGTTATAAATTTGGAAATAATTAATAGATAATTAGAATTCCAAGAATGAATCAAAATATCGTGATCCAACTACTCGAAATAATTGAGTGCAAGAGTAAATGGATATTTCATTCATTTAGTAGAAAAAGAAAAGAGGGAAAGAATAATATTATTAATTATCCAAGTGATTATCCGTTCACATTATCCCGCATAATCGAGACTCTACCACGTATACGTATCATAACATTTTATTAGATGGAGAAAAATTTGTCAGATATCGAAAGATATTTATCCTAGATATTGAAAATTTGTTCGCGTCAGGGATCCGCGATATATACGTTTATCTAGTAAAAAATGTCAGGGTGGAAAAGAATTATGAATATGCATCTGCATTTATTATAAAAAAAAAAAGAGTTACCACACGAAACATATTTTTACACGAGCTACGCAATTTTTTGGCTATAACTCATCCGACTTATAAATCAACAACACTCGTCGAAAGAGCGGTTAATTACCAACCGATCTCTCATAAATCCATGTTTCGCGTCGTCTTGGATGGACGAATTTTAAATTTTCTTTCGATCGAGCAACAGAAGCGTCGAAAAAGTGTGTTGGAGCTATATCCGTCCACGGCGACTCCTCGATCAATTATTCAAGCGTTGGGGCAGAGGCAAGGATCGAAGAAACGATCTTTGGCCTCGGTCGGCCGCGTTCGATCGGACCACCCTCGCGCCTTTCCCTCTCGCGCGGCTTTGTGTCGCGGTATCGCTTTGTCCGGCTTCACTTTCCTCTCCACGGCCAACTAGGCTAGTCGTAACACACTGCAGAAAAGTTTGCTCGCCCAACTTCTTTCGTTTAATTCTCGCTCAGCTGACTGCCAACCAACTCGCTTTCACCGATCACGCACGTGCTTCCCTCCCGTTTCTTCTTTCTTCTTCTTCTTCTTCTTTTTCTTCTCGATCCACGCCATTCTCTTTTTCTTCTCTTTGCTCGTTCGAGATAAGTTCGTGCGAGTTTGTACGAGCTCTCGTTCGAAAGTAAAATTACAATCGAGCTGCTCTCGATTATTCAGCATTTAACAGTTGAGAGTGAGTTTTTATTGTAAATAATTCTTCGTTTTTGAGTATTTGTATTCACGTATGATCGATCAAACGAATTGATCGAAGAAGATACATTTTCATCTTCGAAATTTAAAGATTTTGGGTGGGTTATAATTGATTATAATAGAAATCTTGATTGATTAATCGTGTATTTATTTAGAAAGTGGATAAATATTCAAGAATATTCTTTGAATTCTACATGAATTTTATTTATAATATTGAAATTAATTCTTTCTTTAAAGATTTATGGATTCGAAATTTTTGTTAAATTCGATTCTTCTCTCTCTGCCTTATTTCTGAAATGCTTGAATGCTTCGAAATATCGAGTTGTTATTATCATTGACAAACAGGAATACATATATAAAGGAAGTGATGCGTATTCGAAATATTTTTGATAATTTGGAATATTGAAATATTGGAAGAAGGAATAAAAACATCGATTTTCTCGGCAGCTATTCGATCGTTCCAAATATCGCGATTAAAATATGTCAAAACTTTGAAAGTAGATTATTCGATCTATTCATTTTATTCGGTTTCGTGCCGATTTTACGATTAATTTTAAGATTACAAAATGTGACATAAAGAAGAGAAGAAGTTAATTAAACTAAGAGTTAAGAAAGTCTAACAAAACTGATACTTTAAAAAAGAATCATTTGGATCAAGTATTAATTGAAATAGAAATAAAAATAAAAAAAAAGTATTATTTAACATAATAATTAATCCAACAAACCTGCAATATATAAAAGAAGAATTTAACATTGTAAATTTGATAAATTTAATAATTCTTGTATTATCTTCATTATAGTGATATTTTTGTTAAATATTTCTGTTAATTTTAATTTACAGTTCTTCTAGATTTTCTTAACATTGAGATTAACTAAATTCTTTTATTATTTCAAGTTTTTTTCAAGTTACATTGTCAATTCAGAATACCCATCGAACATGAATGTAATTCAAAATTATTTTCTAACCCATCGAGAAGATTTCTTACACACGTTAGCGTCTTTTGCTTTTGAAATTACTTCAGAAATAATGCATTTCCTCAAAAAGATATGAATATCTCGTTAAATGTTTCTGCTATTCGTAGATTATTTGGGAAAATAATTCGTTGTTAACAAATTTTTATAACAACAAGCAAAAACTACCACCTCGATTGATTATTTATCCAAATATTCCCTCGAGCACAATTCATTCATCGGATAATAATTAAAAAAAAACTGGAATAATTATCTTTAAATTATTAGATCTCGTTTCTCTTCAACTATAACAAAAATTTAAATCGCCAACTCCATTGTTCATTCCCTCCGCGTTACGTAGCATCGAATTATTTACACCATATCGACGCAAAAATTCCAATATTTTTAACGAGTTTTCAGTATTCAACCGGTTGGCGAACAGTATTATATTCCCAATTTGCACCGGTTCTGCAAACACGGAGCGGGGTGAAAAATACCGAAACGCTAAATATAACGCGTGATCCCGGTTGAAAATAAAACGAGAGAGGAAAAACGGGTCACGGATGCGCCTCTTATTCACTTACACACGATCCACTAAACAACGAGGTAAACAAGCGCATCCCAGATTGTTTTTCCCCATCCCCTCTCCTTCTTTTCCTTCCTTTTCTCCAAGCAGGGGATTTCAGATTTGCGGCTATCTTCTTGCGGATCACGGCGATCGTGCAGGCAAATCGATACGGCAATCGAGTTCTCGGGCAAATTCATTAGGAACGCAATTTGCGGAGGCAATTCGACTCGTGCGCCGCGATAACCGCCCGATTTCGTCCTCCTCGATTTCGAGACCAATCGAAACGTTATTCCATTCAACGTTTGTTAACTTCTTCCATACGAGAGTAACCAGTAATTCTGAATAAAGGAATCTTTTAGGCAGTTTTATCATGTATTGATAATTATTTTGTTGCGTTACGAGTTAACAGTTCTCGTTTGGTCTCAAATGATTTTTACTGAATATGTTACGAGTGTTGGAGTGTTGGACTATTTACTAATTTCTTCGTGATTGAAGGGAACGTTGAAGTGAAAAGATGATATATTTATTGTTTCGGGAGAAGAGACAGGCTATTTTTTTTTTAACACAAGCATATGTTAATAATGCTTAGGATAAGATAAGTTCAAGATAGATGGAATAAATGAGGAATATAATAAATTAGTGGGGAGTTTAATTGAACGTGGTTTTCCTTCCAGTTTTTCAGACCTGATGAAAATTTTATTATTTTTTTTTTTTCTCAAGAATAACAGTCTTATATTTAAATTTAATATTGCAATAATTGGGGCAAATCATTTTATTCAATTATGTTTTCCTATACGTTACATTCGTTATTCCCGACAAGTCTGACATTTTTTTATTCCAGGATTCGTTCTCATCCTTTTTTCTCGTAACACTTTCTTGACTCGGCTGTTCTATTAAACAAATCGATTTAAAGCATTAAAACACATTTAACATAAAGACTCGTTAAAAATCAACTTCAACTTTCATACATCCCTACTTTTACTCAATTTCGGAATAATTAAAGTCAAGAAACTTTTACGCAAAAGATGAATTATTTACTGTAATACATATAAATGAACGGAAGAAGAAGATGTTTCAGAAATCGTCCATTCCCTTCCCTCTAATTGCGAACATGGTCGCATTTCCATCGAAAAATGTGGGGCGGACGGTAAAAATTTGGAAAAGTCGAACGCTCTGTTCGCGACAGAGGGAATTTCGTATGTGCATAAGTATGAGAGGAGATTGGAGGGAAAAGAGCAAGCGCACGAAGGAAGGCAAGTTGCCATGGTGACCATCAAAGGCGCCGATCAGACACGGAGGGATGAAGTCCCCTTTTGCCGTCAACTTTGTTACACAGAAGCCACCGCGAACCGGAAAATAGGTTCCACCCTCCCCACCACTTTTCTTCTCCTCCTCCTCCGCTACTCTTTCGCCCGCTACCCAAGCGGAAACTATTTTTGAAATTGAAACGACATCGAAAGATTTATCCCTTTGATGAGTTTGAAGAAATGGAATCGCGTTCCGATCTTTTTCGTCTTCGCCACGATAGCAATCTTTTCGATCTCGATTTGCTTGTGCGTAGTTTTCTACGTGATATGGGGGTTGTGAATTACGCGTGAATTAAACAAATAGAAATGGATTGGTGTCGTTTATTCCGTTACGAGAGTATCGGATAAATTTTTTTTTAGATTCGTGATATGCCTTGAAATTTTCGAAGGCTTGTTTATATAATTTTAACAAATTAAGTTCAAGTTAGAAATTAACCAATGATAGATAACCTTTCTTCTCGTGAAAAGTTTAATTTTTAAATGCAAAGTTATTATTTATTTCTTATCTTAGTTTCGAATTGCAAAAGTCATATCATAGATTTGTCAAAATTATTTGTACTTTTGATTGATTTTATTGCCTCGTCATATAACTGTTATAAAATATATTGTTTTTATATAATAATAAAAGTTGTATAATTTGATATGAGCATATTTGCGAGAAGAAAAATTAGAAAAGTAAAAATTAATGTAATTTTTGAAGAGAGATTGAGAAAACTTTATTTGAAAAAAATTCGTTCGAAATTTGTTGATTATATTAGATTTTTCTCAATATAATTGTTTGCGATATAATTGAAAAAATAATATCGTAGACTTTTATCAAATACTTATTTTATCTTATATAAGATCATGTATCAATCCTTATATTTTTATGGTTGTAATATGCATAAATTTAAAAATCTAAAAATAATAAAGATTTATAGATTTTTGACTTTTACAATTATACATCTATAATTATTTTATTCTTCGCATAGAATAACGGATAGAATATTTTTTAAAAAAATGGGAATCCAAAATTAATCAAAAAACAATAAATTTAATTTTAATCCAAAATAAAAATATTAATTATCGCATATAGCGTTGTGATGGATCGTTAAATTTATTAATTAATAATAAAAATATAAAAAAATTGATAAATCGTTGACCATTATATTGGAAAAATCAATTTTGATACAATCGATTAAGACCGTATGCTTTCGTCGATTTTCGTAACAGTCGCGTCTATAAATACGACCGCGGGTCGCGCGAAGCCAGTCATTCTTAACGAAACCTTCGTGACGTATACATCGCGATTATAACGCGTTAACTAAATGTTTACAACGTAGCAATAAATTTTCAATTTTTAAATTTTTATAACATTTATTATCAATCAACATTTAATATTGTTTTCACAAATTATACATATTCTTACTGTTTGTTTATTTCAATTTTTTATTAATATTTATTCATATTTTCATTTACATATTCATTAATTTAAAACATTTATTTTTTAATTATACGTATACATTTATTTATTAATTTATATTTTTATTTCTTATATCGTTTTTTAATTATTAAGTTCATTTATTTAATTTCATTCCTTTATTTTCTATTTATTTATAGATTCGTTCAAGATTCTTCCAAGAGGATTTTTTCATCAAAAAAGTTTTTCAGATCAGAGATTTTAGATTTTAGATTTTTCTCAACGCTTGTGATGTGACTTGAAAAATAATGTCGTAGATTGTTATCAAGTACTTTTTATAATTAACAAAATAAGGAATTTAAAAAAAATATATACACATTATATATTCCCATATTCTTTTTTTTATAATTTTTATTTTATCTTACAAGATCATAAAAATCATTATATATTTTTTTTTGTTGTTGTAATGTGCGTAAATGTAAAAATCTAAAAATAATAAAAATTTGTCGAAGAAATCCAATTTACAAAGAACAACTTTGAAACAAGAGATACCATTTAATACGATTAAAATGATTATACATTCGGATCCTGATGATTAGATTCACGATTCGTCAATTGTTTCAATTGTGCCTTATCTTCTTAATTTAATCTATCGATGTCTACTACGCGTTGCATTAAATTTCGTACGAAGTTTATTAAAATATGCTCAAAAGATATGGAAAAAAAAAAAAGCCTGTAAACCTCGTAAAATATTATCTCGAAGATAAATCACGAATCTCATGTCGTCCACGATTAAATTAATTCTGGAAAAATTCAACGTATCGTGAATTTTAAAATCGAATTTTATTTTTCCATCGTGGAAAAATGGAAAAATTTGTCCAGAACGATATACACGATATTGTTCTGATATTCCATATCTTTAGCTTCTTTTTTCTTTACTTTCTCTCCACGAAGATTCATGTCTCAGAATCGAATCTCAGAGCGTCGTTAATACGAGAAATAACACGCCGATAAAAAGACGTTTGTCATGGTTTCTTTGATGAGAAAATCGACACGCGCGGACGTGACTGACTGACTGGCTGGCTGGCTCTTTGCGAAACTCACTTACATAGGGTGTAATTGAACTTTACGCGAGGTGATACAAGTGGCGCAGATGTTTGAGGCACGAAATTCAATTACAACTTTGTCTTTCGCGCGTTACACCGGGTTTGATTGAAGATAGGAAACGAGTTGTTCCGTCTCGTCGATCGAAAGAACTTGTGCACCAAAGAACATGAATCCAAAGAGGCTTGAGATTTTAGCAAGGAAAGTTAAAAATGACAAATTGATTTTTATTCTTCACTTTGTTTAAATAACAATATATATATATATACAGTTTTGGTAAATAATTTTCAACAAATGCAATATTCGTTGAAAATAATCTTAAACTTTATTAAAAAAAAATTCATCAAAAATGTATTGTGCTATTGTGCGATACGAGTAATGTTAAATTGGTGCGATACAAAAAGGAAAAAAGAAATAATTTATATTTCATACGTTATGAAAGAAAATTCAGTGATAAAAAAGAAGAAATGGTAAGAAAATAATAATAGTGTAATATAATTACATAATGATACGATTTATGCATTTTATTGCATAAAGGCATCAAAGTTGTTATAATGGAAAATTCCTTTCTTTAAAAAAAAAAATCAATATTTTATTTTTACACAATCTTGCAGGTTAACTTTTAATATTTTGCAAAGTTATTCATTATCAAGTCTCTTAAGCTGTATCTCGAACTTTGAAGACAATTAAAATTTTGACTTTTATAGAGATCTTCAACGAGAATTGTTATGCAATTTTAAAAATTATTAATTGGTATCTAAAATAATTGATCAACAACTTCACTTCGAAACTTTAAAAATATTTTTCTCAGAAGCGATTGACACCGATTGAAAAGAAAATATATCGATCCTAAAAAAAAAAAAAAAAAATTCCGACAAAATTGTAAAATTTAACAAAACTTGAAAAGATACCGAATACTTGAAGGATCGATTTTCTGATCGATCGAAAAATTCCTTTATCGCATACACCTTACATTCCATTAAACTCTGCGCACACAAATTTCTTTGAATTAAAATATAATTCGAATTTTCTTGGTTATTAAATGGAAATTTTTGCCTCGGAATTTTGATCCTTTTTCGCCGCACGATGATATTTTTTGGCGAGCATCGCAAACGAAGTCGATGAATGTGGAAAAAGCGCAGGGACTCCCACGTAGCTCGCGGAGGGCCATCTCTAAAGAGTTTAAACATAAAAATAGAGGCGGGCAGTGCACGTGTGCAACCCCCTTCGCCCCAGTTATGCCTCGCTCTTCATCTTCTCTCGAGTACTTACTTTCTCGACTATTCCCGTCCAGCCCGCGGATATCCTTGCTCAACCTTTTATTCTTTTACGTTGTTAAAAAAAAAAAAAAAGAAAGAAAGAAAGAAAGAAAAATACACCGCGCTTTTTCTCAAACGATAAAGAGTTTCAGTTTACATGTCTCTCTCATTATTGTGCATCTGTTTCTGTTTTATTTTATTTTATTTTCAGCCTTACCTGATCGAGAGATAATCAAAAGATTTTCAATATTTCATTTTGCACGATATTTAAAATTTATAATCAATTTACCACGATGTGGATCCGAATAAGATTCAAATGGATACAATTTTTCTTAATTAATTATCTTTAAGTCTAAGTAAATAACCGATATACGCCTTTCAACCCCTCTTCCGAAATAAATAACATTTCTTCACGTTTAATTACACGCCGTGTCGTAAACAATAAATTCGAAGATATGTCTGTTATAAATAGCATTGAACGTATCGCGCACATTGTTTGCAAACGCCGTTTAGTACGCGCAATCAACAATAACAGATCCATTAGATTTGTGTCGAAGCCTCCCGTTAATGGACTTTGTCCACCTGCAAGGCGGAGAAAGAGAGAGAGAGAGAGAGAGAAAAGGGTCGAGGCGTTGTAAACAAGTCGTTAGTCATCGGTCTTGGACCAACAACGGCTTCGTTTCGGCTGTTGCTATTCACGATCCAGGTTTTTTTCCTTATTTCGTGGTCGAAAAGTCAAGGCTGTTTCTGCGAAACGAAACTGTTCTTGGAAAAAAAGGATGACCAACTCGACACAACCGGGAGAACTGACCGCTTTTTTTTCCTTTTAATCATTTTCTACATATCCACATCTTTGTTCGAAATCGCGTTTAGGCATCTTGGAATTCTTCTTTTCGAAAGACAGATATATGATTTTTTATGGTCGTTGAAATTGAACTGGTGAAAAAGGTGAAAGGGTGATAACTCTTTGGGGATAAAATTTGAAGAGACGAGAAGTAGGAAGGAGCATGGTCGAGTGAATTGTAAATGAGAAAGAACGAAGGATATGTTGCAATTATATTTTTTTTTTTGAACTAAACGCGAGAAGAAATCATTTTTTTTTTTTTTAATATAGTTAAAAATAACGTTAAATTTAACTTTGAAACAAGAAGAGTGTAATTCTTCTTCCTCGAAAAGAATTTTTTACTTTTATATTTATTTTATTATTAAACTTGTTCTAAAAAAGTAGTACAGTATTTAATTCTGTATATGATATGTCTATTTAAAATCAATTTAAAATTACGAATAAAATATAGATGTATTTATGGTTTTATGAAAAAATGAGCATGCATTAAAAGAAACATTTCCATTTTTTCTCTACATATTTCAGAAAAAACTATTTAATATTTATGCCTCAGCTTGAAATAAAAATTTGATTAAACCAATAATAATAACGATAAAATACAACGTTAAAAGTATAGTATTAATTAAAAAAAAAAATACTAAAAATACATTACTCTTCATCATTTTTAATGATTCTTCGCTACCGAAAATAAAAAAGTAGTTATCGCATCATTTCTATATCGAAACTTCTATACGTCAAATTTTTTGCACCGGGATACACGCAAGGAAACGTCTCCACACAGTTATAAAATAGCTGGATGACTGGGTAGAATTATTTCATATAATACGTTTTCGTTTTTATCTTTAAGAGAAACTTTAATCCCCCCCGTCTGCTTCATTTTGGCTAACTTTTTAATACTTTTTTTTTCTTTTTCTTTTATTAAAACTCGCAAATTATAAACTATTTAACGTGAGTTTCAAAAAGAGAAAATCTACTTACTCTCTTATCAAAAACTGTACCCACACACTGTGCATCACGTCGATTAATCAGAAAATAAGTTTACGTTTTACTCCTGCATCGACGTCAAACAAAAGTATTTTCAAATTAAATCTTTCCTATCAAACGCGTTTAAAAATTTAGAACAAGATCATTTTTATTACATCGTCACAAATTCGAAAAGTTAAGTTTAATAAAAAAAAACTTTCGAAGTGAATAAACGAACGATCCACTCTGCTTAAAAATTATCGAATTCGAAAATGACGAAGCAGAGATAATCCACGAATATCAAACGTATACAAGGAAGACTGCATTTTCTCGGCCGCGTTAACCGAAACAAAAGCGGATTCACCAGCGGAGTTACGGAAATATGGAAAATATGAAAATAACCGTAGGCTATCCTTGGAGGAGTAGGTGGCGGGGCAGGGGAGGGTTGTAGATTCGATATTTCGAGCCCTGTCTGGGCGTTGCCCGATAAAGCTTGTCGCGGAGGTGGTCTCCTCGTGGAAGGGTGTTGGTTAACCACGGGTGTGCAGAAAAGGGGTGTGCTGCTCTGACCGAAGGCGGCTGATTCGTTTCCTCCCCCTCGCACAAGCCTCGTACGCTCTCTTCTGCTTCGTGAGAAGACTGGCCGGAGCCAGCCACGATGTCACGAAAAATTGGCTCTCGTTTTTGCTCTCGTTTCTCGAGCTTCGTAGTTTTATCAATCTCCATTTTTATTTCCCTTCGTATCGACGGGAATTGTAACTTTTATTTGGCCGCGGCCATTGATCAAGGGATGGGATCCCTATGAGGATGATTTACAAGTGAGTTATTGATTTTTCTACAATTTGTCATTTCTCGAAGTTTTCAAATCGATTTATTTTCGTGTCTTTTTTTTTTTATAGAATAGAGATAAAAGTGGATATAAAAGTATATATATATATATATGATGTTTCATCTTTGTGAAATTTTACGTATTTTGTATGTATGTATGTATGTATGTGTGTAGAATTCTCTGGAATATTCGTTATTCTATTTTTTTCAAAATTACTTATTTGCAAAGTAAAGTAATGTTACTTGAGGAAGAGAATGATCGATTCGTTGTATTTGCATAAAATTGTAAAAAAGTATTCAGTCTATAATCAGCTTGTAATTTTTTAATTGATAACTTTCACTTAAAGGGAGAGCACAGTTGGTATGGAAAACAAAAAATTGATTATAAAGTAGATTTCCTATTTCTCAAATTTTATCCTAATTTTTCGTTGGACAAATAATATCAATCGATGGTAAATATCTTTAAAACACTAGGATCCCAGCGATAATCTTTCCTATTCGAAACAAAGAATCGAAATCGATCATAATCCAATATTTGAAGAAAGAGAAACGAGATACGTGTAATTGAGAAGCAGGGGCAAACAATTCATGCGAATGATTCGTGGTTTCGATAGAGGATTGAGAATACCGTTACATCCCCTTTAAAGCTAGTTTCCATCCCTCGCAAATACCAGATTGCCCATTCATTCGTGGCGCGCACCGCAACGTGACGATCTCAACGTCACGAAAAACATCACGAGCACTTGGATAATTTATTTTAAGAAAACGGAAAAAGTTGTTGGACAGGACAGAATACATCTGTATATCTTTAACAAAGTATAAGAAATGATCGATACAAGATAATGTAATGTAATAATTCTTGGAATTTCGAATTTTTTTTAATATTAGAAAATTAATTTTTTTCCATGTACGGTTCATTTCAACACGTGTTCAGCTTCGAATAAAAACAAGATAGGGAGCAAACATCGATAAAAAGACTCGTCACGTGGCGATTAATACCTGTCGCGTAATAAAGATCAATTCGAGATAAGATAACGAAGATGTAATAAAGATACGGATACATATGTATGTGTGTGAATGATCACATTATCGAGTGATGATCATCATTCGTGTTTCTAAGCTTCGTGAACGTGTCAAAATTGAGACCATATTTTGGATTGCAATCATATATTCGCTAATATATATATATATATTATTTCTATGAATTATAAAATTTTTACAAAAATCTGTATAATCTTGTATAATTTTGTAAATCATCATGATTTATCAATAGTTTTAATTGGTAAATTATTGCACAAGAAGTTTGTAAAAATTTCCAATATTTAAGGAATAAAAAGTTATTCCACGAACAATTATATAGTAATACAAATTTATTCATTTCTTCAGATAAAAATTTGTAATTACAAATGTCATTGAAAAATGAATATTATATCATTTATCTTCCGTAATTATCCGATTGTCGGAACATAATTTATATGGAATTACATTGATTAATGGATGATTGAACACCTTTCGCGGTTTTTCTTTTTTTTTTTTTTTTTTATTACAAACGTCTTCTTTTTTAAAAAAAGAAACTTGATTAAATTATATACAAGAAAAATCTAATCTCTCGATAAATCGATAAAAATCCCCAATATATAATTTCTTACTAAAACGATATGAAAACATTCTCGAGCTTTCATCAGCTCGAAACACGCGAAATGAACCATGATTCCAATTGTGGAATCGGCGTGATTTCGAATCTACGTAGAAGACGCACGAAGAAATATCGTACTATCGGCTTGAATGGCCCATATTAGAGTTTCAAGCCTGTTAAAGGGGCCCATATCCGATCTTGCGAGGCTGGCAATGTTTGTTGTCCCCGTTACTCGATCGAAGGAAGCAATATATCGAGCCGAGAAAAATAATTCCTTGTTTCTCCATTCCACGCGGAACGTTTTATACTTTTCTTTCTTCTAAAACTATGGTTGAAATACTTGTGTTACAGTCGTTAAACCGTCCGCCAATATTTCATTCAAAGTAACAGCTTTCAAAAAGATTTACAACAACTTTGACATTTAGTAAAAAAAAAAAAAAAAAAAGAAAGAAATGAAAAGGGAAAAAATTATCGACGTGTTTTTAATTACGCAGAACATTTTCAAATTTCCAATGCAAATTGAAACTTACCCTCGTTCGTCTTCTCCCGACGAGAGGGGAGAGAAAAAGGAAGGAATTTCAATGGGATTGGAAATTAATTTCGACCTTTCAAAATTATCCCCCAAAATCGTCTGTTTCCACAACCTCCGCCCCGACCTCTGCCTCGCGCTCATCCAAATTCATGAGACACCCGGTAGATAATCGAGTGTTGAACGGGGCTGCCAGCCAGAGTTGAAACCGAGCGACCGCTGCAAGGTCAGGCGGTGGCCTCCAACTTCCGGTGGTGGTATTCTCACACATAGGCGCACATCATACGCGGCATAAAAGGGGCCATTCCCTTTCCCCTGTCTTCCTCCAACACCCACGCACACCTCCTCCTCTCTTGGCTTCTTCCCGCCTTCTCGTCTCCCTTCTCGCCCACTTCTTCCGCCTCCTTTTGCTATTCCAACTTAATTTCCTCCTCTCTTTCGTCCCTCCTTTTTCCCAAGTCTGAGCCATTCCCTCGAGTTCCACGACTTCCTAAAAGTTTAGCTCTATTTATCTTCCGCACTCGCTTCAGCACAGTATTATATATTACCTCGGCTTGGAAAGCTATTCAACTGCGTAAAAGTGCGTATTTATGCGTTAAATTAAAAAGAAAGATTGTAATTAACGTATTAAGATACGAGTAGAATAGTGAATAGTGGAATAGTGAAATAGATCTTTTTCAAAATTTCAACTTTCTTCTCTTGTGTGTTTCTTTTTTTTTTTTTTTTTTTTTTAAATATAACGATTCCTTTTCCAATTTTAAACAATTATTCTTTTGCACTTTGATCGAGTTTTCGAATATATTTTGCGGCGAATTGGAGCGTTTTTCAAATCCATGGAATAAAAAAATAAAAGAATGAACGACAACAGTACTTATCTGGTGTAATTTGTGTCTGGTTGTAGGATAAATTGTAGGAAGGAGAAAGATATAATTCAAATCTAAAGGAGATATTCGATAAGTAAGTCTTGATAATATAATTCACTCGATTGCCAATTATTCTATGGATAATACAAATAGACAGAATGATATAATATCTGTCGAAAATTGATATTATACGTGAAGGAGAGACTCGTTCAAAATGATAATCTTAACAACGACACGAGATAGAATAAAATTTTAAATGCTACTCCACACTTATCCAAACTTACAGATAATTCTTGTATCTGTTAAAAAATTTGAATTTTCATTCAAATTTGAATGAAATATAAAATACAACAGATAGTTTATTATATTTTTTTTTTTTTTTGCAAAAACACTTGTTACGTTCGAAATATCTGAACGATTCGATAAGAGAGAAATATAAATACGCAGCAAGGATCGAAAATGGAAATCCTAGCGAAGATTCACGCGAGCAACAGTTCTTCTTCCTCCTCTCTTTCGAAACAACGTTTCCCTCGAGCGTAGAGGGGTTTCACCGCTCGCTGCTCGTCTTCCTTTCTCTTTGCAACCGTGCACTCCACTCCTGAAGAAAAAAGAGAGAGAGAGAGAGAGAAAACGCGCCTACTTGCACGCTGATGCACCTGGAGTGTTTAACATTTGCGCTGAATCACGCGGTAGTTGAATTTTTTTTCAAGCCTATTTTTTCTCTCTCTCTTTCTTGTTTTAAAATAATTCGAATAACAAAACTCGACATCTCGATGCATCGGCCACGACGAAACATGCTATACCTTATCTTCAACTTAGAAAAAAAAATTCAAATTTTCATCGTCGTTCAACGAAATCAAACCGTGATATTCACGTATTTCGTTCACGGAAGAAGAAGAAGAAGAAGAAGAAGAAGAGAAAAGGAAGGAAAGGAAGATTTTTTTTCGAAGAGCGTTTCGATAATGATGATAAGGAATAAGAGGAGGAGACGAGAAGCGACGAGAAAGTGGAGACAACCCTTTGTGGCAAGCCTGGCGAGGTTCGATCAACCGACCAAGCAGGAACGAGCGAGAAGAGAGGCGAGCGTTCGTAGAGCAGAAACAGGTCACCGCAGCCAGCCGCCACTCTTTTTTTCCCTTCTTCTCGCTCGCTCCTCGTCCGCGCCGCTCCTCCTCTCCACGCGGCCTATTTTCGCGAAAAATACACGCGACGGAGCTCCGCATGAAAAGCCCGCGCTTGCAGCGAAACAGGGACAAAGTGGGGGAGGGGAGAGTGTTTGAGAGAGAAGCTGATACCTAACGACGCCACGAGAAATGGAAAAAAAGATCTTTTGTCGAGAAGTGAGCGCCCTCCCTCGTGTAACCATCTCTTACCCGCCCCCACCCCACCCCCGCGGGCCCACTCGTAATTCCCGGGAAAATAGGGTTCACGTTTCGACGAGAGCTCGTCTGCGCACATATCTCGTTTCCACCGTGCGTATTACTGCGCACTCCTACGCTCTTCACTCCACCCTTTCCCTTTTTCCCTCTTTTCTTCCTTCTTCCCCCGTGCATATGTACACGTATATATATGTTTCTCTCTTCGCCTGCTGACTTTTTTCGTGAATTTTTCCACTAATCTTCTAAGGAACATGTGGAATAATAATTATATACACGTGGAAAAATTTCCTGCTTATTCTCTCTCTCTCTCTCTCTCCTTTTTCTGTTCGTTGTTGGAACCAATTCCGTGGATTTAAAGATTTATCGCGAAAAGCGTTCGTTCGTTGGTCGTCACGCTCGATGCTTTCTGCTTCCGAGTTGAATAACGAGTCGAGCAACGAAATACGAGCGAGGCGAGGCTAAATAACAGAAGAGATATCTTTTTCGTGCCCAAGTTTCTCAATTGGATCGAATCTCTCCGGTTTACACCGAAGTTTCGTGAATCGAAGAAAATTTTGCAATTCTTCGTTCTTGGAAGGAGAGGAACGATTACGAGGAATTTGAGGTGAGGGGAAATTGCAATTACGTTTACATAATTTACCTCGGCCTAATTACGTTTACTTTATTTATGTTATACGGTCGTTCCACTTACGGCGAAAGAAAATTAATAAATTCCCATGGAGCGTCGAATTCTTTTTCCCTTCCCCCCCCCCTGTTTTTCGATGCACAGGTTAATTAACCGTGGAGAGAAGGAAATCGCAATTATGCACGTACGCATGCGCAGAAATGGCGGCCATGCGAGTTACAATATATCGGAGAGGAGAGAGAGAGCCTCTCTTCCCTCTGGCCAGGAGAAACAAGTTGTTTCGAAGTGAGAGCGGCGAATCGATAAGAAATTTCACGGGAAAATTGAAGTTGCTTCGCGGTTGATGGGTTTGGGGGAAAAAAGAAGAAGCAACGCCATTCTAATTCTCTTTTTTAACGATTGTCGGACGAACCGATTGTCTGAATCGTCGAAATGTCGTGAAATGTTTCGATCTAAGACAAGATCTTAAACTTGCGGTACACGTCTCTTCTTGTTGTGAAGCTTCAATGAATGCACAATGAGGAAACAAAAATTGTGCCGAGCGAATTTTATTTAAATAAGGAATAATTGTTCGATATAATGCTCTTCATAATACATTCGTCGATTGATTTAAAATCAAACGAAACTTCCATTTTTACTTACGTTTTTATTGTTTTTTTTTTTTTTAGAGTTTTGAAATATTTCCCTCTCCCCCCCCCCTCCCCCAATTTACATAAATCTAGATAAATACTTTTTTTTTTTATTCTCGAAGAATTCAAAAATACATCGTGCACTTTTTTCATGATATCAGAAATTTTTTTGGGATAAGAGTTAAGGTGGGAGACACGTTTCGATGTTGCTAATTTTTTCATATGTTGATTCGTGGAGGATTCATAAAGAGTAATCTCGATTTTTTTTAAATAGAACCATACGTTTTTTAACATTCCAGATGTATTTCAGCGTTCTCTATAAAAAAAAAAGAGGATAAATAAATAAATTCGATTAAATATCTTTTAAACTAATGGTTTTTTACTATACATTTTTACAAAGAATGCCGAGATGAACTTACAAGTTTTTTATAAGTTCACATACGAAAATATTGAGGGCATCGGAACACAGCCCTTTTGTTCCAAGCATTTTTTAATATCCTGAAGAATAGAATGGAAATTTCCTGAGCGATATATAATAAAATTTTTGCCCAAAAATTCGATTTTGAATCAGGAGAACACGATAGGAGATCGATCGAAAAATTTTTCCAAAAAATGTCGCCAAGTTCTTGGAAATTTAGTTACGAGTTGGAAGGAAACTTTTGAAAAATTCGATTTTGTATTTGTAGGAAAACATGATACGATGATGAGGTCGCACGAAAAATTTTTCCAGGAATTTTAGCAGTTCTTCTTGGAAATGACATCGAATTCTCAGAATTTTTCAACGTGCGAAACTTTGAATCGAAAATTTCGATTTTGTATCGGGGGAAAAGTACGTAGAAAAGAAACGATTGTAACGAAATATAGCTAATGATCAAATAAACGAATTGTTAAAAAGTCGTGTAATGAATCAGTGAAAAAATGTTTCAATTTATTCGTTAAAGGAATCGGTCAGTTGACTGATACTCTAAATCGTCGTTAATAAACCATGAGATCTAACTTAAACTTGCAGCTTACGTTTCTTCTTTTAAAGCTTGAATTAATGAATACACAAGCGAACAAAAGTTGCGTCCCAATTACGAAGCAGAGAGCAAATTTTATTTTAAAGTGGAAAAAATAAGAAATAATTATTTCAAACGTACGAACATGTGCTTAATATTATTCGAAATAATAATAAATTTCTAATTATTTCGTTATTTCATACAGAAAAATTGAAATTATTAGAAAGAGAGAAATAATTATGATATTAAAATCATGATACACGTAATTGCGAAATTAACGTTGTTTTCAAATATTATGATAGATCTATCACGCGTCCAGATTCATATAACCATTATCTTCTTAAAAATAATTGAAATCGAAAGATACAGCCACAGAACATTTCTTCTAATAACATATAATTGATCTCTTTATAGAGATCATACGCTTTCAAAGCAACGAAATTCTCCCAATTCGTTCCATTCTTTTACTTGTATACTAAAAAAAAATCCTTCCCTTCAAAAATATGCCACTTTTAACATTTCTCCAAATCGCTTTAATTCGAGAAAAAGAAAAAAAAGTTCACAAAAATCGGAAAATTTTTCTTTCGCGCTCTTTTCTTTGTCCCCTCGATCAGTCGATAAGGACGCATTCTTCCTGCGCGCGGCACGGTCGCGTATACGCATCGAACGCGATTTCCAGTATTGCGGCAGCCGCGAACACGTGCGACGAGCAAAGGCAAAACTAATGACACACTGTGGGACATTCGGGGCGGGGAATAAAGGCGGGGAAAAATGGACCGTGACTTTTCGCTCGCTCGCCTCTTCCGCTCCCCCCCCCCCCCTCCTTCCGCTCGCTGGGGACGTTGTTAACGGGAAGGGTTGAAACAATGCGGGACGGGTTCTTTCTTTACGTACGACGAAGTTGAAGTCGGTGGAGGATGATGGCCATGGATGCAGTTTTTTCCTTCCTCTCCTTTCCATTCCTTTTTTTTTTTTTCTTTCCATCAGCGCGCCGACGCCGTTCCGTTTTTGTTCCCTCGGAAGGGGTCATGCAATACTGAATGCCTACCTTTAAATATGTATCAGGCCTCTTCGTTTCTCCCTCTCTCTATTTTCCTTTCTGCATCCATTGTGATGGGATAAAAATATTCGTGTACAGGAACGTGGAAATGTAAAAATTGTGTGTGTGTGTGTGTGTGTAATTGGTATTTGTATTTGGTAGCAGGAAATATAAAAAGAATATTTGGAAGTCGGTTATTTTCTTCTAATCGTGCGACGTTAGTCCGATTGAACTGGCAACAACAGTGAATTCGTCGGTGATTAATACTTTTGCGAGATGGAATTTATGTATATAATTGTTTTTCTAACTTCTTTTCAAAGAGAAAATCTCTTCGACTTACGATTAATGCAACGTTTTAACATTCGGTGATTATAAGAGCGTGGATAACGTTGGCGCATTGCATAAAATCCATTAACGCATTCGATAATCGTTACACGTATTATTTCCATCACGTCGAAAGCATAAACAGAAACGTTAGAAATTAAAATGTTTGACGCAAATGTTGATCTCGATAATTATCTATCCTACGTTTAAAATATAAATTTCCATATAAATTTATAACTGTGATGCGCTTAGTTCCGATATCTAATCTAAATTTATTGGAAATAAAATAATTCATAAATTATTAATTCGTCAACTTTCGATAACGCAATAGATCGTATTACATTTTCTGCTTACGTTTCATTTCTAATTACATAAATTTAATCGTCGAGGAAGAAATATATTTATCTCGAAAATTAAAGAAGAAGTTTTTCTCTCGATCGTCCATTTTTTCACGAATACCTTTTGTCAAGGACAAAAGAACCGTATAGAACTCGATGGAAAGATGCTTTTACATGCATATGAGAGAGGAGGACTTCGTTCATTTTCTTCCTCGTTTCCAATATTCGACACGAGCCGATCCAATATACGATCGACACACGTGCCCTTTGAAACTGCGTTTCCACGCAACTGGAATGCCTCCTCTTCGTCGCGCGCGAAACCCAACTTTCCATCTCGTGTTTTACGATAAATCCCCGTCCCCAAACTCCCCAAGTTTCCTCGAGAAAGTTTGTTCGGGGTCGCGACGGGATCGAACCCATCCCTCTCTCGATTACACCTCCTCCTCCTCCTCCTCCCCCTCCGTTCTAAAACACTCGTCGGGAAGATCGATCTTCATCTCGATCTCGATTTCTCCCTCTTACTTTCCAAAGAATCTCGATTCCATCGAATGAAAATATTGAACGAAAATAGCGACTCGTTAATTATAATTATTTATTAGAATTGTACGGATCGAAGATACCTCTTGATATTTTCAAGCATTTAAAAAAGTTTTATTCCTTGATGTAAATAACTCGCGGACTCGATGATATATCCACTTGCTAGGAACACGAGTTTCTCAGTACACACGTCCGCCTATGGCATATTCATATTTCGAGGCATTAATAAATTACATAATTTACATACTTCTCATTTGCTCTTTTTATATGCGCGTGTATATGTACGTTAAGAATTAATCATCTTCGAAGGGTTCGATCGCAAAAGTTTATTCATCAAATTATTTTATCCGCCTCGTAAATAAACGGATATTTTTTCTACTGTTAAATTTTGCATTTTTTGTTTATTCGAGTCGATATAATATTTCACATCGCATACGATACGAGTGCGAACAAAGAAAGAAGATACATATTCGTTGCTTCAAAAATTCTTGACGAAACAGCAGCGAGCACGTTGCTCGGTGATTCAACTTTCCTCCTAAGCGCGACCGACCTGCCTAACGACACGAAAGTTTGTAAATAACACCACTGTGCCTGCGTAACCTGATCCGGCGAGCCATTTCTCTCTTTCTCTTTCTCTCTCTCTCTTAATTATCGGGCATGCGTGGAAAAGAAGCGAGAGAATCGCGTAGGTCACGAAAGGGCGTCGTAAAAAAAAAAGAAAATAATGAACGCAACAGAGCTGTGTTTAACCGCGTGCAACAGTTAATGCGCAACGAGGAACGTCTTTTGATCCCAAATTCTTCCTACGAACGAAACTATATACCGTACTACTTTCCACACTCTGGAAATTCCACGTCTCGTAGTCAGTTTCGCCTCTTGGAAACTGTCGTTCGTTCTTTTTCCTTTTCTTTTTTTTTTTTTTTTTTTTTTTTTTTGCGCCTCGTGAATCAAAAGTGTCGGTATATTATTATATACGGTCAAGTGGCCTTGTGTGTACAGCCATTCGAATGATTTATGTGTTCATCGATCGACCGAGATAGAAACGCTGAAACGTGATTTCAAAACGTGTGTGGCTTTATTTTAAGAAATGTTATATACACGCGTGTGTATATAAAAGAGGTTACCTTTAATGACCTTGGAAGATACCGCCCTGGGAGAGGGGGGGGGGGTCATTGTCCTCGCTTTCCTCCTCGCCGCGAAAATAAATATGCGCGAAACAGTGCGTGACGCATCTTTTCGAAACGTTGGCAGTGACCTTGAGATACCTATCCCCCCGTCAAAACGTATCGTAACGTTATTTTGAATAAATTTGCCGCTCCTTCAGATTCAGACGAATTCCCCCGAATTTCTTCTTCGATACGTACGCGGAAGATAAAAATTGCCCGAAGGGAAGAATAGCCATCGATCGAATCGAGCAAGTGGGAAACGTGTCGGTTATCCGTTCTGAATCTGAGGAGAGGGGAGGGCAAGGCGGTTTTCCATCCACGCCTTCTGGTCGTTGTCACGCCGTTGGTGAATGATAGTGATTAGAGTCACGGAAGGTACGAAGGAAGTTGGTCAATGGCCGCCGTTTTCAGATTTTCAGAAACGTCGAGAGGACGTTGCGACGGTTTTATCTGATCGGGAAGCGTGCGCGATGAGGTGCAATTACAATTCGAATTTCACTTATCGTAACGATTCTTCGTTTAGGAGACGAAAGAGAATCGGAAGAAATTCAAGTTTCTGGTCGATTTATTCGAGGGAAGCGTAGCGAAAGGAAAAAAGATTCGAAATTTTTCGTTGGAGGAACACGCGTGCCAACACCGTTCCCTTTCGGTCCTCGTTTCCAAACGAGGGGAACGCGAAACGGACCGCGACGGCGCGCGATACGAGTAGCGGCGAGTCGGGTGGGGGCGAGGAGACGTGAATCGTGGTCGAAAGTGGTGGTCGAAGAAGGGGAAAGATTCGTGTCTGCTGTAGGAGACGGTTGTGGTAGGTCACGAGCGCAAAATGGCCGACCGCGGGTCGCCTTGGCAACCGGATCGGGCGGTGCCGGAACGTTGACTGGTGGGCGGAGCTTTCGTGTCGGCGGCGGCCATTACTGATCCCCACTCTGACAGGTATCGCCGCCTGACGGACGAGTCCCGAGTCGCTAAGCCTCGTTTTCCCCGCGCTTTTAGCGGGCATTCGTGTGACCGTGTATTCGATAAAATCAAGGGCATACAAAGATTTATTTTTCACCGGTTCTCTCTTGTTGCTGCAACGAAATAATTTATCCGTTTTTCTCCCGCGATATTGCGTGTTGATTTCTTTCCACGAATCCGGGCGGCTCGATTGTTTAGAGATTAGAAACACGTTTTCCCAGAAATCTCTTTAAAGATAACACATTTTATTGCGAAATTAAAATATAAAAATATAATCGATAAGATGATTCACAAGAATTCAAAGAGTTATATATCGTAAAATCGTAAAAGTATCCTCGGAACGAAAAGAAGAAAATATCGCGTGAAAAAATATACGAAACGCGAGATTGTAAAAAGGCGAAGCGTTTTGTATAAAACCGTTTCGAAAAGCATCGCGAACGACGAGGTCTCGACGACCTAGCAGCGCCACGATTAATGTTGATTTATGCATTTAATTGGCTGACGCGCCACGACCGTAACGGGTCACGCGTGTGCCTTTGAGTTCGTTGCGCTGCACCAGAGAGGAATGTTGGTCGTCGTTCGAGGTCGTAAAATCAACCGACGAATAACCGATCGATCGATCGTTTCGAAAAATAACCAAAAAAAAAAAATAACCAATTGAAAAATTCGAGAGGAAAGATGTACACGATTGATTCTCACGGGTGATCACTTTCACCCGATCGTTAGACACAGTGATCGCATTTGTCGAGCGACCTTCAATCGCTCCGTTCATCGCTAATTTCCCCGGCGTTAACGAATTTATCGCGTTAACGAAGAGCTGGAATAAACCGAGCGTGAGAATTCACCGTTCCTTTCGATCACCATCTCAACGCCGCCGATTTATGAATAATGGATACCGTTAATCGGTACCAATATCCACCTCCTCGCCCTCTTATTTCCGCTCTCTTTCGTTTTTCTCATCGAGACGGAGTCTACTTTCTATCCGAAAATATCGACGACGAGACCTCGTTTTCTTAGATGCTAAACATCGAACGAACCATTCGCCATTTTTCCATATTAAATTTTTCAACGAATTCTTCTCGGATTCGTAATAACACCTGGTGTTTAAAAGTTTATATCGAATACCATCCTCCTTCCTACCCGAAATTCTTTTCCACCTATTCCAAATCGAACGTATCCATTCCCCGAATAATATGGAATCAAGAGCAAAACTACGATTCAAACTAAGGAACAAAGCGCGATTGAACCGCGGTGTAGTATACGTAAGTGGAAGTGTCATCGAACCCCGAGCCGAGGCTGAGACGGTGAGAAACGAGCTCGCAACATGAACGTGCCTCTTTCTTCCAGATCCTGGTAGAATACGACGACGTGGAGTGGCAAAGGAGAGAATGGCTATCGCCGCACAGGGACGCGGTGTTCTCGTTCTTCTTGGTGGAAAAGGGGCTGTGCTGGGCCGAGCGACCCGATCCGAGGCACGCCAGCCTCATCGCCATCGATCACCACAATCACGCGAATAATAACCACCACCATCACCACCACCATCACCACCACCATCATCCTCGCATCAACGGGAAACTGTTGAGGGGCGCCACAGCTGTCGCGAACACGGTCGCTTGGCCGGCTCTCGTAAGTTTTTTTTTCTAAGATCGCAATACGGTTTGATTTTAATTAATTTGACTTGGCAACTTTTAATCAATTCTCTCTCTCTTCGTTTTTGTCTCATTCGTTTTATTTACTTGTTCGATTCTATCGCGCGAATTAAATGGTGGATTGGTGGAAAAATAAATTTCGTAATTAAAGAATAAAAAAAATTTCACTCGGTTGAGGACGAAAAATATAACGTCAATGTAATCGAATCGAATTCACTTGCAGACGTTTTATCCCCTGGTGGCGCGTGCAGAGTTACCGGAAGACGCGATGCCCCTCGAATTCATGCAAGATCGAAGGCTGGACTTCGTCGATTACTCGAAGCTGAAGCCGTTTACCGTGAGTATATATGTACAACATATCGTGTTATCAACCTTCTTTCCTTATTCCCTTGTGAAAAATGTGACGAGCAAACTTGCATCCCTCCTCCTCTCGCGCTTTGAAAATGTTAAAAATCTTCGCCTCGCTCGATAATGTTTTACCGATCGAGGGGCGCCGGTTAGGATCCGTTTAAGCAAGTCGCCTAAACCGACCGAGCAAGCCCTCGGCTCGCGACCAGAAACTTAGTTCGTTAGAAACGAGGAGAGTAGAGAAACTTGGAGGCAAGTTCCGGGGCTATTGACCTATCCAGCCAGCCCTCGGGGGACTGCGAGTCACCGCGAGTAATCTTTCGAGAGGGTTGTCGATCTCGACCGAATATATCGCCTTTAAGTCGTCCCCACCTCTGTCTGTCGTTTCCAATCCTTTCCAACTCTTTGCGCTCGTTTTTGTATCTACAGGGTTACCGGTCGAGCAACAACACTCCCTAGAATGTGTATTAGAGAGTTTATATAACGTTATTCAAAATATTATACATGGTCAACTCGAAGATTCAAATTCGTAAAAAAGTTTTCGATCGAAGATAGAAATTTCCTGATAATTGAATTAAATTTCGCGCAATCTCGAAACGATTAATGCTTGCATTAAAAATTGCGTCGATCGATTTTGCGATGTGTTTCAAGATGGCGTGTTTCCATCGGGGGGAGAAGGATGGCGCGATAAATCGATCCGACGAGCGCTTTCTCCTCGAGCGTACTTGAAAAGTTTTTACGTTCGGTGGACGCGGATGCGGGGAATTGTTTCCAAGTAATTAAACTAGCGGAACTTTTACCGTTAAAAGTTTTCCCGGATCTCAGGCGAATTTCTAAGTCGTTCACGTGTGCGGCCAGAAGTTTCCGTGGAGGAGATCGTGGTCAGGATCAGCCGTTTTGATCCACCGCCGCTTTTGTTGCCATCGTGTCAAACCCGATTACCTTCGAATTAGTTTCGCTCGATGGAGTTTTTCGCGCTTATTTTTTAATCTCACGGGAAAGACACGTCTTTCTCGATTTTAATCTTTCTTAAATTCTCACTCTACTCTTTTTTCCCGCTTACTTCGAAGACGAAGCCTCGAAAAAAATCATTCCTACATCTTCGAATCGATCGTTTCTTTCGTCGCATAGAATCGATTCTGGATAGAACGTTAAAGATGAAACACTGCTGGATATGAGGCTGACGGTTGAACTTGATTGCTTAGCGCAAAAAAAAAAAAAAATAGAAACTGCTCGCTCTATCGATTATCGAATACAACAACCGCACTTTCCCTTCGCAAAAGACAGAGGGAAACATCTTTGCTCGAGAAGAAAAAGAAAAGAAAGGAGAACCGAATTGCCGAACGAAAGGAAACAAAAGGAAGGGGGAAGAGGCGAAGCCAGGGAGTAGGAATGTTTCGAGCGAACAAAGGATTGAAAAAAAGAAAGAAAGGGAAAAAAAATAGGTAAGAAAAGAAGAGGCGACGACAATGGGGTGGAGGAATCGCATGGATGAAGAAAAAGGAGGCAAAAAGGAAGGAAGGAAGGAAGGAAGAGGAAAGCAAAAGGAAGAGAAGTGGGTGGAGTCGATCGAAATGGAACGAAGAAGGGAAGAGAAAAAGAGAGAGAGAAGGGGAATGGAATCGGTCGAAAGAGGTTGCAGAGTGTGGTGACCCTGAACTATAAATGCAACGGGTTTTCTTTCCGCCGGTTTCTGTTTCGAGCCGCATACCTAGCAACGCGTACGATACGTGCGGAAAGAAGCGATCACGTGGACCGGCCGAGTGGAGAGGGAAGCTCGAACGTTTCGAGAGACGGTTTTGTGACTCTTGTTCGCGGCGGTTGCCGGTTCGCCGACTCGTGTCGACACACCGCGTGAAACGTTGGAGTACGGCCAACGCGAGGCGCCAACATATTCCCGTTTTACCTAACGGTCCTCCACGTACCTCCTCCCTGCTCTGGATCGTCGTCTCAAGAGTCGGCACACCATCGATTGAAACTTGCACCCTTTTCCAGAGACGGACGAAATGTTGTATAAGCTGGGTGTATATACGGGTGATCGTTGTTAACTCTTTGCCGGTGAGGCAGACACTCGGATCGATGCGGCAATTCGAACGATAATTTTCGCTTTTCCAGCACAGAGCGATGGGAAAAATTCTTTCTCTCTGTCTGAAGATATTAAAAAAAAAAAAATGAGGAATATTTAATATAAAATTTTAATATAACGTAAATGCAATTCGAACGGCGATATTTATGTTCGATTTTTTTTAAATATCGCTTCGTGAGGATAGATTCCTAACTTCTTTACGTATAATCTTGCGAAATGTGGAATAATATATTCTCGAGTTACTTAGAGATCGTGATCGGAGCTGCATTAAAGTTTGATATGTAGATTATTATTTTCAAAGTTTTGTAAGCATAAAATATGATAACTATTTTTCTTATTGAACGACGAAATTACTTTTATTTATAAAGAAACTGACGATAAAGGGAAGGTGAGGAATAATAGTACGGTAAATGTGAGAGCAAGTAGTTATTGGGATCGTAATTTTATTATGATATTTGACAATGACAAACCGAGGACGCATCTTAGTAATTACTTTATCATTAAAATATCAATGGAGATTTTTAATATCCAACGATTTAATATTCAACAAATTTTCTTTCTTTATACGTAAAGATAGAGTAAAGTATTAAAAGTTTTATAACTCGTATATGTGAAATCATTTTTAGGTAAGAAATTCATCGAACGAGAAATCGAATAGAAATTTCGAGGAGGATGCAATTTCTGATCCTTCTTTCTACTTATCCCTAGAGAAAATTCTGTGGTTTAAATATCTTCTGTCTATAATCGATACGAATATTTATACAGTATTTTTGAAATCGATCGATCCATTAAACGTATCTTCCAAAATTGTCCAAACGTTTATCTGGAAAAAATTTCTTCGAGAAAGATTTTCTCTCCTTGATCGTTCTCGGAGAGAAAAGAAGAAAAATTCGAGATGATACGACGATTCGATCGATGTCGCAGTAAAATCGTTGGAGAGCGATTGTTAAGCCTCTCTCGACGCTTCGGTAATGGCATTATAATTGCCGTTATATTACTATTATCGTGTCGTGATTACACAACGCCACGTCTGACGTAACGATGCGATCATGTGACGTAACGAGACGTTGACGCAACACGCGTATAACCGTGTTGCATTTGTGAAAATGTTATAGAGAGAGGGAACGGAACAGAGTTACTTCTGATTTTCCATTTTCGACATTCGATTCTTCGATGAGCGTGACGATCGGTTTTTAAATAAGGTTTGATTTTGAAATAATAACAAAATAGTACAAAAAAGTGCGTTTACCGATTTTGAAATTAAATCAATCTGTGATGCAAGTTTAGATAATCGTAAATAATTGAAAGTGTTATTTGATGATTTTTCTTCAATGTTGTGTAAATAAATATCGTCGCATTTTGCAACGTCACTCGATTCGAATAATTATTTTTACCGACTTTTACTTCACGTTTCTCGAAATTATTAATAACATTCGTTGAACAAACGGATAGAGCTAAGCAAGCGCCATCTAAAGGAACAGACAAATTAGAAACTAATCCCGTTTAAGCAAAAACGAATCCTTCCACATCCTTTTCCTCGAGTTTATCGAATTTTTCCACCGAAAGAATCGACTTTTGCAAAGCTTCGTGACGAATCACCACGACGAATCAAAGGAGAATTGATCGGCGAGGAGAACGATGACGCCTCGAGGATTTATTGTCGGATTAAAAAGAAAGTTAATCGATGTCCACGCATATCTTTATCCCAATGGTCAATTTGAACTTTAACTCGGAGGCTTGGACCGAACTGTCGTTTCTGCAGCAGGACTGGGAGCTGACGAAAGGCTCGGTGCCTTGGGCGAGCGCTGTCAGGCGGTGGGCAGAGATGCAGGATGGGCAAAGGATCCTGCTGACCACGCCGAGCGTCCTGGTCGGCTTCAGGGTGGAAGTTTATCGGGCCGAGGGCACCACGCAATGGTACACCGCCGTCATCGTCGGCTACAACGAGTCCACCAAGGTAAAAAGCCCTTCCAAATAAATCGATCTTTCCTTTTTTTCTTTTTTCTTCCTCGATCAATAACTCGATCCAACTTTTTCTTTTCGAGTGTGAATAAATGTAATATCCGAATAATGTCGTTTGCCAATTACCAACAATTGTTGTGGTAATTACGATATATTAAAATTTCGATTTTCGTTAATGTTTCAAGATAAGATGAGATTGTTAGTAACGAAAAGAGGGGTATTGAATATGTAGAAGAATTATCGAAAAATTGGGATAATAAATAGAAATAAAAAAAAAAGAAGTAATCGAAAGAGGTTGTTTTCCAGTTTATACAGAATTTGTTTTCAAATCGTTCCCTCCTCCTCGGGGAATTACCACGATTAATCGTTGCGCCGTTTATTTAATTCGTTAAATCGCGATTTGTTTTAAATCAGTGTTGAAAAAGTTCTGTTCTCAGTCGCTCGAATTGCGGTGCAATTTCAGGACCTGACCGTCACCGACGACACAGTTCTCGAGGACCACAACGAGGACCCGAGCTTAGTACAAATGCGGTTGATCGGCGATGGAGGTGAGCCCATATAAACTACGAATGTGCAAATCTCGAAAGATCGATTCGTATTCGACACGGTACGAATTCGTTCCGTAAATTCATTCTTAAAAACTGCCTCGACTTGAGGAAAGAAAGAAGTCGGTATTTTTTTTTTTTTTTAAGATAAGAAAGGAAAAAGATAAAATATCAAGCGTCAATTTTAGCTTGCTCCTTTTTTGCACAGTCGTGGAGAGCATCATGAGAGGCGAGGTCGTCGGCATGACACCGAGGAGGTCGAGGTCATCGACTGCTCTGACGCACGCGCTTGTTGTGGTGAGTGAAATTCAATTCCGTTTTATTATTAAATCGCTATGCAGTTTACAATAATAAAAGGCGAGAGCAATGCGTCATGCCGCATTTTTTTTCTTTTTTTTTTTTTTTTTTTTTTTTTATCTCTCGTTTTTTTCGCGTTCGACTCATTTTGGGTTGAAACTGGTGTACGTGTGTGTGTGTACGTAAGCGTCATTCGTTCATTGCTATTTCGTCTCGGCGATGCGCAAAATATACGAAGAGGCAAAAGTATAGAATACAACGAGTCGAGTTGTGTTTTGGAAAATTGCTGGAAAATGGGATAAACTGTGTTTTATTTTTCAAGAGATTTGAACGTAATTTTAAGTTTCCAGAGAAACTTTTTTGCGTGTCGACATACTCATACTCATAAATTTTTTTTTATTATTTCATAATTGTCCAATTTTATTCACTTATACGATGTTAATTTCTTTTTTTTTAATTTCCACGAAAGGCTAAATCTTTTGTACGATTGTTTGGTTTTAATAATCTTGGTGTACGAATAATCTTGCAAAAGAAAAAAAAAAAAAAAACAGACGATAGAAGAAATAGACCAGAATATTGTCAAGAATCTTGATTGGATCTTTGGACGATCCAGAAAATGGCAAGCTATTTTTTTTTTTTTTAAGAGAATAATAATCTTTCAATTTTATTCCAAGTGTAAAGATAAAAGCGTTCGATAACGTTACAAAATTAACTTGTTAATTTTAACGAATTTCACAGTATTAACTCGTGCATCAATTGATCTATGCAAACGTACTTGTTTCTCGATCCATATCCTATCTTTTAACTCACGTTTTGTTAAATAACAACGAGACATACTCTTCAATGAAATGAATTTGTCATATCGCTTTAATTTATTGGATAATATTTTCAAAGATGAATCTTGTCGAAACGACTCGACAATTTGATTATCGATTTTTCATCATCGAGATCGAACTTTCGCTCAAATTTATATTTTCTTTAAAAATAGATAAGATGGGTTTCTGAAAAAAAAAAAAGAGAAAAAGTATTTTTTCCAAGACAGACGAATCTTTCTAAATACGATTCCTAATCCGATGCGACGAGAAAAAAAAAAATGTTCGCGCGTACAAGATAAAAAAAAGTTTGCTCGCCGAATAAACAACTCGTCGTCACGCACGTATTTGAGAATTCTTTCGTCCTTGGCTGCCGCTTTCACACCTGCCAGATAATGAGAAATGTAACTAACTCGGGCCCACGTGTTATCACCTTATCGCTCATATTTTTCTCCCCCTTCTTATTTTTTCCAACCATGATTGAATCCACATACATACTATATATATATATATATATACACATATCAGTCTATGCGAGATAAGAAGGAAAGAAGTTCCAATTGAAAAGTCAGAATCAGAAACAATTCTTGGTTTCTATTCTATTGGTTCCAAGTATTCATCGAGCGTGAATTGTTATTTTAAGTTGCAAAAAAATTACGTACATATATATATATATCTTAACACACACGAATGAAATAGGAGGATATTTTCTCGATCGAATTTGTTTCTCATCGAGGAGAGAAGAGAGGATCGTTGCTGCGTGCATACGCGGACCGAGCGGTTCCCTTTAACGCGGCAAATCAATAAAGTCGTGTTTGCGGCACCCTCGAGCTTTCAAGAATCGGGGACAGAGTCCGTTGCTAGCTTGGCGGCCGACTTCCGCTCGCCGCGGACACGATTGCCCCACCTTCTTCGTGTTCTCCTCGCTCGATTTCCTGGCCAGACGACAATCGAGCATACCAGACACCCATTCCTCTTCGATCGCTCTTTCCTACCTCGGCCACGTGTCATCCAGTGGTTTAAAAGAAACGTAACGCGAAACGTTTACCAACGAAGTTTCCCTTTGAAATCGGAGAGATATTGCGAAATATCACCATCGAATCTGCATTACTGTGATTGGGTCGAAACGTTGATCCCAAACGACGCGTTAACCCAACTTTCATTCGTTCAATTCGAGTAATTCCACCGAAAGTTTAAGGGTCGCCAGAGTTTAAGAAGAGCATATCGTTCGAGATTTCGAATCGTTCTCCTTCCCGCGAAAATCTAAAACTTGGAGCGAATTGTTCGAATTTAGGCGTGGAAATTATTTTTCCCTCGAACGTGTGAAGCGAAGGGGGAGTCAGGTTTAGAAGGGGGAGGGGAAAGTTGGGAGGAATTCGTGACTCGCGGTATACTTGGGTCGACAGCCCTAAGTCGGCGAATTCCGAGCTGGCTTATACGAGTTCGAAAACTCGCCGAAAGGGATTAAGCCGGCCACCGTAATGGAACTTGCTCTCCAGTTTCGAGACGCTTCTTGGAAATGGCCATTAGAGCCACTTTAAAGACTGTGAACGAACTCTTGCCTTTTCCACGGAATTTCTTCTTCTTCTTGCGTTTCCACGCTTAATACGCGAAATTGTTCATTCATGTATTCGTCGCTTTAAGATTCATTTGTTTTTTCTTTTCAGGAAAAGTTATCGACTCGATCAATTGTTCCATGAAATTGCCCGTTTTTTTTTCTCTTTATATGAAAATGCCTTGAATCCATTTTCATTTTTCTCGCGTATAAGAATAAGCGTGACGAAGAAGTGTTCGGGTGAATTAAAAAATATTTGCTCCTCCGTTTCCCGCCATTCCTGCCTACGTGAGAAAGGTTAGAAGGAGATCGATAGTCCTCCCTCCTTTCTCATTAAATCGACGAACAGCTTCTTTAAAAAAGAGAGGGAGGGGCTCGTCAATTAAACACATCCCCATTTCGAGAGGCTTTCGATGGTGTTCCTCTCGTCGACGCGCCGCCTGCTTCTCTGATCGAGACAAAGCTGGATAGAGGAGGAGACGGTCGGTCAAAGATGATCACCAGTTGCAGCGATTCGAGGTGTGCGCACACATCTTTCTTCCCCCCCCCCCTCTTTTCATCGATCGGGCGCTCGATTGACAATCGAAACGAATATAGCCAGAAACACACTGGACAGACCGAATGTAAATATCGGGCAAACACCCCCTCGGGGGTTGGCCGGTCGCCAATCGGCCGCTCAAGTTCACCGCGATTCGTAAACTTGCTCTTCTTGCCTCCCCCCCCCATTTTCATCATCATCGTCTTTATATACCTCCTCGAGGATACATCCGGCCGCCGCTTTAAACGGTCGTTCAGCCAATAGGGGTGGTTGGCCGAGTCTGCGGCCCGAAGGAAACCAGCCGAGCCTCTCCACGTGGGAGAGGAGGAGGAGGAGGAGGTTGCCCGGCGGAGCGGGACCGACGCCCCTCGAAACGAGGGGGAGAAAAGGGATCAGAATGGATTGACTAGGGGAGGGGGGTATTCGAGGGTGGGGAGAATGCAGGCCTGGGGGTTAGAGTGGCAGAAAGAGAAACGTGGAGAGGGTGGAAGCTGCGAACCCAGAATGGGAATCGGCACTCGAGAATGGGAAAAGGGGGTGGTTGCGTAGCGTGGAAGAAGGGTAGGTGGGGCTGCTGGGTTGGGGCGGCGGTCGGGTAGCTGTATTGATTCTCGGGCAGGTCGGGTCGGGTGGGGGGTGGGGGAGGCGGTGGTGGGGCTGGCGGTTGGCGCGAAACACATCCCTGCCCGGCCGGGGCTAAACGCAAAACATCAGCCTACAAATTGGCGAATTTCGCCTCGAATTCCGCCGCTTTGCGAGTTTTCGTTTTCACGACGTTTTCCACCTCCTCGTTGCCACCTCTCGTACTTTTGCTTCTCAAATGTGGTCAAATCGTTAAACACCGATACCGTCGGTGGTGAATCGTTAACGAGGTTGCCCGGACACCTCGCATTTTTCCGGTTGGCAACAACGCGTCGAACGAGAGAGATTCGATGTCGTCGATCCGAGTTTCAAACGAGTCAGATTATCGTTGTTTCGTTGCCGCTATTTCGTTTCGCATATTTTTCTCCCCCTAGAATTTTAGATCGATTAATTAAATTTGCATGGAAAGTTTCCTGGTGAAAATTTAACCACGAGAGAAGATGGAATTATTACCTTCGCGAGGAAAAAAGAAGAGAAATTCGTTAAACTGCCCGATACAAGGGTGAAAAAAAAAAGAGAGAGAGGAACATTGGAAATACTCGTTAAGAAATGGCACGTAAATTAATTGCGATACCGCAATCGACCGCACGAGCTGTTTCCACCTCGCCCACGTTGCTCTCTCTCTCTCTCTCTCTCCCCTCTTCCCCTCGCTTTCACGAGTACACGTTTGCGAATAAATTATTCAGCTTGAAGTATCCCGGAGTATTTCGTTTTCTGTTCCCCCATGAATTATCCGCCGTGATTATATCCACGTTTCCAAACACTTATCGTTTCCCGAATCGTCGCCAACGAAACGGTGCCTCTCGACATCTCGATTGTTAATAAATTAAAACGTGGATGGATGGATGGATGGATGGGTAATTAAAACGAGACGAAATCCTTGGAAATGATCGATAAGAGGAGGAGTTATTCGGGAAGAATGGAGGCATGGCGCGGAGAATCGTTTATTCCGCAGCATCTCGCGATAGATCGAGGTTGACCCTGGCAATTCCTCCTTGAATCTCTCGTGGCGGAGGGTTGTTTGCGACCCCCTCCTTCGCGCCGACTCTCTCAATATTGTTAACGCGCGGAGGGTTCAATTGCACGTGTACGCTCGATGTCTGTCTGTGTGTGTGTAGAGAGGCCGGTTCTGTATGAGAGTGCGCTATATAAATATATATATATATATATATATATATATGTATACACACAAGCACGTAGCATTGGCTGGCGCCAGAAGGCCTTCATCGCCCGTTCCACCTGTTTGTGCCGGAGTTTTCCCCGCTTAGAAACTTTCAGTGGCCGACAACAAAGTTCCCGGCTGGCCGAACTACTCCCGAATGACGTGCCGGATCGATACTTTGTAAGCCTCATAAATAAAGCCGCCACGCTCCGTGACTTGTTCGCCCTACCTTCCGCGTTTCGCATCGTCTATGCATAGCTGTCTATCCTCGCGCACGGATGCATCGAATCACCGCGCTTTGTTTTATTTATCCTTTTCTCTTTTCTTTTTTTTTAAAGTTTCGCCGATCGATCGAATCGATCGTGCAGAAAAATAGAAGTGAAAAAAAGAGTGGCGCGCATTCGAATATCGGAGAATATCGAGGAAAGATGCCTTTCCTGTTTGAACGAATGGGGAGAAGAAGGTTGGCGAAAAGAGCCGGGGCACACGCTCCTGAACAAAAGTATCGATTGCCAATAAATTCCGCATACTCGTAGCCGGCAAAGCGTAAAGGTAGCCATTTCGTTCACGGTTCGCCAACTCACAATGGGTTTCCGCGTACAATCTCGGCTTCTATTCACATACACGCCACGGTAAAATTAGCGAAGGTATACTACCTCTTGCGCAAGGTAGACTCGGCGAGAGACGCGCTCGTTCGAGCCGGACCGATGCGAACTTGCTCCAGATACCATCGATCCGTGAGATCGCGCCGAACCGAGCGCGAAAGATTCCTTTCCCCCCCCCCCCCTCTCTCTCTCTCTTCGCTTCTCTCTGTTCATCTTGGGAGAAAGAGAGAAGGTTAATAAATTATATCGATTCGATCGACATTATGCAAATCGCGATGTTTCCCCGTTTCGGAAAATTATACTGTCAAATTGTACCGTTGAATTCACCGACGTAACAGGATTTAACGAGAGCACACATTGGTAAACACATCGCGAACGATTATGGATGTAACGTGGATTACAGAAATTTTCCGAAGATTTCAAATTTTCGAAATGCAATTCGGATTATAAGCGTATTTGCGTGATAATGCGAAAATTTAAACAGCTTATAGTATAATTCGATACGAATAAAAAAAATTTTAAAACTCTTTAAAATCGAGATAAAACGTAGTAGCACAGATATCGATATACATATAGTCCCCGCATAGTTAAAATTCAGTTACGGAACGTCTTTCGAAACACGGTGGCCAGGAATCGCGTTAGAAACGCGAAGATAACGAGTCTCGGTGAAAGAGAAAGCGAGAGGGCAAGTGGTGGGGCAATGCGAGAGAAGGAGAGAGAGAGAGAGAAAGGGCGACAGTTTATCGGGTATGCATCAACGAGCCACGTTTGCAATATTATCGTCGCTCGCGTGACGCTCCCGGTTTTCGAAGGCGGCTGCTCGTTGCCTAGGGTCTCGAGATAGGGGTCGTGGCAACGGAACGGATAAGGTGGGAGGAGGAGAGTTGCGAGGGGTAGGATCGGACGGGCGGGCCGGGTGATAACGGGGGGGAGAGGGGAAAGGTGGTCCGGCGAGTGGAGCGAGCGAGGAGGGAGTGGCGGATCGGGTGATCGGGTGACGGTGAGTCGTGGGGAGGGTTGAGGGGGCCAGAGCCGGGAGCAGGGGCGGAGTGGGGGAGACGATTCCACGAAGATCACGGAGCACCAGTAGACGGCAGCACTGCGGGCCGCGCGTATCGCAGTTCGTGTCTGATCATCTGCGCGCTTTTGTCTCTACACTGGTCGACTTGCCGTCGTCGTCGTCTCGAGGGTGAACGTGCCCCCCACCCTCTCGGCTTACCCCACCCCGAAGATTTTCTATTGTTGCCGCCGTGTCGTATCGGCGCGTACGGGTAGTGACGCTTTCGTGCCGGCGTTTATCCGTTGGTTCCGTGCTTTTTCCCTGGTTCCGAGTTAGTAATAATAACCGGAAATAGGAAGTGTTGTTACGCTGGTTCAGAAACAGAAGACGCAGCGGAGCCGATGGAAAAAATATAAAAGGATCGAGAGTGGAGATCTCCGGAGGGAGAAGGAAAAGAAAGAAAAAAGGTGATTACTGGTGAGGAAAGCCGTCGGAGCTGGTTTCGAAAAGGAAGCTCAACAACGATACGCGCGGTGCCGCGATTCGCAATCGCTTTGCCGTGAAGTTTGCTACGCGTCCTTGGCACGCGAACATCGTGTATGTGTGTATTTGCGAGTTGATGAAAATTGACCGGTTCGGTTCGTTGGACGCGTATAACGGGCAGGGGCTCGATTATTCGGAGTCGAGAGTTTCGTTCGAACGGTTCGATCTGACTTTGTGCTCCCTTTATCAACGAGTTTGACACGGTTCAAGTGTTCCTCGAGGCGCGTCGACTCTGTCCAGCCATATTTGCGACGCGAATGCTTTCACGCTGGTCAATTCAAAGTTATTCGGCTCGTGTTCAAAACGGTGTGTGAGTGTTTTCGAATCGCGATAAATCTTCCGGGAGACGCGCGTGAAAGAAATTGTAATTTACGCGATAGATGCGAGTTGCGAGTGAAATGCGCCTCGAATTGGCAACATTCCCAGACGCAGTGTTCCCTAACGATAGCGCCGCGTTTCTAACCAGCGAGCACGATACGCCGGTCGAACGTTTTAAACGGAATTTACTAATTATTTCAAGCTCGATTCATCGAGCTTTCGAGAGCTAAACGCGTTCGGAATCGTAGAATATTTCGAAGGGTTTGCTCTCGTTAAATATCCGAGTGTCGTCGCATTCGAGTTCCAAGAGAGATCAAGATCCGTATCGATATGTGAGGCTCGTAGCGAGAGAATCGTTCGATCGATGTTGCCAGCTCCGCTTCGAAGGACGACGAGTGAACATCGGGAATGATCGTTACAGTGAAAAAAACACGTCGCATTTCAAGTGGAGGATTTTAACGCAGAATCGTGAGAGGAGGTGGGTGTATATATACATACGTATAGAGTGTATATGTATATATATATACACACATATATATATATATACATATATCGGTTTCTCGTGACGCGTCACGCGCGATTTTAATTCTAACCTCGACGGTCGATGAATGATTGTGTGCTGTGTCAAGTAAAGTGAAAGTCAAGCGCGACGGACGGCCATATTTCATGGATAAACGTGCACCATAGTGACCGGCTCGAACTGGTTACAATCCCACGGTTCCAACGCCACGAGACGTAAGTGTTTCATCGCTAAAGATTCACTCTGATTACCACCTCCGCGTTTAATAGCAGATTTAATACGATTTCCTTATCAACTCGCTCGGAAAATAGAACGTGATTCTACAACTTTGTACGAGTTGAACACGAACGGAGAATCTGTCGATAACTAGGAACGATTCGTTTTTTGTCTTTTTGAAATTTTCGTTACGCATTTATGTTTTAATTTATAAAATGGATGGAAACCAAGAGTACCGAGAGTACAATATTTTTTCGCTAAATATTCGATTTTATCTTTGATAGCAAAAAGATACGAAATGTTTCGATATATATATATATATATAAAAATCCTCGAACGAATATTGATGTAGAGATTAAAATATAGAAATTTGACGCGTTAAATGTGTCAGTTAAATTTTTTAAATATTCTCTTCGTATCCAAAAATGAACGAAAAAATTACTGCTCACTTTATAGTTTTGATCAAACGCTACGAAAATTCCAGAAATTCTGTTCTCTCGTTTCTCGTTTCGAATCTTATATATATATATATATATATATATATTCTCGTTTGAAATCTCGTTTTGAATTTAACACCATCGCATTACAATTCTTCGCATACATTCACGGATGATTGATATCGAAAGAAATTTAAGAGCATAAACAACGAGTCGGAGAAGGCAGTTTTATAGAAGATACCGGGAAAATACGTGGGGAGAAACGATAAAAGCGCTTGGTTCTCGTCGAACGTCACGAATCGATGGTTGATTCCATTATTCTTTTCTATCCTTTCCCCTTGCCAGTTTTTTTTATCTCGTCCACATGCGTAATGTGATTAACGAGACCAAAAATTCTCGCGAATAGAAATGCAATGAGTGGGAAAAAACGAAATTTCGATCGTGATTCGAAATACGCTATTTATCAAAAGTTTCTCGAATCTCGAGCCACGGGGAAAGGCATTTGATGGAGGAAAAAAAAAAAAAAAGAAAAGAAAGAAAGAAAATATCCATGCTTTTCTTGTACGAAAGTTTGCTTTCGAAAGAAACAACTTTGAAAGTCTGTCGACTGTCGGTGTACTTGAGACACGGCAGGCATTTATCGTGCCTCTGGATAATGTATGCGAACTTACAAGCCGGTATAACTCGTAGAAACTGATGTCGTTCGAGAACATACCGCTTCCGCATCAATTCAAAGAGAATTGCGTAAACGTTTGCTAACTCGATCCTAAGATTTCCAAGCTTTTACAACTTTAAACATTTTCTATTTAAAAAGAATCGTTCATTTATTATCGAGTCAAGGATGAATTAATTACACACCGTCTGAAATTAATATTGAAGATAAAAAAATATGTACACAACTCGTACGAAATATAAACGATAAACACGCATATAATCGATCGTATATACACATATAACTTAAACAGAAAACCCGAGAATATTCATAGAGCCATGATGAACACGGACGAGTTGGCACACAAGATTCCGTAACAAAGAAGAACGGTTTAATTGAAAGATATACGCATAAAGAGAAGAAGCATCGATCTCTTCTGGGTGGAGAGAGGGGGAGAAATTCAAGGACCCTTTTCCTTATTGACACGCGTGTATAAACTTTTGAACGTTAATGTAGGAGATCCTTTATACCCACGCGTAGGAAGGAGGAATGAAACAAGACGAGGGAGGAGGAGAGAGGAGATGCGGCGGCGAGAAAGGGAAGCAAAGCGAGATGGTGGAAGAGTGGGTGATGGAAAGAGCGAAAGGGTGGGTTGTGTGGGTGCACAACGAACGAGTGAACGAGGGTGCAAGAGAGAGACGGACAAAGGGGAAAGAGTGGCACGGAGAGGAAGAGAGACGAATGGAAGGGAAAATGAATTCTCGTTGGCAGTCAGATAACCCGGGCTACGATCGATCGGAATATCTGCCGGTCCGTTGCCGTTACACACACCGCTTACATAGAAACGCGCTTATATATAGAACATCGGCCATGTGCCGAGAGAGGCGAGCGCCGCGCGCATACGTATCTACCTACATACATATACATATGTACGAATGTCTACATAAACGCGTCTGCTGCCTGCGTCTCTTTGCGAACGACGGGACGCGTGTACTATTCATGAATGCGTATACAGGGTGGCGCGATTTAACCGCGTCGCCACTTTTCAAAGAATCGATAGAAACGAAACTTTTTCTCTACCACTTGCTGGATTAATTTTTTTTTTTTTTTTCCATTCTCTTTTTTCTCCCTAATTTTCCCTTCCTTTTATCTTCAACGCGTCCTCGTTCTCGATTATTAATCCATTCCAGTGTTTCTCAATGCTTATCGATCACACTTATAAATAATTTTGTTATTTATTATTTATTTTTTATTGATTTTTAAAATAATGTTAGCACCCTATGTATAGAGAGTTATAGGAACAATTTAGCTTAAAATTTCCTTTCTCGAGTCTGGAACTGGGATTGAAAGTTATTCTTCCATGCCAAACCTGAATTTTTCACGCAGGAAATTTTTAGTTTTTCCCATTATATCTTGCCAGTAAATAGGACGTTATATTTAAATTACAGTTCACCTACTGAAATAGCAATATTTCGATCATATTTAAACGATCGTTGTTATCGGGCGGTGTTATTCCCAGAGACCTCCTCCCCCTTAGAAAGATCTCTCCACCAGTTCGGCCACGAATTATTCATAGAACACGGGACAATTCGACTTGGTCGATAATGAATTTACCCGAGGAGGAGAATCTCTCGACTCGAACGTCGCCCATTCACCGGTAACGTTTCGGAGTGGAAATTCGGGAAAATAAGAGTTAATTGGCGAACGAATTCGATCCTGGGCGGAGGAGGAGGAGGAATGATGATGAAATTACTGGTTGTTCGTCCGTCTGGAAAGTTTGCGCGAATCGAATTCTCGACGATCCGATCGAGCAACAACCGCTCGAGGATCGAGGCAGTGTGCTAATGGGCGTGAATACACGCGGCCTGTTATCAGTCGTTGTCACTTATCGCGCGTCAAGGTACGAACAGACGGATCCCTTCTGACTGTCAATACCTCATCGAGATACTTGACTTGCATGCGAGTCAAGTATGCGCATAGATAAAACGAGTCACGTCCACCGACCCACGTATCTCTCTCTCTCTCTCTCTCCCGTGCACTGGTTATTGTCGCATGTCAAAATCGAGTAAACGACACGGCCGGTTACGTCGATTCGGTCACCATCGGATAATAAAATAATCTCTTCTTCGTATTTCTGCATACTTTTTGCGAATTTTTTTCCACGATACAATCAGAAAAAAATTGATGAATCGGTTAATCGCAAGGATCAGAGAAATTTCAGGATGAAATCGAGGGCGACGGAGGAAAGTGCGAGCGATAAAAAAAAGAGGGGAAGATATTTCGTCGAGATTTCTGGGTAGGATAAAATGGCGAGAGGGGGGCATGGGTGGACCAGTTCACCAGGCAGGAAAGAGTAACCGGTATCCCCGAGAACCGGTTGGCCGCACCAAGGTAGGCGGTAAAAATTGGTAAACAAGTGAGCTGGCTAGCTTTATCGTACCACCACCCTTCGTGTCTGCTATCGATCAAAAGTTTGTAATGTATCGTGAAATACGTTACAAAATGGAGCGTGAACCTTGTTCCTAAAGTTTCGTAAAGAATCGTAAAGGATCGCAATGGGGTGACGGGTCATACTTCTTTCGATTTGTATTTGGCTTCCATATTTACGATTCAAGTTTCAAGTAGTCATCGTCCGTTCGACGACGATGTTTAACCTTTTTATTTTATTTTATTTTTTAACGTATCGTCGTATTTTCGAATTCGAATTTTTATATGTTAATAAATGTTAAAGGTATAAATCCAAGTGAAATTGATTCAAGCGAATATCGATGATCGAAGAATGATAAATTAAATAAATTACATCGAAGAGGGGAAGCGAAAGTAAGAAATCGTAATTTATACGGGAGCTCGCGAGCAGTTATAGAGTTGATTACGCGCCAAGAAAATTGTTACAGCTCGTTCACGCTGATTCCGAGCTGGCCAGTCGAGTCCTTGTCTGAGAATAAATTGCGATTAAAAACATTGTTTATTTACAACGTGACGTGTTTATTATTATTATTTTTTATGGCGAAATATCGTTTAAAACGATCGAATATCGCAGTAGGGAAAATTTTGCAAGAAAATTTATATATGCGCGATGCCATAAAGTTAACATTTCGAAAGTTAAAAGTAAACGACAAATCAAATTTTCAAAGCGAAACAACTTGTTCCTCCTCGTCGTTTTATCTTAAAAATATAAGATTAAAATTAAATTCATCAACAGTTCATCACGTTATCGTATCAAAATTATCGAAATTAATCCGTGTTGACGAGAAGGATCGCCTATCCCCGGTTATCCCCGCGCCAATACGCGTTGATCTTTTCCAGTTACATAGATAACCACTTAAAGCACACGCACCCACTTTCGACTTTCCGTGTACCCATTAATTAGATTAGCATATGCCGGAAAAAGGTGCTATATCTGCCTATATCCGCCTGCGGCGACGATATCACCGGTGGAGGTTGCCCGTTAATGGCATTACGAGATCATCCGTGAGCAAGTGCACAGCGCTCCGCCTAGAGTGCAATCAATCCCTCCACACGACCCCGTTTACGATGCTCTCTGCGCCACTTTCGTCGTTATCGAATCTGTTTACAAGCGCCGACGAATATAATATCTATCTATATTTTTGTCGCTTGGACAATTGCGATCGTGTTAAAAAAGAAGAAAAAAAAAAAATGACAATAAATCGTCGACCATCGAGGAATCGGTAACGATTGTTAGACACGCGTATGTATATATATATATATATATAGATAGCGAGCGACGTGTGCGAGACATCAATAATTTGGTCGTTCGGGATTCCTCGGTCGGCCCACTTATTCCGCATTCTTGGTGCGGGTATCGTAGAGTCGACCCTACGCCACTGGCGCACCAACGACGACACAAAGCCCGGAGCGACGGCGCAAACTATTTATTTCATGAGCTTCCCCCCTCTCCGCGCCGCGCGGCGAGGACCGCCTCCCCTTTTAATGCTCGCCTGTGTATACACGAGTCGTAGATCACCGGCCGGTGCTACATAAGGGGAAGTGGTCGGTATGTGAGGAAGGCACACGCGGGGACTACATAAGGGGCACATAATGTGCGTGGCCATGTGCATCCGGCGGAATGCGACGGCCTAGGTGAAATGTCTGGTCCCGTGCCAGAGACTTTAACCTCGATTCACAATAAAACAGGCTGGAATCTTCTTTTCTGGCATCGGGGGAGGGAGGTTGTCCCGGGAGGCATATTCTTTCGACCGAAGGGAAACACGAGAACCGCGTGGAAAAAGTAGGATTCGTGTATAGGCTACACGAATTACGAATTAATCTTTTCCTATCGTCCTGTACAGGCTATTCCGATGGATCTCGAGAGTTTCAGCCGTTCAAAGTCCTCTTATCTTAGAGGGGCAATCTCATCGGAGGCAATTCCCGATCACCTTTTCGTATATATTCGAAACGACCGGCTTTTAATTTCTCTCGAGGCGGTCTATCTCCCTCTCTCTCTCTCTCTCTCTCTCTCTCTTTTCTCTTTCTCACTCACTCTCCCTCGAGTCTCGAGAATATTCGCCGATAATCCAGCCGCGCGTATCCTTTCCACGCTCGTAAATTCGCCTACGTCCCGCCTTCTTTCTTATTCCCTTCCTCGCCCTTCCATCCTGCTACACCCGGTCGCCTCGATGTTTTTGTCGCGCGCGGTCGCGCTCGGTGGGCAAAAAAAGAGAAACGCTTCCACGAATACTCGAAACGAAGAATTAACGGCCAACTTTTTTTACCCGCCACGTCGATCTTTTTAGAAATTGTGTATATACTATATATATATATATACTCTATGGACGCGTGTATCGTTATTAGAATTCTCTCGAATCACCCTGTATAGGGAACGCTGCGAACGCGGCGTTTATCTCTAGTACCGTCCGCGCTGTCGCGTTTATCTACGGTAATAAATGCGCCAGTTGAACAAAGACGCGGACCGCCTGCACCCCGTTTATTCGCAACCCTGTCCAAGTTGGCCTCGTCGCGTGACTTTACGACCGGGAACAAATGGGGCCAGACCGACGTTACGATCATGCAGAAGAGAATATAGAGAATATAGACGTAGGAAAGGAACGCTTCTTCGAATCGAATATTTTATCGAGGATTTTATCATTTTCGTCGTTATTATATTTATATATAATCGGAGGACGAAGGTTGTTGTTGAGCTTGTTTTTCCTTCTTGTGTGTTTCAGCCGAGACCCGGAAGGAGGCCCCGAGGACGTCCTGGAAACGCCGCACAGTTGCACACCGCGCCTAGGATACAAAGCCCTATTTCTCAGCATCTCGAGAAAGGTAGGCATTCTCTGAACATTCGTCAAGGATGGCGAAATTATTTAGGATATTATTTTTTTTTTTTTTTAATGACTTTTTCGAGATACTCGAAAATGTTTAACTAATGTTAGTTAGCGATATTAATGCGAAAATGAAATAAACGATTCTTAGCCGATCGAAATAGAGACAAAGTATGATTAGATTTCTATTTTATTTTCCTCGATTCGACTTACTTTTTTGTTGCAAATATTTCTTTGCAAGTTATGCAAACAAAAGTTTTATTCCAAATCTTCAAAACGAGAAAGTTCCTTTTTTAATGAATAATAATTACCGAAATATCGATTTATCTAAATAATGTTCAACACGAAGAGAGATGGAATCATGATAAGGATCGGGGAAGATTTTCGATTCATTGATTAAACTGGTCGAAAGAGCGAGATGGAATTAGGGCTTAAAGTGCATCGCCCCTCTGGGATTTGGAGGGAGGGGAATACGTGTGTAGAAAAAGAGGAGGCCGTGAAAGGGAAAGGAGAAGTTAAGGGTGGTGGGACGGAGGGAAAAAAGGTTGAGTGGGGAGGGATGGAAAGATATGTGGGGAGGAGGGCGCGCCGAGGGGAATAAATGATTCGAAGAACTATAAGAAGAACCGGTCCACAAACAAAAGACTCGTCTGGTTGAATCTCTGGTTTTTAAGGGACGAGGGGAATCGTAGGAGGGATTTCAGCTAGGAAGGAAGTGCTGACTCTCGTGGCTCCTCCCGATGTTGATGGAACGAAATTGTGGGATTCTGAACCTTTTCTTTCTTATATATATATTTCTCTCTTTTCCTTTCGTTTCTCTAGGTTACTCGAGCATTTTAGCGCCACTGTTATTTCTTCTCGTTTCTCTATCGTATCACGTAAGATCGTTTAAAACGTTGGAAAGAATCATTTCTATATTGGCGTACGAAGCGCCATGCTTTTCGTCATCATAGACGGGTTATTATTACACTCGATAGAGGAGGAATTATAGATTGATATATAAGTTGAATGATTCTAGACGAGGGGATAAATTCACTTTAAACTTAAGCATTGTTCGAGAATGAACAATTAACGCGATCTACTATTTGGTAACACATTTAGCGTATTTATATCGCGTGGCAAATTTAATCCGTGGAAAAAATTCCCGTTACGCGTCACATTAATCGAGTTGTTAATTATTCGCCTAATTTTAGACGATCCTTAATGAATTAAAATTAAATCAATTAAGGATCGCGGCACTTTCTTGGCTGCCGCCGCCGCCGCTCGAATACCTGAATAATTGACACGCTGTCCCGTATTTTAAATGTCAAATTTAAACCGACAAGCCAACATACCTACGAAGCGAAGTGAAATTTCAATCCGTAATCCGATTTTCGTCGCGGCATTGCGCTCCAATTACCTACCCCGGTATATAGTATATTTATCAACGGAAATTGGCCCCCCTACAATACGATTCGCTGCAGGAAATTAACGAAAGACCACCTCGCTCGCCGTTCCGGAAACTATTCTCTCAATGTGCTTAAGCAAATAACCATTATATATCGGCCAAATTCTATTCTCAAATAATCTCGACTCCCCTCCTCCCCCTCCGATCGGGCAGTTTCTAAAATTGGTAAAATTATTTATCCTATCATCTATTCATAGCCATTGAGGAATAAATTTCATTCTGTTGTTCTGACCGTCCCGAGCGGTTGGCACATTGTCATTGACACGTTGGCCGATCCGACCGCCGCTGTTACTTAACCTCTTGAAATAAACTTGAATGTAAATTTTAAATAACTTTGTCGTGTAAAAGTTACTATTCGATAATAATAATAATAATAATAATAATAATAATAATTCGTGAGAAATCTCTCTCTCTCTCTCTCTCTCTTGAACGAGAGAATAAATATGCGGGATAATAATTGATAGATCGTTGAGAAGTAAGTAAAATTGTTGTTGAATATCGAGGCGAGGTAAATGTAAATGGTATTGATATCTGACGCAAGTCTGACAAAAAAAGGGGGGGAGGGAGGAGAGGAGGGGGAAAATAATTAGCATTTTCTTTCTACGAAGCAAGAATCCTTTATTTATGCATTTTGCATAATTGCGACGCCTCGATGCCGTTAATGTAAAAATAGTCGTGCGCAAAAAAAAGTATAATAATCGTAAAATATCGGGTTTTTAAAAGATATTCCTTTCAATCTCTTGCTTCTCAGATGTGTGTAATTTACATTTCGAGAATTGCATATCAACAAATGCTCGCGTCGCTTTCGTTCGAAAGCAGAAATAACCAGATATTAGGAGGAAAAGGAAAAAAGAACCGAACGTTAACAAAACACTCGTTCCCTTTCATCTTTCGTCGGGAAAGAAGCAATTCTGGTGTCTCAAAAACCGGCTTTTCTTCTTCCTTCCTTTCTTTTTTCCCCGCGAGAAACAGCAGGAAGTCTAAAGAGCGCCGAGTGCATCGCAAAAGTCCCCTTACGTCACCCGGTCAAATATAGCCGGCTCGATCGCTCCTCTATTCCACGTTTCCACTCGAGCCTCTAGATCGCCTCTAAACCTCTCGAAAGCTTGGTCGATTCGAGAGCTTGGTCTCGCGATTTCATCCTCGAGGATCGTTCGATTTTTGGAAACAGGATAAGTTAAAGGAGAGTTAATTCTTCTTCTTGTTTGCAAGAAGAAATTAATTCATTAACCTCGAGTGAATTGTAATTTAAAAATTTAAAAAGACCAAGAGTCGAAATGGAGAAAGAAAGAGATCTGGAAGAATGGAATTTCGAGTCGCATCCTCTGCTCGCCGCGTGGAAAGGCAAAGAAATTTATGCGATCGTTCCGGGAACATTATCCAGCGTTTCAAAGATTCAAAGCCACGATCTTTCTTTCCGCGAGCTACGTGGTGGAGGCACGCGCTAATAAAGTAACGAGGGCTCCCCTTTGAAGTGCGTCGCTGTAATTCCTCTCTTCCCTCCCCTTTTTCTCCCTCTCCGAAAATAAACGCGCCGCGTAAAACGCGAACCGGATGACACGTTGCTGAAAATACAACCGCGCGAGGCCGCTGCCCGCTCTTCCACCTCCGTCCAGATTCTGGAGATAAAGAGGTAATAATTGAATTCTGGCGAGAGAAGGGTCGAATGGAAACGATTCGAAATTATCCGTGCACAGGGATGTGGATACTTTTGAAAGATTCTTCGGAGAAGTGGAATAAAAACGAAAGTTGGTGTGCGAAATTAAACGCTTCTTGGTTGTGATTCAACAGCCTCGACATTTTCGTTTCTGCCCCTAGAATATATATCATCGTTCCATTTCTATTTTTAGCCAAAAGCAAAAAAGTTTCGGTCGGATTCCAATTATGCGGCAAATCGAATAAGAAGAACTCGGTGCAACGGTGAAAAGTGAGAAAAGAGAAGGATTAGGAAGAGGAGGCAGAAACGTAGGGAAAACGAGATTGATAGCGGGTTACCGGTTGTACGTACGCTTGGCAACCTACCAATCCTGCAAGTCGTCGACACACTTGTTCCTCTCCTTCTTTCTTCCCCCGTCTGCCAACTTTTCGAGCTTGTATCGAGCTTCCTTCGTGGCGAGGGAAAGAAGAAATGTCGCTTCGAAACCGTGCCGTGAGAAAGGAAGGTTGCTGTATTCCCCTGGGAATATAAGTGAATCGAGATTTATTCGAGGATCGAACGAGCGTTAACGATCGAAATAACAGCGGACGAGAGAGATAAGAAAATTGTGTTAAAGCAAACACGTCGATTCGACGCTTTTTCATCTACTTTTTTTTACATACACGTTATGTACGTGGAACGAGGGCACATTGCGAGCGACAGATTAAAGCATCGTTGAACAGCACGTGGGCGGTCTACCATATTCCCGTAATATATGCATTTAACATTAGGCGCGCTGCGTATGCACGAATTGCGAGCGAGCCGCACATGTCGACAGAGCCGCATCTGGTAACCAATGGACGCTGTGTAGCCTGTAAATGGGCTGGAAAAAGCTGTCTGGCCGAAATACGCACATTTTCGACCTGTCACGAGCTATCATCTCTGGATTTAGAATCGTGGCGCGAATATATATATATATATATAAAACGTAAATTTCTATTCGCGTTCTCTATCCTCGAAGATTTGTCGATTGTCCGCAACAATTTTTCTCCGCGTTGTGGAAAATTCCGGGGACGTAGAAATAAAACGGAACGAAAGAGGAGAATAGTCGAGTTTTAATTCGAGTTCGCGGAGGGGAAATCGGCGTTGCGCGTAGGAAACGTGGTTCGACGAATGCATAATTTCGAGATCGATATCAGCCGTGTTGGCATACGCGTCCACGTATGCGCAGTTGCGCAACATCGTGGTGGATAGGCATGGAACAGCAAAAGGGAGGGGAAGAGAGAGAGAGAGAGACGGACAGAGGTTTCGCATTGCTTGACCCGCATGGATACACCGGCATCGCTGTAAGAGACGAGCCCCGACTTTTGAATGAACCCGGAGTCAGTGACTCATTCCCGATCGCTTCGGCGTAAGACGATCCACGGCGCAGGCGCATCCCACCGGAAATTCTTCGCCGTATGTTTCTCGAATCGTTTAACCACAAAGTTTTTTTTTTTTTTTTTTTTTTTACGCCTCTCTTCTTTATATTTTCTCTTATTAGAATATCCAAGACAGTGCAATCTAATCTTTGTTTCGCAATATTGAAGAAAAAAGTGAGTATAATTTTTTTCTAAATCTAAAATACGATTTTAAAGAACGCACGTTACGATAAACCTTTATATACTACTGCATCTCGAGAGAGAGAGAGAGTTTGTAATAAATAATTCAAAAATTTATTTGCCAAATCCGCAGGTATTCTAAATTAAAATAAATAGTGGCGATTGTACGGATCGTTTGACCCGGATACCTGTAGTCGGCCGCGCGCGAGACGAGCAAACACGGGTTGCACACGGTTAAATTAAAAGTCTGAATTTAATGATGCGGCCGAGTATTGATTTGCGAGTTGAATGCGCACCGCGCTATTTACACGTCGCATTCGAGTTTCCCACCATTTTTTCGCCTGGCGGCGCGCACGAGATTAATCCATCGATCGGCTGGAAATTCTCTTTCCTCCTCCCCTCCCATTTCGACGTTGCACATCCCCCGCAGGAAATTTCGTTATCCGCGATATTAGCGAAGAAATTTCTATAATACCACGGATAATTCTCGATTGAAATTTTACACTTTTAACATCCGGCCGCATGAATTCTTCGCGTGTTGTTGCCTGTTCACGGTTGAAATAATAATTTGGTCTGTATAATTTGGAGAAATAGGGAGAGAGGGAAGAAAAATCTTGTGTTTTTTTTTTTTTTTTTCCCAATACACGTTTCATCCGTCTTCGTATTATGTTCGGTAAAAAAGTGTTTCGAATGAAAGTTTGGTATAAAAAGATACACACAATAATTCCTTTTTATTAGAGATTGATGTAGATACGAGTCGATGCGAGTTTATTATTACGAAATCTTTCTTCTAGTCTTTCTAGTAAGCTTTTAAGCCTATAATTAAGTACGTGATAAAAAAAAGAAATTGGCCAGAAAAAATGCTCCGGCAGATGCAGGCAAAGAGTTTGTTTGTACACAAGTGCGACGAGATCTTGGTTTAATTAGACGGCAATACCCGTTCGAAACACGGGTGTTTCAACACCGCTGGTGCGACCAACTCGAATAATAATTATTGCCGCGAACTAACTTTCGCTTCGATCGAGAACTTGGCTCACGCCACCAATTGAAATTTCCACGAAAACACCGATCGATACCACGATACTGTTCGCGATATCTTTCAAACCCTCTTTACCTTCCTTAATCGCCGGATATTACCGCTTTGTCTTATTATTTACTCATCGTTCTTATTCGTAAAGATAACGAGTCCAGCAAAATTATATCCAAAAAAAATTATTTCAAGCTAACACCGATATAAATAAACGTATTTGACAAACATTGTTCAAATATCCATACATATTCATACTTTAAATAGTAATGTATTTTACTAAACGTTGACTATATAAAGATACACATCTTCTACTTAATGAGTAGTACAAAATGAGCAGAATCGAACAGAATCCCTTTATCGATCATTACACCCCCAGTCAGGAGGAGATTAATTGCCTTCCGGATTGGCAAGGTTGAGAGCAGTTTTGCCGATACACGATCATCGATCTTGCGGATTTTACCAAAGCCTTTCGCCAAAGATCCCTCGGTCTTTGAGGGCCGGTGCTTTTAAGGGATCGTAAAAGAAGATGGTTGGATGTTCCATCCTCTTCCTCGTGGTCGAGGAAAGGTCGAGGGAATTTTATCGATGGAGGAGGAGGAGGAGGAGGAGTGGAGCGGCTTCGCGTTACGAATATTGATGACGTGGACGGTTTGAGATCGTTGGAAGGGAAGGAGTTTGGAGCTCCTTTTCGATCGATCTTGCTTCCTAACCCCTATTTTCGAGCACCCAGCTGGAATTGTATCTCCTTTATCTCCTTTAACCCATCGAAATTTGCGCAGACGTGCTGAGTTGTCCGCCACGATCAGGAATTAGACCATGATTCTTCTTCTTCTTCTTGTTCTTCAATTTCGAGGCACGTTTCGATAAGTGTTTCCTCCTTTTCGTTAAATTAATTATTAAAATATTAAATTTAAATTTTCTTCTCATCTGTATTACATTCGATCCAATCCCTTTTTGTTTGATTAACAATTCTTTTGTATTCACTTGCTCGCAGTTCGATTAATTAAAATCATAATTTATTCGAATATAATAAAGCGAAAGAAGAAAATTCAGGAAGAATTAATCTAGTCGACTAAAAAAAGAAATATAAAAACTCATCGTTCTTATTTCTAGAAAGAGATGCTGCTAGAAAATCCTTGATCGTTTGGCTGATTTTTATCTTTATCGGTCAAAGAAACGGATTCGAAACTGTCCCCATCTCTGCAATCCGTGGGTTACGACTTCTCGATCCCCGGGGGTCCCTCGGCCGAGTGTTTGGAAATAGTTGCCTCGATCCCCGCGCCCAACAAACTCTGCAAGAAACTTTTCCCGAGTGAGTAGTCTCTTCGTTCGATCCTGGAACGCGCGACGCAAACATCTCCTTCTATTTCTATTCTCGCGAAGAAAGAAAGAGCTTTAAAGCTTCGAAGAATTATATATCCGGCTTATATCGTTTCAATATCTGTTATTCGATTTTACTTACTTACTCGTTGCTCGAAATATTCAAATTTGTTGAAAAGCAAGATTCGAACGGGTGATTGAGGGTAAAAACCCAAGTTTCGTAATAATATCCCTTCGAGGTATAAAGATTTCACCGCAAGAACAGACTCCGTATCTCGTTGGTGATTGCAAAAATTTCTTCGAGGCTCGTTAATAAGCTTCTCGAGGGTGGAAAAAAAAGTCTGGCCCAGTAGTCATCCTGATTTGTCTTGATTTGGAAGACGATTTCTTTTTCCTTCGAAAGAGGATCGATCGAGGAGGAAATACACGTTTTACGAAACGAAAAAGTTTCCTATTTTTCTGCGTTTTATCCAAGGGAAGGGAAGTTGGAAAAATTCGAGGAAAAGATATTCCATTCAGTTTTGCAAACGGTTGTATAAAAGGAGAAATTGCAAGAAATTGTATTATCCCTTTCTTTTATAAGAGAAAGGAGTTTGCGTTATTAAATATCTTGCTCGAAAAAGGATTTGGAAAAAAGGAGGTTCTCTCCTTTATTATTATTCCTTCGAATACGCAATCCCTCCCCTTCGATTGCATAATCGGTGAAACGAGGCAAAGGTCCCCGCCGGAGGAGCAGCTGTTCGAAATTCCGATGGATGCGCACCTTCCGTCTGTCGGGGAGGGGTTGCACGCAGGTGCAATCCGAGGATGGCCGGGGACGGGTAGCAGGTGGTGCACGGCCAGATATCGATGAGTTCCCTGGCCGGGGATCTCCACCGATTTCTCCATCCTTCGTGTCCCGCTACAATCGAGCCGGCTATATAAAACAGAGAAATCCCTTTTCTTTTTCGATTCCTTCCTTTTTCCATCGCCGTCGCGTGATCACGAGACGTAAAATTCAGGAATCGCATTTGTTCCCCCCCCTCCATTCACCCCGCGAATCACGCTAATCCTTCCTCGAGCGTAACTAGGTTCCCACCTCTTCCATCCACTCGTGAGTCGGTCAGTTCTATTTCAGTTGCACGAGCTATGTATATCGTGGATACATAGGCGAGGAACGGTGCGAATAATCCAATTTTTCGAACGGTGTTTAATTAATTTTTTCCAAGGTTGGGGAGAAAAGAATTCGTGTTTTGTGAAAACATGAATGTGAGGTTTTTTCTTTTTTACAAAAAAAAAAAAAAAAAAAATAAACGTGCGAATACTTTTGTTCTTTAGCTCTGTTATTTTATGGTTGTATTAAAATATTGCATTTATGAGTATATTTTGAATTTATAGGATTTTTCGAAACATTCGATAAAATGTGAAATTTTCGACCAAAACTTTCGAAATTTATACGAAATTTATTAAAATTACTGATTTTGAAAATGCAGAATGCTGGGTATGGGTAACGAGAATGTTGTATTATTGCAATATGAATTAAATACGAAAAAATAGTTTAAACTTTTGCGAAGGAGAAAAATAGGGAGGGTGAAAAATGATAATGGAAGAAATTTTTGCCGGATAAATAATATTTGTCGATTTGTAAAAAAAAAATATTTCTTAAAATACGTATATTCTATTTAACACTTTATAACATTTCCATATAAAACTGTTTTTATATTATATTAAAATTATTAACTGAATATTTAACCAATTGTATTTTTTTATATCAGATGAAACGTGTATTTGATATTTAATTGCATCGCATCATTTTATCTCAAAAACTATTTTTGCAAAACTTATTTTTAATGAATCTCTATCAATGGACAATAACTACAGCATTAAAAGATACACAATTATCCGAAAATCGACAGAGAGAGAAAAGATAGCAAATATTTCGTTAATATAACGTTCCGTTGACCCTTAACAGGTTAAAGCGCCATCGAGTTTATTGCTCGAACGTATCGCCAATCTCCGGCTCGGTAATACAATTTCCAACCGTGTTACCGCCAACCCGAGGGCCGGTTGTTATTAATCCGTCAACTAAAATATTCAGAGAGGCGAATTTGATCGTCGTAGCAAAGGGGGGAAGGGACAAAAATATCGAGGCGGTCGTGAAAATCGATGGTCCACGATCGAATTCCAATTTGCACAGGTGGGCAATAGCGGTGTTGTGTTGTTGCTTGGCCTGTGTGTATGTGTGTGTGTGTGGCGTGTCGGCTATTTAGGCGAGGGAGGTGTGCGGGACAAAACCGAAAGTGAGATTAGCTTCGTTCCGGCTGGCAGCGCGCCAACTTTTCTCCTGCCCTGTTGCCAGTTTTATTAGTCTCACGCACGCACGCAGACAGAGATCCGGATTTCGCGCGACCCGCTATTCCCGTACATCCGGGTCTTGCTCCGACGGATATATCGAACCGAGCCGAGACCCCTCGCTTTATTCTTACGGATGGTCACATTTCGGCCACGATTTATCGCCGTTACCACCGGACGCACGCGTGCTCGATTTTTCTCCCCCCCTCGCGCCGCTGGTAATTGGACGTGGACGCGATGTAAGCCTTTTCGACCGTGTATTTTCCAGCCCTTATGCGCGTGGATCGCGTTCTTCTTCTTCTTCTTATTTCCTTTTTCGCGTGTTGCGCATGTTTGATCTTGCGGAGATCGTAAGTTGCCGACTAGTTATAATAACGTCTCGAGCGTTCGTATTCTTGTTATTGGCTGTATCCATGGTCGAAAAGAAGGATCGAAATAGAATGGGATAATTCGAACGCATTGGATATCATGTACATCTCTCGCGGGTGAAACTAGCCTAATTCCTTTACTGCCGCCATTTTAATTTGTGGACAACTTGTGATCTCTGTAATACTACTTAATTGCGCTTTATATAAAATGATGATTTTATTAAAATTGTCGAGACGATGGATTTTATAATTTGTGTTTTACAATTAAACAAAAATAGAATTGAAAAGAAGTGAAAATAATTTTGAGAAAATATCTGTGTCTGTTTATTTCCATTAATTATACGTAATCGTTACATGCATTAAATAATTAGATATTTATTTATTGCAAACCGGCAATTATAGCGTTAATATATTATTTGGGTCATTATAACGTTAAGTATGAATATGGATGTGGATATGAATATAGATTAGAGATAGGTTCAAGGATAGCGTATTGTTACTATGTAGATTTCATAATGAATGTTGCAGGATTCGGGATATCGATTTGGGATTCTCGGTCAAAAATGATCAGTCGAAATTATGATATTATGAAAAATACGTATAGAAACGATTCGTTACTTTTAGATTTTTCATGTTAAATGATAATATTCGATTAAATTAATTTATACAGAAGGTGTTACATTGTTAGCTTATTCCTATTACAAAATTTATGTCTTTTTGATGTTTCGATATGGATATAATAGTATATATGGAATGAAATTATAAATATTCGCATATTTCAACGGCAACGCATAACAAATGTACAAATCTACCTTAAGAGGCTTTTCACATTTTCGTTGTCCAATTGAAAACGAATATCGGCCGATTACGGATCGTTACAATGCTCGTTTTTCACGTTATCATCGTGTCAATTACGATACGTATGGTCAAATCAAGCATCGAAAATAAGTAGCAAAAAAAAAAAAAATAAAGATAACGTTCTCGAAAACGAGCATTATATCGATCAATAATCAACTGACATTCATTTTCAAATGAATTTTCGATGTGAAACAGCTCTAACGGTTTTTGACTCGAAATGAACGTTTTGCGCCGATCATAAGATTTTCATAAATACAACGATCAATATTCATTTCCAATTCAACAACTCTTATAAATATTCCTTGCCCTAAAAATTCTTTCCAATTTATATTCTTTCTTATTCGCAATTTCGTGGAAAAAACGTTGGACATCGTACAACGACAGGTGTCGTTGGGGGCGAAGAAGTTTCGATTTCAAAACTAAAACTCGAATGCGCGCGCAGCACGATCGTAAAATCGCGAAGATTAAACTCACGCCAGTGGCAATTACTTTCGGCGCCGTGGAGAGTAAGATATTTTACGAGGTCGGCGAACGGAGAAGAACTTGGAGGAGAGAGAGGGGGGGGAGAAGGACAGAGAAAGAAAGTCGTTAAAACGGGGAGAACGCGTGCAAAATTCAACCGTGCGATTTTGTTATTTTCTCCTCTTCCTTTTCCATTTTACCCGTTTCCCGGGAACACGAGTCGCTGAATAGTCGATTGCTCGAATCATCGGTGCGTCTTTCTCGAAATAGACGGACGCATTTCAAAAGGGGTGGAATGCAACGAAACATCGACGAGATTTTGTAACCCTGTCTCCCTTTGACGGACGACCGGCGCTGCTGCTTTGAACCGAGAATAGAGCGAGTCGAAATATTTCGGTTCCATTGAAACGTGTGATTCTTGAACGAGGCGGAATCATAGTTGCGAGGATCGATCGAGCCACGGTGGAATATGCATGTATCCACAACGTGCAAAGTTGTAGGACCTCGATTCTTGTTAGCTAGAGTGAGAAATTAAAAACCAGATTTGCGTCGATCTGATATCAATTCAACACTCTATCGTTTCCAATTTCTTTCACGTGACGGAAGAACGAAGAATCCTTCCTATTCTTATCTTTATTGCCTTGAATTTTCTGAAGCAAACTTTTCAATTCGATATAAGATAGATGAAATTTCTATAAACCCTTCATCCTTTCAAAATCATTCGTGAAATTTAACGATGATAATAATAATAATAATACTTTTAAAGCATCGATAAATAAACATATCGTTTAATTTCGAATAAAAAAAGATCAATTATTGTAATCGCTTGCTCGGTTCAAAAATCAAAGATCAATTTGTAAATTTTCATAACGTTGCAAATATAATTAATAAACAACCCAATGTGATATAATCGTCGCGAGCACGCCTAATACCAATCCCAATTAATTAAAAGCGATTTATCGTGGCTACAACCATCACAATTGATATTCCGAATTGGCGAGGTCCTCCTACGTTCGTGTCAATACGGCTTAAGGCTTGATTAACGTCTAGTCCGGTCAGACGATAAATCGTAATCGATGCAATAACACTGGGCCTCCTCTCCCTCGATCGCATTCCACGTTTAATAAGAGTTCTCCCCGCGATAACGGTGATCGAAAGCACACACGATCGTTAAAGGGCGCATCGATAAATGCGCGTGCACGTCCCGCAGCTGCGCACGTTTTTGCGTGCATTATGCATGCATGCGTTGCCGGGTGACGATGCAAGCCCAGGCACGCCCACCGTTTTCACACTCGCGTCCAACTTCGTTCCTTTCCCTTCTCTCTCTCTCTCTCTCTTCCACTTTTTTTTTCTCTCTCTCTCTCTCTCTCTCGCTTCTCGACTCGACCTTTATTTTACGATGCGTTTAGGACGATGTTTTATTACGGGATTGTACGTACGAGTGTTTCTCTTTGTTTTCTCGAGTTGAAGGGGCGGGTGTATTAGTTCGAAGACGATACTTTTTTTTTTTTTTTTTTTTGTTTTATTAAATTAAAATAGAAGGAGCGTCACGTGTATTTTTCTTAATGTGAAATACGTTTTATTCCTGTGACGTTGTAGTTTCTCTTTTTCCGTTTTTATTTCTATTTTTTTTTCTCTCTCGACTTTTATTTTTATGTTTCGCGCGCTCTAAGGCTTTTTGTCGTCTTTCGTTGTTTTTCGAATTGAAAATTGAGGTGAGAAGATAGATGTATTTAGATTGCGATTTTTGCGTGACGAATTTAAAATATGTATTTAAAATTCTTAAATTCTTTCTCGGTCAGGAAATTATTTAATTAATGAAAGATATTCGAGTAGAATAAGAGTCACTAAGATAATGTTCAATTTAATTTTTTGAAAGTCATGTATAAATAATTTATCATGAATCGATTAATGCTTTTCTCAATTTTTTGACCATCTAAATTTGTAAAAGTCGCTCGTGTATGTTCGAATCTTATTCATAAGAAGTATCTTTCTCCTATTTCTTTTTTTCCTCTTAAGAGAACAAGAAAAGGAAGATAACAGAGGGTTTCGAATTCATTTCCGTTCGTCCATCATAATTGAATGAAAGAAAAATGTATTTCTCTCTCTCTCTCTCTCTCTCTCTCTCTCTCTCTCTCTCTCTCTCTCTCTCTCTCTCTCTCTCTCTCTCTCTCTCTCTCTCTCTCTCTCTCTCTCTCTCTCTTGTTTATGCTTTATCTCGCGCGGTTTACATGATAATCGAACGTTGATATTAAAAAAAAAAAAAAAGAAAAAAAGAAAAGGAAAATCTGAGAAAAAAGGAGAATACGTAGAACGTTTATATAGAAGAATTGAATCGGAAATCAAACGAACAAACGAAAAAAAGAAAAGAAAAAAAAAAAATATGTATATCTCGAACGAAAGCCCAGCTGTGTTTTCGGATCGAAGATTTTTATCAATTTCAGTGTCAAAAGCTATTGAGTTACAAAAGCCGTGCAAAAAGGAAAAAAGAGGGGAAAAACGAAGAAGGAAAAAGAAAAAGTGCAGAGCCCGGGGAAAAAGAATGTAACGAATTTAACGTTTCATGCTTTCTTCCCGTCAGCTTGTTTTCGACGATGGAACGTAATATACCTTAAAAAAAAAAAAAAAAAAAAAACAATTCGACATATTTGTTCGTTCAAAATATTCAACTTTCTGCCCATCCTCCGAAACCTCTAACAATACCGAATGATTAATTAATTAATTCCTCTTCCGTTGAAATTTCTCACGAAATTGCATTTTCTTTCATTAAATCAATCCCATTTCGCACAGTTTCCCCTTTGATACTCGAGCACTTCGAATCTAGTATGTAATATTTTTCCTCGAGGCGAGGATTTCTTTTTAGAAAGAAAAAAAAAAAAAAGAAAGAAAGAAAGAAAGAGAGAAAGACGAGAAAGAAACGTTGGAATTTGGTTGGAATGGCAGGATATTACAAGCTTTGAACCTTTTCGAAATCAAAGAAAAATTCGATCCAAAGAAAATCGAAAAGCACGAGAAAAGTGGAGAATGTGTGTGCTCTTCACCCACACTGTTGACGGAAAAGCGTGCACGCACGCTTGTCCTAATTGGCCTCGGGATCGGGTGTGAGTCAGCCCATTGTCGTGGACAAAGACAATTGGTCTTTTTTTTTTTTTTTTGAAAGATTAAACGAGATATCGAGAAGGAGGAGGCGGAAGAATGGTGGAAATCGGATTCTTTGCCTACGTAAAACGACGTAGGCGAAGTCGAGGATCTCGATCGAGGGAATGAAAATATGAATAAACTGTGTTCAACTGAATTGTGAAATAGCCAGGCGTTGCGGTTAGCTCGGCCTGACCTTGATTCTTAGAGAAGGAAGAATTCGCTAGCGAAAGTTGCGATTTGAAGATTACACTGTTGCCAGTGGTAACAGTTCTGTTATCGAATTAGTGGAAGCAGCTCCTTATTTTTCTACGGGAAAAAAAGTACTGAGATAATATTTTAAATTTATTATTCCTCAAAATATCTTCAGCTGAGGAGATAATTTTAATTTTTGAAGAACGCGAAACTATATATTCTACGTTTTTATGCGATAAATTTTTACGAAATTCAAATCGTTCTTTAAATTAATGATATTTTTCTTTTATAACAAGTAATAAATCAAAAATGTATATATAATAATCTGTATAAAAACTGTTAACAAAAACAATTTTTTTACAAGAGATATTTTTTTCATCGTATCATTCGTATTTCTTTGCCGTTTTCAAAAATTAAACTAGACATACTGCATGCGTACATACTTTTCTTTATCATTGGAGTAAAGTTTCACGTTTTAAAATTTTTGTAAAAATTTAATCTCCAACGAGGAATCCGCATTCATTACATCTTTATCATAGCATTATATTAAACTTATTATACTATGCAACATCGAATAAAAATTTATAGATGTAAAAATTACGTTACGAATGAACGTGCAACACCGTTTAACGAAAGATCTACAAAAATGTGGATCGAATGCTGCAGTTATGCATTGTGAACTCGTGTTCTGGAAATTTCAATCGAATATAACCATGGGTGGTAGTGAATATAACGTAGGGAAAAATCTATGTTGGACAGAGGTTGTATCTGCTATCCCTGATAAAAAAAGTTTCGAAATTCGTTAAAAAATGCTAATAATTTTGAGAATAACGTAACGTAATAGTAACAGCTCGGTGGAAAAATGTTAATTTGGAGTACGATACGCGAAGTAATTGCGAGAAAGAATTATTTAAATTTTCGTGCGTTATGAAGGAAAATACAATGGAATAACAAAGTTGATAGCCGAAAGAAAATACGTGGCGAGCGCAGAACTCTTCTGGAAAAAAAATTCATTGTTGCTTGAATTTACACACACACAAAAAAAAAAGTAAACGTTAGTTATTTTTTTTTTTTTTTTAAATATTTCTCCCTCGTGACACATATATTTCCATACGTCCACGCATAACTTTTATCGTGTATCGTTATTGAAGTTATTAAATATATTACAGGTTTTCATATTTTTTTTTTTTTCTTCTTTTTTTTAAAACGAGTTTAAATTATACGTACATTTTCCTCTCTTTTTATTCACATTCCGTTTGATATTTATTCCCACAGTTATTTCGAAAACTATTAATTTATTTTCATAATAAATTTCAAAACGTATTATTATATATTTTGAAGACAATTCAAAATTTTTTGGCATCCGTGTAGCCAGATATCGAAATAAATAAATACACGTTCTAAAAAAAATATTAATAATCGATAAAAAGATTTTTCCTTCGAACAAGCCGATTCATCTCTCGGTTTTTTATTTTTTATTCGTATATCTTCTCCCAGTCTCCTTTGTCTCCCAAAAAAAGAAGAAAAACCTTAGAGGAATCTTAATGAATTTTAAAAAGAGAGATACGGAAAAATTAAGAAAATTGATTTCTAGAAAAAACGAAAACAATCGTTCGATTGTGAATCCTCCTTACTTATTCGAAAGAGAGGGGGGGGGGAGGGAAAGAAAAAGAAACAAAGCGCGGGGAATAATGTTTAAATTATGCATTATCTCACCGATGTTGGATCGGCAAATATCCATCAGCATCAATGAACAAAAGTGTTACAAACAGGCTCATTGTTCGCTCGAAGAAGAAGATCAAGAAGCGATTCACAAAAGATGGGGAAGAGAGCGGTTGTGCAATGGGTGTCGTTCGCACACACAATTTCGCCACGAAGCACGACGAGTTAAATATCCATTTATCGCGCCGCCCGTTGGGAAGAATAATTAATTCCTTCGGCCCAACAATACGAATTGTTCCATTGTGTGTAATTTCATTTATAAATTGCAACCGCTCTTTTCGAATTTTTTTCCTCCCTCCCTCCCTCCGTCGAATAAACTCTCCGACATGTGTACGCATACACAGGGAACAAATTAATTAACTAATAACAGGACGCTGCCCATTGTTAGGAAATCGGGGGATATTTCCGCATTTATGCTCTCAAATTATTATATCCCTATTTAGTGATTTATCTTCTCGAGTGTTGCATTATTAATTTCCACCACGATTTTTCCGCAAAAAACGAAATTCCCGTTCCGTTGTAAACACTCCAACCAACTCGTAATAATCGTTTTTATCGACGGACGATCACGTTTTCTTTGCTAGCAATTTTAATCGATCGAGTTGACCGCCAACACGGGTTTATTATATAATAACAAATTAATTATAAATACGCTCGCGTTATGAATGGAAATCATTTTAATTCTTCGATCATTAATAAAACTGTGTAACCACTGAAAATATAGATTTTACATATATTTACAAAAATAAAATGTAAAATTCTAAAATTATATGTAAAAAAAAAGAAATGTCACGAATTTTAATTTTTTTGAAGAATTTTCGAAGCAACAAACATTTCGATCCAATTATTAAATAAACCAATAATATATTTCTATGCCAACTTTCGTATTTGTTTTCCTCTCTGATCCTTCAAACGTGTGTTCCACGAACGTATCAACACCCTGTGTGTATATAAACCCTCCTAAAGGGAAATATTTTTGTCGATAATTGCTGGGGGGGGGAGGAGGGCATTAAAGACGCCGTTTCATATTTACGAGGTATCCTCTTTAAGGATGGCTACGAGATTGGGAAAGCTGGTCGATAACGCCGTCTCGAAACAACTCCCCTTTCCGGTAACCAACCCTTCGTGCATTGTAACTACAGCGCGTTGCCTTGCCACGCGGGGCTACAAAGGAAAGGAGGGGAGAGAGAGAGAGAGAGAGAGAGAGAGAAGAGGACGCCCATTCAGAGTGGGCGATTCTGTGTTTATCGAAGAGGGTTGCTCGCGAATCCGCAAACATCCCCGAATGCATTTATATTCGCCCAAAAATCTAACTCGTGGTTGGTAAATTGCGTGGTCCAATGAATATCTCTTCTTTAACTTCTTTCCAAAAGTTGAATTTAATCATCGCCAGTTCGAAGGGAAATCTTCGAATATATGGCTTGATGACTTTTCGTAAGTCATCGAGACTTACGACTCGTTACAACAAGTTAGCAACGTGTCGATTCTCCTTCCTCTAATTAAACTTAGCCGTTTACTCTGTCATAAGCCGGAGTTAAAGTTGCGGAGGAAAACGTTTGAGTAGACGGAATTTGTGGCTCGAATCGTAGCGAAATTACGGTGTAAGCGGTAAATTATCGAACTCAGCGGTTCAGCGCCCGCGGTTGACCGCCAATCTCGCTCCGCTTCTCGATCGTGTTCGAGATTCGTGTCGTGAACCCGACTTATTTCACCGCAAATCGAATTTAATTCCTCCATTCCCCTATATTTAACCTCCCCTCCCCTCGATGGGATTTCATTTCACGTTCGATCCTCGACGTGAAATGCGCGGCTTTCGATCGCGAAAAATAGAAACGCACGCAACGGTCGGCAGAGGTGTGGTGGTTATACGCGCCTTGGCCGCTCGTAAAAGGCGAAATATTAGCTTTTCGATGGAGAGAGGGCCGTAAAATTGAGGCTAGGACCCTCTCTCCGTGGTGGAGAAACAACCGTGGAACAGGATCAACCTGTCACCTTGCACGGCATGTCGAAGTCAGGTCTTCTCTCCCCCCTCTCGTTTTTTCTTTATTTATCTTTTCTCTTTCTCGGCTTCGTTAAACCGACTCGCGTCCGAGAGGCGACTCACGCGTCGTCCATGTCGAACAATGTTCAACAATTTCCAGTCCATTACGAGCGTCGAGTCGAGTCGAGTCGAGCCGAGTCAGCGCTCGTTTGTAATAGACTTCGCCTTTTTATGCCTCTCCTCGAGCATCGAACGCTCAACGCGCGTCATTGCTATGACCTATGATATTTACCTATGTAGTTTTTCTTAGATAAAGTAAGAGGTACCTGATCAGATCCTTTTCCTGTTTGTTATGGACATATTATTTATACATACTTTCGTCGTTGTAATTGAACAACTCTGTACAAAAATATTTCGTGCAAACTAAAATTTCAATCGTTCTGATCTAGGTCGTTTATTAGGAATTTATATTCTTTCGAATCGTTCGTCATAAAATGTTCGTGATTGTACAATGAGGAGGAGATTAGGTTATTAAACTTAAAGAAACGTGAAGAAATAATTTCACTCGTTTACTTGTATAAAAGCGAATCTCGATTTAAAAAATATTCCTTCAAAGCCAAAGTAACTTTCCATGCCTAACCTAAAAAATCTGAATCCGATCTAAATACAATCGCAACGTGAAATTATAAATTCATTTGCAGGGAAGGAAATCGAAGAATACAAAAGAATATATATATAAAAAAAAAAAAAAAAAAAGAAAACGTTTCAACGTTTCCGTTGAATATCAAAAGCATGCAAATTCGCCTTTCGTCTTTGATACACGAAAATAAGTTCGACTAAAGACTCCCTCTTAAACGTTTGGCTTTGTACGATTTTGTTACGCGGCGTTAGAATGAAAAGCAAGGATTCTCGTTATCGGGACAATAGACCTTCGCTGATAAAAAAAAAAAAGGATAAAATGGCAATCTCCGTGAATATTGGCGCGGCACGCTCGGCAAACATTTGTCGACGAACATTTCAACCAGCTCTCCCTTCTCTCTCTCTTTCTCTCTCTCTGCAAATTCTCTCTGTCGATGAACACCTCGTCCTTTCTCGTTCGAACGTGGAATTTAAAGCGACACTTTTCCAACGATTTTGCGTTTGTATCTTACGTCGATAAAGCTAGAGACGATCGAATGTGGACACGAGCTCGTATTTCGTTTCGAACAGTTTGCTTCCCCAATAATGATTCTCTCTCGCTTCCTTCCTCTCACTCTCTCTCTCTCTCTCTCTCTCTCTCGTTTTACGAATCGTTTTTTTCCCTCGGCTCGTTTCTCTCGGTCGGTTGCTCCAGTGACCGTTTCTCCCCTCCCTTTCCCCCCTTAAACTCGTTTTTCTTCGTCGTTTTCTTCGTTTCGAGCGAAGAAAAATCGTGACAGTTGATTTATGCGGGTGCCTCTTGAATTACCAAGTTGAAATTTTCTCCTTGGCCTTGTTTGGTAACTCGAGAATATGGCGTATTTTTGGCCAGCTGGATTTTAACATTTTGGGATGACCGCGTTGAAAAATCTATAACGTCTCTTGACCTTTCGAAAAAGGGAGGACGCAACGAATTTTCGAATTAATCCCATTTCGAATTGATTTATCAATTGCAGCGTAGTTTTAGTGTTTTAGTTTAACGAGTTTTGTAGGATTAATTCTAGCCAAATGAATACAAAAGTTGATATTGCAGAAGTGTTGATTTAATTTATTGAGTTATAAATAAAGTTCTTTAGACAGTGAGTGACACAGAAAACAATAAAATCTCGATTATTTATAATTTATATAAACAAATTACGACCAACCATTTTGTACCAATATTTATATTTGTTTTAGTCTCTAGAATTCTCAAATGGCTACTCAAATTTTAACTTTGAATTAATGTGTGAAATGTTTAATTATAAGTTGCAACATTTTGTCTCAATCTCAGCTATTTTAATTTTATTCGATTAAAATAGACGTGATTTATGACCGACGATCTTGAAACAATCTTAAATTTTGACATTGAATTTAAAGAAGATCAAATAATATAAAATAATACAATGTGCCAGGTGTCTAATTATATTTTCGAGAATTGAACCAAAGTTTGATGGTTATTAATATCTTGAAAGATTGTACATTATTTCGAACGAAATAGATAACAATGTATATATTTATTACATTTTATACATTTACAAATTTTTACATATTTGGATCACTACCAAAATTCGACTTTGTCCTAAGAAATTGTTAAAATGTAAGAGAGATGAAAATAGCCATTGCCTCGAAGGAGAAGCGCATTTTCGTGCAACTTTTAGCACAATCTTGCGAAACAAATTTAAACTGAGCTTTCGTCTCTTCTCACGATACGAAATTTGCGCTTTCAACGACTTTGTTATCCGTTTCTCGTTCGATCGTTCTAATTGTCCGATGCTGATAATGAATCGCGATAAAAATGCTCGAATCGAGTCGATCAGATTGTTACCCCATCATTTCCACTCCTATTTCTTTCATTTTCGTTGAAAAATCATCCATCAAATTGATATAATCTTAAAAAGAATAATCGTTGCGATTTTGAAAATGTCGTTTCTTGTCTTTTAAAGTTAAGATGTATTTTTATGCTTAATGTAATAAAAAATATGATTTTTTTTTTTCAATATCTTCAAATTGAAAGTTTGTTCTAATGATAAAATGAAGCTTAAAAAAAAATTATAAATTACTTTCTTCTCGATCCAAAAGATATTCTTCAAATCGATCAACTTTAAACTCACACTTATTTCATAACAGTCTTCCATTTTACTTTTCCCGTAATAATTTTAAAAATTATAATTCCTTTTTATCAGTATATTAGAGCATACGTAGTATTCGACATCGCCAAGTAAACGACGATTTTAAATAATCGAAGAACTTAAAAACTTAAATCGATCGATGCTGTCTTCATTACACGTTGCCAAATGTATCGTTGAAACAAATTTTCGACCAAAGATTCTGAAAGATTTCCTTTTCGAGAAGATGATTCGAAAATCATCCCAAACCGAGTCATCGAAGATCGATTTCCATCGAGGCCAAGAGAGCGAGGAGTTCGAGGAGAGCGTGAGAGAACCGTGGCACGATATTGCAGCTGCAACAACCGGTTTGATAATGACGTGTTGAACGAGTAAACGAGATAGGCTCGAGAATTCTGCGGTTTCGAGTGGTGAGGAGACGAGACGGGACGGAACGGGACGGGACGGGACGAGACGAACGTTGGAACGATACCGCGAAGAGAGACAGAGAGAGAGAGAGAAACCGGACAAGAAAGGAGGAAAAAAGAAGAAGAGAAAAAAGAAAAACATAGAACTCGTGGTCTGCGCCGGCGCATATTGAGCGGCACGACCGTTAAACTCGAGCCATCCACGGTTATTTCCCGTTCCTGCGCAGGAAGAAGAAACGAGGGTCGCTTGACCGTCTCTATTTATCTTTCGCTCTCTTACACGCTCGTCCTTCTCAACAGGCTCGCGAGGACACATGGGTCTTTCTTTTCTTTCTGGCAGCAAAAAAACCAACTGCTCTCTTAAACAACGTGAAATTCTACTCGATTGCCTCCAATTATTTTTAAAATAAAAATACTGGACTTCTGCCTCCTCTTTTCTTACTTCCAGTTCCTTCGTGGGATATTCGCGTAAACGTCATCTTTCTTTTTTTTTTTTTTTTAATTTTCATTACGTATTTGCGTTACGAAATACGAAGCAGCAACTCTCGTTGAAATAATTTTTTTCTTTTCGTTGGAGGATCTCTCTTAAATGGAGTGAAACTCATCCTCGAAGTTTCAAGGTGTTTCAGTTTCGTTTTTTTTTTTTTCTTTTTTTATTATATTAAAGTTTGAATATATTTGAAATTTCGTTTTATTTCGCGGAGCATTGCAAAGTTAAAAAAACAAAAAAAAAAAAAAAGATATTTTCAAGAATCTAATCTCGATACTCTTGGTTTCTTATGATTAGATTGCGATTGTTTATGCAAAATTTGAGTGTACAAAAAGTATTTAGAAAATCTAGGTAATAGATAACACGATAATGATATTTAAGGAATAAAACAAAATTCTACTTTATTTCCATGATCATAAAAACGTAATCTTGCATAAAAATCCACGCACTCTATGATAATTGCTATAATGTTTTCATAACTTGAAAACTAATATGCACATTTTTTATTGTTAAATCTTATTTATTTCGCATTCGAATGACTTTCCCGAGTCATATCGCGCATGATCCATTACGTCTAAATGGATTGTTCTGTTCAAAACTACGTTTTTTTTTTTTTTTTCACGAATTCTTTCGTAACTCGTGGAAAGTCGTCGGTGTGTTATGAAGCTTAAAATCGATTCGGTTCACGTTCAAAAATAGCGGTAAACACAGAGTTGAGGCGCGACAGGTGTTTAAACATCTGTAGTCCCATAACTCTGAAACTTTTACTTATCGAAGTATTCGTGGTATTCGAGCGCGCACGATCGAACAAATGTTCTCTCGTGAATCCTTGACCGCGTTTGTATAAGTCTGATCTATTTCTGTATTCTCCGTACGATTTAAGCCTGGACATATATAATAAATAAAAAAAAAAAGCTACACGTATAAAAGTACGAAGCAAAAATTTGTTTAAGGATATTATTATTTTTTTCTTTTTTTTTTTTTTTTTTTTGATCGTCGAAACATTATTTATCCACAATTATTTTATTTATATATTTTTGTAATGTAAAATAATTTAAAAACCCTATGAATAAATTAATAAGAGGTGTTAGTTGAAATTTAAATATCGAATACATAAGTAAGGAGGGAAATTTACATAATGAAATTAAAATATTCAACGGGCTATTACAACACGCGTTACAAAATGAAATTCCAGATTACGACACAACGCAAATAACGCAGATACGAGATTGTTTAGTGACCACTCGCCCCTTGCAATCATTATCGTTTTCCTTTTTATCTTCTTGCTATTAGATCATCATACTCGTATAAACTGAATTTACTTAACTGTAAATGATTTACATTAAACCTAACGAACCGTTTTATTAATATTTATTCGTACCTGGTTAAGGAAAAAGGAAGAAAGAAAGAAAAAAAAAAGAGGAGAGATAAAAGTCCAAAATACTTTTTTTTACCACGATCAATTACAATTTTTAATTGTTTCCAACGTTTCCTCTTTCTTTTTTGCATTATACGCGTTGGTAGATAAATAAATAAAAAAGAAATGATTCGTTGTCAAACCCTTATAACTATTCACACGCTGCGTTGGATTTCGTTTTGGAAGATTGGCCGGGATTACTTTTAGCTCGAGTTAATTAGAACTTTCGTAGAGGCACATACGACTTCAGCAACGATTTCATTAAAAGTTGGAAAAGTTTCTAGCCTATCCTCCTTTCGGGAAGTGGATCGTTTTGCGAAAAGTCTCTTAGAGGCGAGGCTTCTATTAGTTTTTTTGTTTTGTGATTATAGAAACCGTTATTATCCGTGGAAAAGTTTTCGAAATTATATAAAAAGCAATATCCCAAGTTTCTTCTTCTCCCACGTGTCTCGTTACATGCACCTATCCAATGTTTAATGGCGTGACTCGCACACAACCTTGGGCAAATTATCCCTTGCATAACACCTAGCTGCAAATTGTCCTGCAATAACTATGCGCCATATCAATTCCCGTAATTGCTTGGAACCGTGTGTCGATGTCAATTACCTGGAAATTCGTATTAAATTAATACGAGAAATTTATCAATATTATCGGAGGATAACGAAAATTGATTGGAATTCGACGATAGAAAGTACGTATAATAATATTTCGAAACGGTTATAGAGAAAAACAACCAAGAAATAAAATAATTTTTATCCAAGAAATAACTTCGCCTTATTCCTTCGCCGAATTTAATTTAGGCCAAAATAACAAGCAAACGAAGTTTTAAGAAATAAGAGACATTCTCAACAATGAATCAATTATTTTATATTCATAAAATATGTTCGAAGAGAATAGTTAGTTGGACGAATAAATTAATACTTTTATTTATTTTTTTTAAATATCTTAATTAATACACACAACAGGTATTGATATAAGTGTATTGTATAAATTTTTTCGAGAAGAATAATTCTAAAACGAAATGATTTTAACGGAAATACTGATGAGCTATGTGTTCAAACAATGCAATAACAAGTGCAAATATACCATAACTGGGGAAAAGAGGACGTGATGAAACACGAAAGGCCTTGAAGAGCGTGGAACAACAATTTCGCTCGCAAATTGTTGTTCGTTCGATTCGAAAGAGGAGAGAAAATTGGCCAGAATTTTTTTAACCGGCCACTTTCACTCGTTATTATATGCCATACATCGTTTGTTTTCTGTCGTGAAAGTTTCAACCCTTTGCAAATTGCAAAAAAAAAAAAAATACATATATATTTCTTACCTTTCGTTAATTAGAATCAGAATTTAGGAATATTTATTTTTCATCAAATTTTTCAAATCGTCCATTCATTTATTTATCCGTATTTTAAAACGTACGTCAATGTATTTTGTAAAAAAAAAAACGTTACATCTCTTAAATCATTCATACGGAATTTTGGAATTCGGTATATTTTTATTTTATCATATTTTACTTTTCATTTACACGTCCAGTATTTCGCATTGAATTTTAAATTAGACATATCAGAAATTTTAATTCGCCTCAAAATTATGTATTTATTTTTATATATATATATGTTTAAAAATAATTGTCACTACTTGACATTTTCAAATATCCTCTTTCACTGTATATATATATATATATATATATATATATATGTAAGCTAACGTTCTAATAACTTTTTAATTCTGTATCGATTGTGATTATTCTTTAACCAGCGTTCTCGAATCTTTAAAAAATTAAAAACGTTCAATGTCTTCATCGAATTATCAATTATGTAATGCACGAATAATAAAAATATTTACTTTCAATTTATAACTGACATTTTAAATTGCCAGAAGGAAATGTATAATATATCAGCTTAATTGATGTTTCTCACCACGAAGATTTTAAGATTTCTACTTGTACAGCTATCTATAGGAGAACAGGATTTATAGTTTCAATTACAATTTTTGTAAAAAAAAAAATATATATATATATTTAACATATTACGTCTCGTCAAAATTCAACGTTTATTGCAAACTATATAATAATATTAAACATCTTTTATCGTAACTTTCCAATCGAAACATTCTTAACAAATTCTTAACAAAATTTGCCGACGACGTGTTTCAAACGCAGTCACCAAATTTTGGGAACCAGATGACAAGAAAAATAATACGTATTTCGATTCGACCGGTGTTCGAGGCAGAGACAGCTGCGCCCACGGGCGGGCAGCCCGTATAACGTCAAAAGGGTTGTTCCGTGACCGAGGTCGGATCGAGATATCTAATTACCGATGCTTTCGTGCGGTTTGTAATATTTGACCGTGCATTGTAGCCGTACATTTGACCTTTGTTCAAACCGCAATTTGTAGCAAACAACAACGTTACTCGCTTTTGTTTCAGGTAAATATCCAGCGTTTTGTTGCCCCGTTTCTAAAGATCGTTACTACCGTTCTCCGGATTTGGTAAGTTATGTGTACAAGCGACAAGCTTTCACTTATCCGCGAATAATGGGATACGGTAAATAGTTATAAATATTATCTTTCAAATATTATTACACGGAACCCTTTTTATCGCTCGTTACCTTTTCCTCATTTCTTTCTCGATAAAATAAAGGAAGGAAGAAAGAAAGAAAGGAAGGAAAAGAAATGGAATTCGTTCGTTCTTTTTTGTGGCCAGGAATGACAAGTTTAAATTTAACCTCGCGGAATGGTAACTTTTCATTCGTTGGTATTCGAACGGTTCGTGTCGCTCTTCATTATCGAGCGATGGTTATTTCGTCAATTTTTGTCCCCTCGAATTTAATACACGAGAGACGAGTCTCCCTCCCTCCCTTCCCCTCTGGCAAGTTTTTATCGCTCGCCTCGAAGCTTAACCACGTCGTAATTTTTAATCTTATCGTCTCGACGATTCATAAAACGGGCGATCACGCCGCGCGTCTTATTCTTCGCCTCGCGTCCTCGTTTCCTCGCAGAAACAGTACATAAAGCACGAAATACACACACACACACACATACACACATATATATATATATTCATCCAAAGTCCAAAGTCGATAAGATGTTTTGTATCGTCGATAGACGCAATAAAGCATCGCTTATTTATAAAATAGCTTCGAGACGAAGTTCGCCGAGTTATAATACGCATAATCGAACGAACTGGGGAAAATTCTAATACCTCTATTGTCGCGTGGTCTAATAATAAAATCTCCTTCCACGCGGGAAGGACACGACGCGAATTCCTTCGCTTCGAAGCGACGAATATTTCTGAACGACATTGCGATCGTGTTATTTCTTCGTTTCGTATATACACACATATACGTACGGATTGGACAAGGTTCTGGGAGTGCGATGAACCTTGCGTATCGTCGCGATAACCCTGCCTTTCTCGCCATATATAAATATAGCTCCGAGGGGTTATCTGTCGAGATACGCGCGACGAAATCACCGATTTCCGGGTAATTCGGCGACGATCGCTGCGCAAAAAAAATAGCTGGAAACGCTCGTGTCGTGCTCGTTTGCGAAATACAACGATTTTACAAAATAGAATTTTTTAACTCGTACTTACATCTAAGAATGTTGCCAATCGAGTAGCACGACGAAAGTCCCTAGAATGTAATTATATCATATTTGTCAGTGTAAATTTTGAAAATTTCTCCATCAATCGGATTTCACGATGAATCGAATTTTTATTTATCTCCCTCCTCCCAGAAAATTGCACGATAAAATATCGAGGGTATATGAAATTTTCCTTTTCAATTCGCAATGCGTCACCGCGTTTGCCGCGTTTATTTATCTGTCGGCATTTTTTAACGGACGCCACGTAATAATCCCGATGTTATCGGTTTTACAATTTCCTGTTTCGTATCACGGGCACGTTGACTTTCACCTACATGATCGAGCAGCAGCAGACACGTCTCCACCGCTTATCTCGCATTCTAATTACACATCGTCCCACTTATCCTCCTCGTCGACGATACAACACGTCTCCTCCTCCTCCTGAGACCAAGAATGTTTATCGCGTCGCTGTTGGAAGTGAAACGTAGTTTATAATAATCGAATGTTGCTTACGGATGTTGCAAAAATTTGAACAACTGGGAAAAAGTAGCGTATTTCGGAATTTATCTCTCTTATTGGACGAGAAACTTTTTGAGAAACAGAACGATGTAGTCTATTATACGATTCGATAGGAAACGGGGCTTTTGTTGAATTTAAAACTCACGAATCAAAGTTCGCTTTGATGCCGCATAAATACATACGTTTGGCTTTATTATTATTATTCGCGGGAAATTATATAATGGCACTTTTCGTTCGATTGGACACGTGTACGAGAAAAAAATCGCAATTCGAAAAAAGAAAAAAAGGATTTTGCTTGATGAAAGAAATCTCAGCATTTTCGTTCGCTTCGTTATCGATCGATCGATCATCGGTCGCAATTTCCTTCTTCTCCCTCGTTCTAGAAAAGTTGGGACGCTGGCCACAAAATGGCAGGTCGAGGAACAGGTTTCAAAACCCGTCTCCCCATCAACTCCAGCGGGAGCCTTTTATTCCCCTAAGTACCTGCGACGAGAGAGGAGGTCAGTGTACAGAGAGAGAACCTGTTCCTCCTGTAACAGGTACAGAACCGATTTTTCTTTCGTTTTCTGAGAATGATCGACTTGGTTGGCTCGAGACTTTAAATAGAAACGGAAGATACGTTGTTTGAAGGAAGGAGCCGATTCGATCGATATTCTCCCGTCAAATATTAAATAATTCTTTTTCTTAACGTAATCTAATAATATAACGCGTCGTTACATCCGTTTGTTAATATTTTCCATCGATAAAATCGGAATTTTTCAATTAGATAAATTTCCTTACGTAACGCGTTTAAGATAAAATGATGAACGTAGTTTATAATTTCACAATAATAATAGCAAGGATATTCGTCGAATTATTTTTAGACAATAAATTAAATCGTAAAACAGGGACGTGTCAACAGAAAGGTGATATATATATATATATAGAGTGGAACGGTGGCGGATGCGGCGAAAGAAGGAAGAGGACGAAGCAATTTCGATAATTGTATTCGACTACCGTGTTTGGCTCGTCGGGGGATCCTTTCCTTCGGTTCTTGTTCCGTTACAAAGAAAGCGGTAGTACGAAGCGGTTCGAAAGAAGAAGCGAATTCACAATGCAGCCGGAAACAGGTTTCGACCCTCTTAAACGGTTGGCACCTTGCCAGGCATCGTAATACGTCTGCGACTAATGTATCTCTCCTTCCCTCTCCTTCTTCTTCTTCTTCTTCTTCCATCCTTTCTTTTCTTTAACGGCCGAGCTATCTCGGAGGAGGCCTGTTAATCCTCATTGTGGCATCGCCAGAATCCCCCTCTCTCCCTTCTCCTCCCCGTAAACACCTCTTTTTTATCGCTCGATGAGGCTTGATGAGTCGACGACCTTGATGGTGTCGCGAGCAATTGATCCCTCTTTAAGATCGCTCCTCGATACATCCAGCTCATCGAACGCATGCGATTGTATCGATCGAGTTAGTGTCTCGAAAGCTTAAATTATTTGAGGAAAGGAAAAGGGAACAACTTATGTGGAATTTTTTTTTTTTTTTTTTTTGTTCAGAGAGAGTTTTTAAGCGGAGATATTTCGATGCTAGATAATTTGTCGTTTTTTGGTTGTAATATATATGTATATATGTCTAATGAGAATAAGCATAAGATACGTGTTTATCTTAAAGAAACTTGAAATGCAATGTGCGTCATACAAACGTGTGAGATAACGAAAAAGTTAAAATAGAGTTAAATAGAGTTACTTATAATGACTCGTTGAAATATTTTTTTATTTAATGTGTGTGTAAATATTTATACCTAAATGCTTTATTTAAAAAGTTACAAGAGAAATATGATACAAAAATGTAAAGAATTTAAATTCACATTTATCCATCCATCTTTATATTTCATTCTTTGAACTTTCGATTTATGGATTTATTATAATTGTTGATTATATAATTCTTTATTATATAAGATTCCAGTTTTATTTTTACTTACAAAACACATTGAAATGAGATTTAAAAAAAAAAATCTGAGATATATATAGTCTGTATATTATTCTGTGTTATTAGAACGTATGATATTATTTCAAATAATTAATTCATGTACAAGAATACTTTAAGAAATTTTTAAAAAGACATTTTTAAAATAAATTTGCAAGGCAAAAACGTATGAAAACTGTATCATATGAATTTATTAGAATATATTAAAATTTATCATGAACGTACTATGAAGTTACAATTTTACAAAAACGATTCATATTCATATTATTGGATATTTATATATCTGAATATATCAAAAACGTTTATGAATGTTTCATAAACAACTGTTTAAGCAATTCTCTAACTTCCATAATAAATATATAATCTATATATATAGATGTATGATAATATTATTTTTAAAATTTTATTCATATATGTATAATAATCGTATCTAATTTGAGATATAATTATGATATACAATTTTTGAATATATATATATATATATATCATGATGTAAGTTTCTGTTCGAATTTCAAATTTTTATTTTCCTAATAAAAAATAAATTTGATCAGCTATTAATAAACTTTTAAAATCCGAACACACGATTACACACGCGTAATGATAATAATTAATGCTACCTACTAAATTTATTTATAAGTATCGTTAATACCTGCCAACCATTTTTCTTCTTGCAATTAAAAACACGTAATATACATAAAATCCTCATTAATATTCCGAATACCACGATAAAAATTATACGATAAATTAATTTCCTCGATCCTTGAGAAATTGCAAAATAAACCGATATATTATATAAATTTCCGCGTGAAAAAAAAAAACGCGAAAATTATTGCGCAAAGGAAAAAAGGAAAAGAAAAAGAAAGAGAAACATCGACGAAACAGCTATCGCGAAAAATTCATCGTGAATCCTCATTATACTTTTTTTCAAATTAAAATCGTAAACATTGTTAAAGATCACTTGCCATTGTGTGCAAATCAAAATCCACGATGACTCTTCGCTTCTCCTCCATTTTTTTTTTTTTTTTTTTTCGAATTAAATAAAATCAATCAAACGCGACGACTTTGAGTACACATGCACAAGCGCCACCACTTGTGCTTTAAACGTAAAAAAAGAGAGCAAAAAATATTTAAACGATTCCTGTGAGTCACCGCACAAATATCGCCAAACTGATCATTATTATTTCGTATCCTTGAATCCCGTTCTCTCGCGCATGCGCGTGCACGAACGCGCGTCTCACGTTCAAAACGGAATCCATAAATTGAAAATTGCTGGGGTGAATATGCAACGTCCTCGAGAAGGAGGAGGAGGAGGAGGTGGTTTATTGGGGGCTCGGGCTCGTTTTCGACGCGAGATTTCATAATGGCAGGGTCTCGTTTTGATCTCACGAGAAGTATCCGCGCGCTCGCTGCTTAACGATGTAATTCGTGGTGGCCGATAACGACCATCCCTACCCTACCAACGCAACGCCGTGCTTCGAGTGCGCCGGCAATTAGGGTAATTGCATTCCGCGTAGAGAAGAACGTCGTGGGCGAAAACAGCCAAGCGTTGAGAAACGAGGGAAACGATTTGCAAGTCAAACGGCTACCCTCCACCTCTTCCCCGTCTTCTTGGTGCAGGCCAAGCAGCGGAAAAAAGCGCGGAAAATCCGTGAATAATCCTGACCCCTGTGTTTTGTAACGAGCCAAGGTTTCGATCATTGGCGAAAAAGGAAGAGATTACTTTGTACTTGTTCGTAGACAGATGAAATATATCGTTTGAGGCAGAGGCCTGTTTATTAAGTTAGATGAGAAATTTAAGGTGGTTTTGGATTAAAACGAGGTATTTTTTATTTCAATTTTTTAAAATAGGATTATTATTTAAAATTTAAGAATTTTTTTTAATCTTAAAATTCGTTTAATAAGAAATAAAGCATCAGCTTCCTCTTCTTCATCTTAATAATTGCTCGAAATATATATCGTAATAAGTGACTTCACGTGGAATAACTTTTTCGTTTAATGTGCAAAGTTAAAGGTAAGAAAGTAGATGTCCGATAAGCTCGTTCCATTACGTGTACGTATTGCCAACTGCAAATGCATACCGATGGCATACTTACTTAGATAATAACAATAATAACCAATACTTTTCCACAATAATTGAAAACTAATCAACCATTGGTTGCAACCATATTTATTTTCAAAACTTTGCCTCGCTTCGTTCAATTATTTTCCCAATTTCTCGGATAAAATTACCGACAAACTCGTTCAAACAAACGTGTTGTAAAAACTGGCCGAGCAAAAGCATACGAAAGCAGCAAACGAAATCGGCCAATATCGGACGAGTCGAACATATTTCGCCACCTGTTTGCGTTTTCGATCAATATTCGCGAGAACGTTTTCGCCTGCAATTCGAAAAACTCTCGAGCAAAACGACAAGTTCTTGCCCTTCTCTTTCCTTTTCTCCCTCTCTCTTCCCCGGTGGGCCAAACGGGCCACCGAGTTTCAATCGAGTTTCGAATCGAGTTTGAAAAAAGGCGAAGGTCGAGAAAGGCGAGACGGGAAGAACCGGTTTTTAAATGGGCGAGCGGTAATTGTTTCGCGAGGCCGTGGAATAAAGCGAGGATTTCTGAACCACCAATACCGGCCATTATACGAAGATGCCGTTGCATTCTTATCCACCCGTGTGGGTGAAGAAAAAGATGGCGGAACATTTTTGACAGCTTTTGACTTATCGCGCGTAATTATATTCGCTCGGAGAAAAAAATTGTACGCATCATGTTTTAACGAGGTGGTTTGGGTGTGAAGAAAGAAGATTTTGTGCGCAGCTGTTTCAGGTTTCAAAAAAATACCGTTTTCGGATTTAATACTTTTGATCGGTGTAAGATATACTGTGTGAGTTACAGCAAGTAGAAGAAATTTAAAATGTTAAGATAAAAGCCGATTTTTATGCTCGAAATTTTTACTTTTCTTTGAACACGACAGGGAAAAGAGGTTTCTCGTTGAAACGCGTTATTACGCGAGTTTGCCGAAAGGATTTGCTTGGTTTTTTAAAATATTAAAAAAATATTCGTTCGAGCAAAATCTTGCGGGCAACAAATTCGACGAATTATTGACACTTTATCGCATCATATTTCGCGCGAATAAACGTACCGTTACGAGATTCTAACAATGGAAAAAAGAAGAAGAAAGATAAAGATCAAGAAGCGGCCATGTTTTCACATTGCTCGAGGAAGCAAAAGTTTGTTGTTGTTACTCCGCAAATAGCTTCTTAGCACACGTATGTGCAAATATACTTATTCGCGCGTAACAAGTTTGGGATGCTCTTGAGGCGCGTTTCGAAACAAAACTTGCTCTCTGCCTCTTTTTTCAACTCGAAAAGCCAAAAAAACCTTCAGAAATATTTGACCGATGAATAAATTATTACGGAAAATTAAATATAATTTGTTTTAAACCTTCTCCTCGTACATCAAACTAAATTAAACAAATTATTTATTCATCAATTCTTTCTTATTGACAAGATAATAACAAGATTACTTCACAACTCCTTCTTTCCTTCTTTAATTAGCTTCACTTTATCGCAACAAGAAGCGAAAAGTCAAAAGTGGGGAGGAAGAATGGGTTGCGATTAGCAAAAGATAAGTGAACGTCGAATCGATAAACGAAATTGTGCATCGGTAATTGTGCACGATATATCTTTTAAAAATGAATATGAACGAATATGAATGCATAAGAAATACATTATTTTTTGCCTCGAATCGAAAATTGGAAAAAATTTCACATTTCGTTCCAAGACACATTTTCGTTCTCACAATCTTGAATATCCCCCGCGAAGTCGGCGTTAAAATGCGGTTGAGGATGCCCGCAGATGCGCTTAATATTGTCGGCTCTCCTCTCCCCTTATCCGATTCTCATTGATAGGCAGCGCACGGTTACACGCGTAATCGATAGAGATAGAGTGTGTATTTGGATATTTTTTTTTTTTTTCTTTTTTGCTCGTGCAAAACAAGATAAGGAAGAAAGAAAATCAATGTCGGAGAGACATTAACGATTAATCGGTTGGGATTTTGCGTTTGTGGAGAATGAAGATGTGGATTCTCCTCTCTCTTTGGAATTGAAGAGATCGTTTCGATTATGTTATGGAAAATATGGGAAATTGTGTTTATGACGTATAATTGAAGATGAAATTGATTACGTAGAAAATTTGTAAAATTGAAATAAAGTTGGAACAATGTTGGATTTATAAGTTTTGCAACGTACGTATTTGGATTACGGAGGTCGATAAACTGGAGAAGCTTTAAATTTTTGATGACAGGAAGCACCATCAACATTTTAATTTGTCAGCGTCGGACAAATTTAGATGATGGTTCAAATCGATACTCGAAATAATCCGTCCTTTCGAATGTCCTGACAAATTTCAGCCATATCTCATCGAGGATCGATACGTCAATTCTCATTGCCGGGATTAATACGTAATTAATCGACTGTTTGCTTTAATTTCGTCCACTCCTCGTCCTATTTTTCCCACCATGTTTCATCATCGTTGATAAATTTGTTGTCCAATCCAATGGAATTTTCACTCGTCAAGGTATACGACGAAATATCTTTCTCGAGAATTTAAGTTCAATTCAAAATTTGTCAAAAACATCGATGCGCGTGAAAATCATTCTCGTCTTACAATCATAGGATTTTACATTTTTTAAATTTTCGATAGAATATGTACAAGCGTAAGAGACATTAGAAATTTTAACGTTTTAGGTTTAAAGTTGAAAAGAAAATTTTTGGATCGAAGAAAATAAAAAGGTGTAAAAGTGTGTGGAATAAAAATTTCACGCGAAGAAAGTCTGGACATCTGAAAGATATGCGAAAATCAATTCCATTTATTAAATCGAATTTTAATTTTTGCGAAAAGAGTATTAGTTTTTTCTTTCTGAAAAATTACAATTTAGACGATTACAAAATTCACGATTACAAATTTTGCGTGAATAATTTCAAACTTTTGGCCAATAATTATTCCAAATAATTATTTATTACCGTTACATTTCCTAAAATCGATGAATTAAATCATGAATCACACATTAATCTTGCTTTCTTAACCTTTAAGAGAATAATTGAACTGGAAAATTTAATTTATTTTCTTCGTAAACGGATAATAAAAAGAAAACCTTGCGTCTTTCTGTTTACATACAAGCGCGGACGAATTTTTTATCCCGATTTATTCCGGCCGCACCGTAACCGGCCTTAAATCGGCCGATCGAACCCGGCTCACGTAACGCTTTCATAGAGACACTCGGCCGCGCCTGTAATTTACGATCGATTTGAGCACGCGGTCATTTTTCTCCAAACCTCCCCTCCCCTCGCCGTGGCTGGACAGCGACCACCAGCTCCAGATCGCGGGCACGGATATCTGGCTAAAGTCACGCGATCGTAATGCGGTGCCATTAACCCAGAATTCCTGAGGACGTAAAGGAGGAAAGAAAAGCGGCCGTCTCGCTCCACCTCGAACGAGATAGATACGTTTCCACTTTCTTTCTCCCTCTTTCTTTCTTTTCTTTCTTTCGCCCCTCCCTGCTCGGGGATCCTATTTTGCCGTGGATGGAATTTCAAGACGGAACGGGTGTTAACCTTGAGGAGGTATGCCGACTCCACTGACCGAGGAGGGTTTAAAATTACCTCTCCTTCGAGTCGGCTCGAGGATGTCGGGGAGTGGATTCGAACGAAGAAGACCCCCGGAAGGATCTTTAATATTTCGATATTCTGGTTCGTTTGATCCCGGTATTACGGGATTGATGAAGGGAATTTTAGAATATCGAAAGAAGTGAAAGGAAGATCGAGATCTAACGTCCTGCATTTTGATATGTTTGTATTACGTTTTAGGAATTCTTGTTGCTATATTTTCTCTCCGTTTCTGCTTCAATTTGCGCGTACATATAAGATAATTAAACGAAAGGTAATAAAAGATATATATATTTTATTTTTCAATTCTTTTTTTTTTTACTAAAACGGCAAGCTAATCGTATTCTCAGATTGATTCTCAAGTAGCCACGTATTTTTTTTTTTTTTTTTTTTCTCTCCTATCAAGAAAAGTTTCACGCGTATCACCTTCTATTTTGACTCGGTCACCCTTTACGCTTAGTCCCTGACACGAGCAACTTAATCCCCTCCGAACCCACCGTTCTATGAAGATTAGATCTCATGCTCGCGCAACCTTGAAGAGTGTAACGCAATGGCGGCTACGACGGGGAGGAAATTCAAGGGAATTCTCCTAAGCTCCTAAACGATGCTTTGCTTCAAATCGTTTCTCTATATACATCGAAGAAAGTTTCTAATTAACACCGTGAAAAAATAAATAGTCTTGAAAAGAGAAGTTGTTAGAACGTATTTAATTCTGGTGAAATACAATCTGGAAAATTCTTCTCGCAACACAATCTTGTGATTTCTCGAGAGATTGAGAAAAGAAAGAAAATAATAATCGAATGCGTGATAATAATAATTTTCTCCTCCGGAATGGATCTAAATTACCGGACAGTTAAAGAAAACTTTTTGAATAAGAGCGCGTCCAACAACATGTTACGTAATAGAACGCTGTAAAAGTTCCCGAGGAAATTGTTCCAAAAGTAACCCCTCCGCGTTCCATCGTCCAATTTCGTTCGCAATCGCGGAATACTTTTCTCGTTTCAAACGTGTACGTGAGAACATTTTCTGGCCGGCGATGAAAATAACAGAGGGAGAGCAAGGTCGATTCGGGCCACGGTCGTTAAAGCTTTCCCTCTCTCCCTTTCTAGCGTGGTGGACAAGGGAGAGGAAACGTATCGGCCTCTCTCCCTCCTCCCCTGGGATCTGGTCGGTTCGCAGCGCACTCTCAGAATCACGATCGATCGGATCGTGGGCGGTCTGAATCCGGTCGAGGGAGAGAAACAAGCCGCGGCCAGATTCGGCGAAAACGGGTCTGTTGCCGCAGGCAACCGTAAAAAAAAGAGAGAGAGAGAGAGAAGACCGGCTCTACGCGCGGCTGAAACACGAGGACGCGAACACTGTGCACCGAGTCTCCTCGTGTACCTGGCGGGGAACAAAAGCAAAATGAACGCATGATGTGCGGTCACGAAGTCCGCAGGAGAGGGGAAAAAATTCGATTCGTGTACCGTATCAGCCATTACAAGTCGTTAACGCGAACTGTAGAGAGGATTCCTTCCTCCTTTTTTCTCTCTCTCTCTCTTTTATAATGTTTTCTTTTCACTCGTTCGATTGGAGAGAGTACGGTATCTCGAAAATCAGGTTAATTTTCTGGTTGCGCAAGCGATGATCAAGCGTGATGGTAATACAGTCGATTCGAATTTTTCTACTTGCCTTCGAAAAATTTACAAGATGTAAATGTACGATCTCTTGAGTTAATTCTCAAGGATTGTTACTCGATATTGTGCGTACGATGCAATTTTAGATAGACGTGATCTTTTTGCGTGATATTTACAGTAGTAATTTTTGTTGCACACGGTTACGATAAGTAAATCTTTTAGAGATTTTGCAACGTCGTAACGGAGAAGAATCGGTTTGCTTATCAATTGAAATTTGAAAAAGTTTAAAATAAATTAGATAATTGTGTTGAGAGGCGAGTGTGAAAATATTCCATGCGCCGGTGAAATTTAATTAAACCGAGTAATTCATTTTCGAGGCGAGATAAAGAATAAAAGATATAAGAAGAACCAGTTGCTGTTCACGTTCTACAGATATAAACCATAATCTTGGGTTGGAAATCTTTGCACACGACTAACCCGAGCAAACTTGAAGATTAATTTCTATTATCAGCATCTTAACACGCGTAAGAGTTTAATCCGTAAAAACGCGTGATAACAGATACATACCTTTCGATCGACCACCCGCGCCGCGCAGACCGGCGTATCTTATTCCAACATGGATTGCAAAGCTTACGGTATCGATTTGATGTTACAGGGTTACAGCGTTACAAGGCATCCGATACCGCGTCGGATATCGCAAATCCAGTACGCAGTTCAATTAGGATAGCAATTACGGGAAAGTCTGTTAGTCCTGCAATTTCGTCATTGAATCATCGCTATTGGTTTCGGAGTATCATTTAACAGGGATTGAGACAAATTTACCGATTGGTCGAAATTAATTCCAGTAGGCAATTGTAATTCGAGATTTCGAATTAAAGTTAAAACAAGAGATTGAGATTAAAACGTTTGTTAAAATTATATATAATTGATAAAATTTTGGGTAATAAAAACTACTACTACTGTTTAAGATCTAGAATCTATAATAGAATTCGTTGAGAGCAGAAGCAAAACTTCTTCAATTTTTCATAATGTGTAATATATAATATGAAAACTTTTAATCTCGTATATTAATCTCGTGGATAATGAATTATCGGCTTTCACTTTTGATTATAAAATTAACGACAGAGATAAGATTGCAGGCTTCGTTCGTATATAATTATCGAGAAATTTTCACACGAAATAATTAAATTTTCAATTAATCGAATTCTCAATTCTCTATTCTATCTCAATTGTTTCGGTATAATTCGACTAAATCGATTCTATTTTATTCGATAATATATCGAATATCGTAAAGATAATCGATAAGCCATTACCAACGAGTCTATGTATTTTAACGAGATATCGCGAGATGAAAATTATATTACACAAATGCCCCGAACACATATTTTTCATTTTTGGATTTGTTACTGCGTTGTTACCAAAAAAGAAAGGATTAATTAATACGAGGAAAAGGATTACATTACGTTTATGATATATCTCGAGCATTCGTTTCTGTCGCATTCTCGGTCGTGTAACTGAGTTGCGCACAAATTTTTGCGCGGAAGCAGACTCGTGGCACGCTGGAAGCCGGTTCGTTGCTTCCAGTTCTACACACGATTCTCTCCGTGTGTCTTTGTCTTTCCCTTTCATTCCGTTAAACATCGTGCGATATCTTTACGTCGAACTACGTCGAAAAGACGCAACAGAAACGAAGATTGTTGACCTCTAGAAATGTTCGACTTTGTCTATAATCATATTCGTTCGTATTATTTTGATGTTTCACGAAATATTTGTTCGTTAATTTTGTAGTATTGTATCGTTAATATATTTACTTTTGTGATATATTCGAAGTTTTTGACGAACAAATTCTTCGTAGAGTTTATTATCTGGTAAAATATTACATTACTTTCGATTCAATAATTTCATTTCGTTAAAATATTCCGTTGATTGTTTGGACAACTCGTATACTTTGTATAACAGAAAATTGGAAAGGAAAGATTCACACAATGTAACGATGAAAGGCAGACGCGAAACGTAAACTTACTGGTGAAACATCGCGTTAAAGAATTTGCTTAAATATACGAATTTCAAGACTGTGCACGACGATGCAAATCGTGTAAATTTCTTCGGAAACATTCGGCTGTATTCGCGACTACTCGTTAATCTTCGGAAATCTTCGTGATCGTTCGTAGCCACGCGCGAACCTTCTGTCTGGAGTTTCTCGAAAATCGAAATCGTTGTGTGGTGTGTGCGCTCGTTTCGTTATTGATAAAGTCATTTTTACTGGCAATAATTAATCGAAATAAACAATTTTTGGTGAATTTTATCGAATACATTCGTGTCAATTGGTGTATGTTCGAACAAATGTCTCGTGAATTAGTAATAAACGTGTATCAATGCAATCGTGAGTGTGCCAAGTGGAAGCAACTGTATTTTGTAACGTGATGATTATTACAAGTAAAAAGGATTACTTCCGACTTAAAACCTACGTCTGGATTCTCAGGTAATGTGCTATATAAACTTTTAACGCTAATTTCGATCCCATTAAAGTCGATACGAAACCTTTGAAGTTAGCAAAGAAACAAGTGACAAATTGTTGTAAAAATGCATCCGCCATGATTATTTTTTCGTCGATTACCGAATCTTTATCGTCGATATATAAATTCGAGCAATAAATTCATATTTCTTTATCAAATATCTTCACGTACGTTTTAATTTCGATGTATTAACACTTCAAAGATTTATTAATATATCAAGCTTTCGTTGATAATTACTTTTAAGCAAAAAATTCTATTATCGCGAATTTTATTCGTATATCAGAATATTATCACACGTATTAAATCTTGAATTACCTGTTATTATGTGGATAATCGATGATCGTATTTCCATTTTCGTGCCATTTAAAGTAAGTATTGCATATAGAGCGTATCGGTATTACGTGTCTTCGTGTTTTCTCGCGTATTTCGATACAAACAATCCATTGACTTTAATCGCATTCGATCAACTTTCGATTGTTACCAAATTAACCCGGAGAGCTTTGAGCTCGAATTAAGATCACGTGCCCGGTGAAGCACGAAATAAAAACAGCCCCCAGGGACTCGAAGTGAAATCAACACACGCGCGCACACACACACACACATACTATACTATATCTTTCCCCTTCCACTCCCTAACTTCTCCCACGAGCAAGAAAACGGGAAGAGCAGCAGGTGGTGTTTGGAATTTAAACACGGGAAGAATGGTCGCCTTTTCAAGTTAACCCGTTTAAATTCCGATGATAGAAAAGAAACTTGAAATAATCGTTTTTTCTTTTCGAATATTTAAAGACGAATCTTTATCCGAATATTAATTTGTCTTCGATGATTGTTCCAATTCGACTAGCGAATATAATCAAACTATTAGATTTTCACACAAGCCTGAATTCAGTCGTTGCTCCAGTTCGGAATAAACTCGTTCGTTGCGTTCATTAAACGTTGAGCTCGATTCAACTTGCATTGCGAAAACAATTATCCAGCATTCTGTAGTAGGTTCATTACTCGGCCAATATCTTATAAAGACATTAACTTTCAAGGCTGATTCGAGTCCGTAGCTCTTGTTATAAATTTTTCCTCTTTTCTTCGGAAATCCTACTTCGTCCCTGGATCACAAAGAGAGGGAGAGAGAATGCGCGTGCGCGTATACGATCACAGAATCTTACACAAGGAACGAGGACCCCCGGGGAACCCAGAAGCGGGCGTCCTTCGACGAAATAATTGCGGAACACGAGCCAGCTCGCGCGCTCTCTTGCCATTTAATGGCGGTATTCGCCGCGCGTACACCGTGCAGTCGTTATCCTCGATTTATGGCCAGGTCTGGCCTGAATCCTTATGCGGCGTTCGGTTAGATACAGGTTCGCTGGAAAGGATAGCGGACGGTTTAAAGGAAGAGGCGGAGGAAGCCGTAAGTCCAGTATGGCCGTTACTCTCCATTTAGAGTGGCGCCTCCGCCGAGATCAATTTCAACTTTACCATCTCGTATAAGGGTTAGAGGCACGCTGCTCGATTTCGTCCGAATACGTACGATTGATTTGTTTTTCTGGGAAGATGAATGGTAGTAACTTCTAGGTCCAATTTTTCACCAGGCCAAGATTAATATTCCTTCCAACGTGTTTCGTGACAAGTGGCTTTTTTCACCGATGTTTTCCGAATCTTGATCATCTTACGTGCATGATACGAATGTATTTTTTTTTTTTTTATCACGCTGAGACACGCCCTTTCAAATAAAGTTTTACAGTTTTCGAGGGAAAATTTATCTGTCTCTTTCATCATCAAGAAGTGGCGCGATTCATCGCCGTCCGTGAATTACAGCGCGATCAAAGCAACTGTTTATTCTATAGAAACTAGGTCTTGTATCTGGCAATAATTTCTACCGGAGAGATCGTTTTCAAGGAGAAATCTTAAATTTCCATAAAACGTTTCATCTCTTTGATATATGCGCTTTTCACCCTGGAAACCTTTTTACCTTTGAAACACCCGAGAGTTTCTTCAATATTTCGAGAGAACTTTCGTGCACCCTCGAATACCGAGTTTCCCTTGCAACGTGGAAATATATGGAAGTTCGGAATTTCGGTGCACTCCGATACGAATGTTCCCCGAGAGAAAGCCTTGAACTCGAAACTGTGTTTTCAAGGACAGACGGGATTGCATATCACGGTGGATACAAGAGGCGATCACTTGCGTTAAACGGCTCTGTATAACTTGTTGTCTCCATGGGAATGAACCATCAGACCGTTTAAACCTTACTTTCTGATCCGTTGCGCTTGCGCAACGCCGTTCGCGATGCAATCATTGCAACCGCATGAATATGTAATGCCGTGCTCCACGTTATTGGCACGTGTTCGTCGTATTGAAATTTATCGCTACCGCCATGCTTGAAATTTCCCATCGAGCTTACTACATTGGGATATCCTATTGAGTTGAGTAATTGCTTTGGAACGACGTTTGTCAAAAATTAAATTATGAAACTTATTATATGCACATGAATAAAATTTCGAACGTGATAATTAAACAGATTCGTACGATTTTGGCAAATGTGACGGCCAATATTTAATTTTACTCAATTATTCTTTAGAAAAAATTCGCATGAATAATATTTCACGATATAAATTTAATGAAAACAAAACAGAAAAAAAAAAAAAAGAATTATATTCGACGTACAATCGAAGGATTGAATTTTTTTCTCATCTGACGAGAAGTATCATCGTGCAATCCGCAAAAATGAGAGATAATACTTACACGAAGTGAATCGTCGAGGAGAAAGTTTCACCACGGCGTATAAGCCGATGTTAAACCCCGGCAAATTAGTTTCTTCCGGGTTAGAAAGATCTCTTTCTCTCTCTCTCTCTCTAGAGAGAGAGAGAGACTCGTGTCTGTATCGTAACAGGGTGCGCGGAAATTCTGCAAACAGAAAGGCTGTGGGAAATGGGCGGGTTTCACGGTCGATCCTCGAAGCTGGAGAGATAGGAGAAATAACAATGGCGGGGCAACTAAGTCCGTGGTAAATGTTTATCTTTTCTAATTAAATGAAACTCCACTCGCTTATTCCGCGGTGGCTTCGTTTCTTTCAAAAACGTGGAATGTGGACGATACCCTGACGAGGAGGCCCTCTCATCGACGTGAGAGAGAGAGAGAGGATCAAGAGAGGAGGAAGAAAACGGGTAAAAAAGTGTCGAGACGAAATACCAGAGAGAATAAGAAGAAGAGAGTAATTCGAATAATTTCTTTCTTTCTTCTTTTTTTTTCTTCTCTTCGTTGAATTTCCCTCTAGGAATATTTTCACTCGAGAGAAAACCTTTGCGGGAGATCTTCCGTTTATTTTTCCCCCTCTTTTTTCCGCGAGTATAAAAGTTCTCGTTCGCTTTTCAGCGATCTTTTTTTTTCCTTTCTTTTTTTTTTTTTTTTTTAATAATTCGCCACCTCGAAAAAGAATCTTTCCGAGGATTCAAAAAATTGTTGTCAATTTTTGTTTATCGATCAATTGTGTGGTAATTGTATTTGATTAAAGGATTCAAGAAATGTAACAAATTATTCTTCTTTCTCATTTTAATAGTAAACCAATGATTTTTTAATCGATTGAATATAAATTATATGGTATCGTAAATTTTTGAGTAAAATATACAAATTACTTTCCAACAAAATATCAAAAACATAGATATAAAATCTCGATCTTAATTTTCACGATCTTAGATTACTTGTGCATAAAAAAAAAAAAAATACTTGGATAATCCAATAAACAATCTTTAAACCAATCTTTAAACATTTATACCAGATTTATACAAAGTTTAAGAAACGTAAAAATCTTCAAGAAAATTTCAGCAAACTCTCCGATCCGTATGCATAGTGCAATCATTATTAACAATTAATCGTAGTAGTCTTCCTTATCCACCTCGTCACTTAGAAACAGGTTACCGCAATATAAAACTCTGCTCGACAATGAGTCACACGGTTACCTTATCGTTACCTAAAAGTAAACCAAGCTTCTTGATCCACGCTTTTTGATACCCAGAACGCATACCATCCCGGGTATATATTTTTCTGCACGTCAGCCTCTAATTAAATTCCGACACGTAAAAATACGAACACGCGACGCGCGTCCCTCGAACAGCGCCAACGTACCGTGAACGGTCGTATTATCGTGCCACGAAAGTCGAATAAAATTACTTGCTTATTAACAATTGGGGCATTCTACGTGCCTCGCTCGCTATTCGCGGCGAGTCACGTGGTGTGACACGTTAAGGAGAAGACGAGGGGGGGAGATGGACGATTCCAGTCACGGTAGGCAGCGATCCACGTTACCAACAGCGGATTTTACACTCGTACCAACAACCAGATGCATCCAGCGCGGCTTGTTTCGCGCACACGTATAACACGAACCACGCAACTACGTGATTTCATGCGCAGGCAAAGCGTAACGCTCGTGTAGCGCCGTGATTAGACACGCCACGAGGACTTGGCAAAACCGGTTCTTCTCCTTCTTACCTTTTTCCTCTCCCTCGAGTCTAGCCTCTCCTTTGTCTCCCCGTCTCTTTCTCTCCCTCTTGAACCGGCTCGCAATTATGGATCGATGTAGAAGATGGCAAAGGAACGAGACAAAAAGAAGAAAAGAACTCGTTTCACCGACGCGACTTTCTCCTTGCGTAATCGAGTCGGAGACTTTCTTCTTCCTCCTCGATCCGCCGTCTTGGAAAATCGATCCTTGTTAATCCCTCGGAATCGTCGTTCACCTCGATTTCTCACCGAATCTCCGTGATGATTCGGAAGTGGAACTCGGATACAAATTCTTACGAACGATATACAGATCTTTAATTCTAATTATTATTGAAGATCGTTATTATATATGATTAATTAAGAAGCGAATAGGAATAAGTTAGTTCTTAACCACCTTTAACGATATCTTAAACGATACATTATCGAAAACTGTGAAAACCGAGATATAGATAAAACATATCGATAATCGATGGTTTACAACTCTATTCACGAGAGATTGATCGGTTTTCACGCCTAGTTTGTAACCTCGCCAAGTTATTTATTGCATAATAATGTCTATGCTTCCAGCGATACCGATTTCTTTTCTTTTTTCCTTTTTTTTTTTTTTTTTTTTTTTTGATTTGCCGAGTAAACGAAGCGTTTCTCGCTCGCGCAAGAATTGTGGAACGATTACGAGACCGCGGTGCAGATAAACGAGGCTCGAGGCTTATGTAATAATTCGACATGCTCGTTTTTTTTTAATTTACGACCCGATAGACGAGCACCGACAAAGTTTACAGTTAGATACGCGTTACAACTGTGTAAATGAAAGGGAAGATATCGCGTAAAAATTCGTTTCCTTATCCAATATTAATCCACCGCGATAAGATAATAATAATAATAATACGAGCGTTCGATATTATACGAGACGATTTTATTTTTCCCCTCCGCTCATTAACAATTGTGCATAAATATATATATATCCAATATACGATGATTATTATCTTTGTTTCAATGATATTGGCGATATTATGCAAGATTAGATTCTTATTTCTCGCGGTTATTTTTAATCGATTGACGCGAGTTAATATTCTTGGCGATTTTTTTTTTTTTACTCTACGCGACTTCTCTCGTCAATTTCTTGGGGAAAAAAATTTTCTCTCACCGTGTAAAGTTAATTTTCCTTAATTATAGCACGGTAATTTCTTAATTAATAACGATCCAACTTTGAAAAACTTTTGAAAAAAGAATTTGTCGTCAATGGTGGAAACATGAATGGAGTAAGTAACTTCGAACCAATTCGAAGCGAAACCGTTGTTGTTCATTGTTCAGAAAATTTCACGAAAATTATATTATTTGATTAACCGGTGAAAAGTATTTTTGGCCAGACTTAATGTTGTAGAAAATTTAAAATTAAATATAAATAGGTAGAGGTTGTGAATGAATTTCATAATATATTTGATTGAAAATGTTTCGCTAAGAAAATAGTAAAATAGTTTTCTTTTACGAATGGAATAACGCAGTATGATACAAATTATTGGTTAATAAAAATTAATCTTGATGCGATTTCTTTCTTCTTAGCATTTTCAATAATATTTTAAATTTTCAGACTAAAATGTTATTATATTCAATAATGAAATTTTACGTATAAAAGGAAAAATTAAAAGTGGAATATTTTTTAATCGATTTAAATACAAGTTACTTTCTAATTTTCTAAATTCTAATTTTCTGTTGAAGCTAAAATTAACAATTTTCTGATGTTAGCTGCTTGATTTCGTTGTATCGATAAATACTTGAGTTTGTCTCGATGGAATATGCGAAAAGTGCAATATGAAAGAGAGACTGTACTGTCTGCGAATAAAGTAAAAAGTAAGAGAATATGCAGAGAAGGCAATACGACAAGGTCAATGACACACGGTATCGTTGATAATAAAGAACCGGTCCTCATTAACGTAATTAAGTCGACGATCCTTTGGTAACAAGCCTCTCATTTTACGCCTGTTACCAACACGAAAGTGAATTTCCATGAGCGAAAGATGGATTTACATTCGTACAAATGTATCACTTTTTATCTTGTTGACGATTAATTTGGTAAAAAATGAAAATGAAACTCTTAAAAAAATTACAAAAGACGAAATATTTTATCTCGTCTCTTTTTTTCATAGATTTAAATGTACGTTATCTGAATTTCTTAACTCCCGGGTAACTTATGTCACGTTTAATCCTATCCAGAGTATCGATATACTCGTGGAATATCTTTGGGGGAACTTGTCCTAGAGATGAAAACAAACACAAAAGTGTTAATATAAAAAATATCGTTTATTCGTTAAATTACAAACAATCAAATAAAAAAATATCAGATCCATCGAACGTGGAAAAAAATCGGATCTTCCTTCATTGTAGCAAATTCGCGTGGCCGAATCTTCGAGACTGCATTATAGCGAACGATGTTGACCGAAGCGGAGAAACGTGTGCCGAGTGACTGGTAGATCGGGTTGGAGAGCGGGTTCAGTTTGTGACTACTTCGTGAATAATGCATGCCAGCCGTGAGCCCACGCCACCACGCTATATACGAAGATGCCAGACACGCTACTCGGAACCGGGCTTGTACCTATATGGCCACATAGGGAGTAGTGGTGGGGATTTATATGGCCGCAGTATATATACACGCACACGCTGTTACACGTTGAACCGGCTCTCCGTACTATTTGTGTGCCGAGACTCGTCGAACCGTGTAGATATATATATATATATATATATGTGTGTATATATATGTAGGTTCGCTTTGCGGATCAGGTAAAGGGCGAAGGAGAGGAGAGACGTATATAAGTGGCGTGCCGGTGGGATTCACCGGCAATGTACCTCCTTTGGGACACGTGCAGGGAACTGGCGGTGTAGTATGGCCACGACGTCGTTACATTCACCGTCGTATAGCTCGCGATGGGCCGCGTTGTGTGCGTTGTTGTTTCGCTTTTACACGGGATCGCGAAAGAAAACGCAGACACCGATCCACTCGGCGAGCCCCAGAGCGAGCGTGTGCTAGTTTCTCTCTGCGCCGGACAATGATCATACCGGCTATTGAGACGCCTCTTTTTGTTCGTATTCATGCAACTGGAATAGTAGTCCATCTCTCCGCCACGTGGCGGCGTTTCTCATAGGAAATTTACGCGAGCGACGTGAATTCATTTTTCGATAAACGAATGAATTTATCCCCGTTTTTAAGCGCGTTTTGAAACGCGCATTTATGACGACGTGTTTTGTTGGATATTAATTATCGCGTTCGAGTCCAATTTAATTTTTTTTCGTTCGAAAGAAGTCAATTTTTATATCTTCTGGCGGGAGAATATTAATGCAAGTCTGATTCTCAAATACGAGAGACGAGTTGACTCTCGTATGTAACAACAGTGTAAAATTGCAAGCATTTCGCCAGATTATCGAAAGATGTTTCGCTCTCGTCGCGTAAATTATGAACAGATTGTTTCGCGAAGTTGCGTACCAGTTTCGTCGAGATAGACATAGTTCTCTAGGTAGTTTCGTCGCGTCGTATCGAAACTTTCCTCGTGTTGCACAAGTTTTCCGATTGGTCACATTACTCCCCGAGAAATTCCCTAACTTTTGGTAGTTTCGCACATCTCACAGTTTCGCAGAAATTCTGCGACTATATAGTTTTCCTATTCGACCTGGGAGGCAATTTTTTTTTTATCAAAATGTATAAATTTGGAACAGCACCTTTTTTTCTTTTTTTTTTTTTATTAAAGAATCCACGATAGATATCCACGTACGATCTATATTTTTAAGTAAAACTTATTGATTTATATATAATGCGAAGAATACTACATTTTTATCTAATTATTATGAAAACGCGTAAACGATACAATTCCTTTTAAACTTTTACACGAATAATCTACAAGATTTAAGAAAGATCGATACACAAGATATTCGTTTCAAACACGAGAGACTCTAATTACTTGAAAAGTTAAAACAAAATTTTCAATCATTTCATTCGTTTTCCTCAACAATTCTAAGCATTTCGAAGTGAAAGTTTGCAAAAACCTTTTATCTTTTTTTCAATCCAAAGTTCAATTTCTTTCAATTTAATCCCCCCTCAAATTAAAGAGCGGCCTAATAAATCGAATTAATCACAACCCTCATAAATTCCAATTTACGAAAACTGTGCCGTGCTTTGTCGCGAGATGAAAAGATGCTCGCCTGATTGGTTTCGGAATTTCCATTGAACCTTGTAGCTGAAAAAAAAAAAAAAAAAAAGAGGAAAAAAGAAATGATGAAATTGTGGACAGGATTATTGAGTGTGTCATCGAAAAAGGGGGTTCTGTTCCACTGGATTAAATCCTTTGCCGTAGTAATGGAGGGCTTTCTGGGGCATGGTAATCGGAGCCCTGGGGGTATAAGATCGACAGGATTTCCCCAGAGTAGTCTCTCTCTCTCTCTCTCTCTGCAGTGATGAAAATGGTGGAAGGGTGAAAGGGCACATCGACAAACGCATCGTTGTACACGTTGAAAGAAAAGAGAAAGAGAGAGAGAGAGAGATAAGAGATGACTAAATAAAATCAATTAAAAAGTTTCGGCGTGCGGGAGTTTTCACGAAGTTTTCCGCCGCCGCGCACTTCTCCTCTATAACGTCACAGTAGCGAGAGAAACTTGCGCTATAAACTGACGATATACCAACACCAACGACCAATTTGTGATAGTTTCCCCTAACTTTCCGACTTTCGTGTCGAACTTGTTAATGGCTTTCTGTGGCGGCTCTCCGTTACCAACTTCTGTTTTCCTCCGCCACAGAACCGCTTCTACGAAATTATCTATGGATCGATATACTCGAATGCTTGTGCAATTTATTCGTTTGGAATACACGCGTTCTTCGTTTTCCATTCCTCTTGCGCGATTCGAAGTTGAGCACGACTGTCCCGTCGAGGGCTATAGTTAGATCGATGTTAATTAACGCGAGTATTGTATTCCGTTATCGGTTGGCGATATCGTTAAAGGGATACTTGTTGCTATGACAGAATAAAGGGTTTTGGGTTTGGTAATTTTGTTCTTGGCAAAACTTCAAAGTAATTCTAATTTCTCGAAATTTTAATAAGAACAAAGAAAAGTTGTTTATTGGTCTGATCTATGACGCGAACATGGCAATGTATAAAAATTACACTGACATCATCAGAGCGCTACTTTATCAACATGTCACTTGATAAACCTAGTTGCAATGCAAAATGTTGGAATAAAATTTCTAAAACCGAGCGCGATTATCATACTTGGAACTGTTGAGCAATTTTATTTAACGATATCTCGATGAATTATCGTTAAGCATAGAAAAAAAAAGGGCATCGGTTGAATCGTAAATTTGCAATAATAAATGATTAATGAATGTTGTAAGTTCCACTCGTGACGTAAAATATTCTCCTTTTTGTGTTGCAGGTAAGAAGCCACTCGTGGATTATCTCCGGTGAACAAAATGTTTTGGTGTCCTTTCTTTCCTCTTTTTCTTTTTCAATTTTCCCCCCCGTAAGTGAAAAGAATAATATATATATAAATATATATATAAATTAGTCGACGAAACACTTTTAAGGCTTTATATTTCCTCGCTTTATATATCAGTTCGCTTTAAAAGAAACACCTTGAATTTCTGTGAAGTGCCATCATATCCGATTACGCGTGCAAAGTCTGTGTAAAGCGAAACCTTATAAATGCTGTCGCGTCGTTCGTTCTTCCCCCTCTCTTTCTCTCTTCCCCCCTCTCCGTGTGGCAAAAAATCGCTTGGCTAAGGTTGGCCAACAGTTCAGGAAGCTGCGAGCGTGATAACAGTTTCGGTTATCAAGGCGAAACACGATAACACACCACGTTCCTCGATATCAGCCCATTTTCGTAAGCGCAAGATTAAACGCGATTTCACGCGCTTTCCTCCGAACGCCACGTTGTCACCCGTTTCCTACGAGATCTTCTGTATCATATCCACACGCGATTTCTGTTCTTCTCTATATATATAATAAAAGTTTAAACTTGTAATTATATTAAAAACTAATAGTAATTAAAGAAGATTCAAAGGTTCGATCATTTACGTGAAAACGAAGAAAACGGAATTCGAAAGGAAGATTTATGCTCGTGTATCATTTTTTAACGACGGAGTGAAACATCTGTCGTGCACGAACGCTAGGTGAAATCTGGCAGATTCAATGTATCGCTCGATCCATCTGATTGCATGCAATTAAGAGTGAAACCTGTCTCGATTCGAAATCTTAATTATGGTATGCCAGTCTAAGATACAATAATTTCAGAAAAGTTGGTGCGAAATAACTAACAGTCTTAAAGCCATTAGTCTTCGTCTTCCAACTTTGAACTTCCACGCCAAGAATTATTATTCACGTGTATCATCGTCAATAATAATAATGTAACATCCTTGATCGAACGAAGAAAAGTTGAAGGAAGGGATAGTGTGATAATAATAATGGATGGCGGGGAAAAAAAAAATATATATATATATATTTTAATCGTTCGTTCACGATTATCCGGGAAGAAAATCCTCTTCCTTTGTTTCTCCAATTCGAAATTTCAAACAGCGGCGGCACGAAAGCTGAATCAATATTGACACGAGCTGAAATCCCGTGTATATAACGATACTTAACCCAGATTTTCACCGAACTTGATAGAGCTTGTCTCGGGAAACTGTTCTCGCTCGCCCCTTTTTTTCGCGTGGATCGAATTTTTATTAGTCGAGTCGGTAATAAAACAAAGGTCGGTAAATAAATTCGATTTCAAGATCGTGAAGAATGAGAGCGCGAATCATTTGGATCTCCACGTTTTTCACGGCTCGAGGATGTATGTACACGGGGCTAAAAATAAAGGATTTGAGCCGCGTGTAATATCGCTCAGAGGCGGAAAGTTGGTCAAGAGTAATTGCGAGAAGAAGGATGTCGGCGTTAAACGCGTGGACGCGGGCTTAAATCCCCGAAACACTGTTCGTGTTTCAACGATGCGTTAGCACTAACGATACACGCCCACCGAGAAAAACGAGATACGCGAAAGACACGGTCGCGAAGGACTGGCTCGAATTTACGACCACGCGTCCTTCTTCGATCGTCGTTCGCGTCGAGGGGGGAAAGAAAGGTCTCTCTGGCGTGTTCCAACGGATGGACTTTGCCAAGGAAGGGGGCAAAGGTCGAAAGGAAAAGGAGAGGAAGGAGAAAATGGACAATGACGAAAATATAAGTTAGTTGCGCGACGCGGGTGAAACAGCTGGCTCGATCGCTCACGTTTACACGATAGTGATAAATTATTTATCCCGCGACGTTTGGCAACCGGCCAACATTTTCCTCCGTACCTTTCAACGATTCCTCGCTCTATTTATACGCGCATGGGCGCACGTGGTTGCGCGCGCTTCTTTATCGCCTCTCTCTCTCTCTCCTTTCGTTCCGACCGTTACACCGTTACAACGCTCCATCCTGAATTCATGGCCCTCCTCGAGTTTCGAAGATTCGCGATAAAGTTGCGCGTACGATGGAAAAGGATGCGAAATTAACTCGAGAGATTAGGATCTGTGTAAATTCGAGAAGAAGTTCGATTTAGAAGAATCGGTAGTAGATATTGATTGTTATATTTGAAGCTTTGAAGATAATCTAGCTAACTTTCCGTTCAAATTCTCGTTTTTCGAAATGAAGAATTCGATACGGAATTTGATTTTGGAAAACTCAACGGAGAGTTTATAAATATACCATTGATGTTAAATTTTTCGTTAAAACATTTAAATAGTAACAATCACCATTTGGAAAAGTAAAAAAATTCGAGATATATTCACCCATGTCGCAATTTCGAGGCGTTGGATCGAAGAATTATTGGAAAATGATTTTCTGATGTAATTGAATTATTTAACTTCGTCTCGTCGCGCGGATTCTTACGGATCTTCCTTTCAACTTTTTCACAGAGTCGATGGTAAGCGCTTAGCGCTCTTTCACTTGTACCTGATAATAGTTGGGAAGGGAAGGGTTTCGTAGAAGGCAATTGCTTTAAATAGACACTCGAAGGCGGCGGAGTTGTTGAGTACGGTCAAGATCGTTCTCGTGGTAATGATTACGTTTTAACCAGCGGGTAATTGTAGATTGTACTTTACTAATTCGGGGGAAGCGAGCCGCTCGAGGCGACAAGACCACGGCAAGGAACAAGGTCGTAATAAAGAGAGAACATGGAGCTACGAATGATCGGTTAAAATTGTTCGAAACGCTTCTTTCTTTCTCTTCTTCTTCTTCGTTTAAAAATTTTAGACAAATGTCCGGATCTTCGATGATCGAGATCGAAATTTGAAAGGGGCTCGAAAATACGTTTTTCCTTGCTTTTTTCCTCTTTGAAAATTTTAGATAAATATTTGAATGGTGTTGGAGATGAAATTCGAAAGAGGTGATAATATGAACAATAGCTAGTCGCTATTTTTAATATTCGTTAATTGAAGGAATACGTTGCTCGTGGTGTTAAATAAATTTCTCGACAGTGTCTATGCAGTGTTAAATTATGCAAAGTTTATTCGAGTTTATTCGAGAATCGTTAAATATAAAAATAGAGTATATTGGATTTGTATTACGTTATTTGAAATCATATTTCGAGATCTAAAGTACATATCGTTTTCTTTTTTTTTTTTTTTTTTTTTCTTTTGATTAACGAAGTGAAAATTATTTTAAAAAACAAGAATCTATACCACGACGAATGACGAAAAGATCGAAACGTAGTTGTTTTATCGTATCGTGGCAATTATTTCCAAACGATATGAATAGATGTCATTAATTGTGTAAATAAAGTAAAATTTTTTTCTTTCATTTAATTCATATATAAATAAAACATTTGTAACCAAATGCATTCTTTGTGAAACATCAATCGTCTACAATTTTTTCAGGATCAAAATTTAACGTTTGATTTCGAACGTGTTAAAAAGTGCTTTTACATACGAAATATATAAACATTTCAAATCATCATATCGATCGATCGACGCGTTTATCAATTAGGTCGATCACTTTTAACATCCCCGATAAAATTTCAACATAATTTTCCTTCGAGGGAGGCGCGAGAAGAAAAAGAAACATTGTTCCACGAATTTCCAAAGTTCAATCATTTTCATCCCCATCTATACTCGACACGATCGAAATTTTCGATTCATAAATAAATATACACACACACACATATAACCCAAGTAATTCGAGTAATTTTATCGCGAATTGAACGGAGGATAATTCGACGAGATATCGGATGGAAACAATTTTCCACCGATATTATCGAGGACGAGCCTCGAACCAGAGGCGTTCGTTCCTTTTCCTGCTCGACAGAGATGGAACGCGTGGGCGAGAGGAGGAGGGGGAGGAATGAGATCTCGATTCGAGTTCTGAATCATCCGCGTGATATCTGCGTGCATATCGACGTGTTTTCAGAGGGTGATACCGTGGGAGGGTGCTGCGCGCGGGAAAGGGCTTCTTCCTCGCCCCCTCGATCGTTACACCGCAATTACTCGACGGTGTATTGATCCAACGACTCGCAGGCTCGAGGTTCGCAGAATCCCTCGTTGAAACAGCCCTCTCTCTTTCCGCCCCGCTCCGGACACCCTTTCGTTTCGAGGAGGAGAAAAAGCCCGGCCACGGAGAAGGGCCACCCCCGGTATTCGGGAAATAATAATCGTCGATGACGTAGTCGTCGTCGTTGCGTGTGTTCGATGGAGGGTAAAACAAATCCCGGAAAAATGTATACACGAATGTTTTTATTTGCGTGGAAAAATGTAATAAGCTCAATTTTCGACCAACGATTGAATTTTATTATTATTATTATTATCACGCTTCGTTTTAGGCTGGTTTAAAATTAAATTGTTTAAAAAGAAGAAGAAGCTTAAAGAGCTTAATAAGATTTTAATCTGCACGCTGGCAGAACAACGTTTTGGACGTCTTTATGGTATGTCTGAGCTATGTGAGTTTCCTTAAAAATTTCTTTTTTAAATAATGGGATATATCCATGGAAGGAATTTGTATTGTATAAATTCTCGTGTAAAATTGTTTTGCTGCGAATTCGCGGCAAACAGTAAAAATATTGGCAAAAGATTATTATAGAGAGAGGAATATGCGCCGTCGTTGAAAAAAATAATAAGGTATTGTTAACTAAAGGGAGGCAAAGTATATAGTTTTCCCTTATAAATTGGAATACAATCGCTGGGAATTTTGTGTATTATCCTTAACGATCGAAATAATTGTCGAGATCGCGATTATTCAATTTTTAGAAATCGGGCGATTCGAATTGGCAGACTGTCGTTTGTCATCGTTTAGATACAATTCGACGATCTTGCCAACTTTATATAAATACACAGAGTTGTAAATCATTTAATTATTTCTCCTATTATCGTATTAATATCGACCCTTCCCCCTTCTTCTTCCCGATAGAACGTCGGCCGAGAGATGGATTTGTTTCGCGTCGCGTGAAACCGGGCTAAAATTAAGTCAAAAGGAAGACAGAAATCCCTTGGGTGGCACGTTCTCCCCGGAACGGAGAAGAGGAATAAATAGAAAGGAGAGAAGAAACTCGTCGCGAGCCACGAGGTAGAAGGAATGGGAAGAGTGCATCGGTGTGTGGACATTACGGGACCACGGCAATTATCCGGGACTTTCCTTTTGCACCTTACCTCTTTCTAGTCTCTCTCTCTTTCGCGCGCCCTGCTCTCTGTTCTCCTCCTCCTCCTCCTCCTCCTCCTCACTGGTTATACACGTACACGCCAGTGTGCAGAGAAGAGGCAAATGTACCTGGCTCGAGTCTCGGGGAACGAGAAACGAGCCACGAATGGCTTTTCAGCGGCGCTCGTGCGTGTACACAGCGACGAGACGATGGAGAAAGAGGCGAGTTGGAGGAGAAGAAGGAGGAGGTTACAACCGGGGGTTTAATGAAACCAGTCGAGGTCCGTCAAACCGGTTCAGCTAGTTCTCCGCTTGCCACGTTAGTCCTCTCCTCGCCCCCCTCCCCATTCGTTCGCTCGGTCGTTCGTTCGCTCGCTCGTAGAAGGGATCCCAGTGAGCGGGCAGAACAGAGATATCGACCTGTTTCTCTCCGTCTTTCTCCCTCCTCCTTCTATCTCTCCGTTCAACCAACGCGCGCTCTTTCTCTCTCTGTTTCTACAGTCCCCCTTTGGCTCCGGTCTCCCTGCATATCTCAGACACAGATCGCCGCCAGTGACTCTTGCACTCGTCTGCCCGCCTATGTAACCTTGCCTGATTGTTGCAGGCAGGCGCCCTCACACAGAGATACGCGCGCGCGAACGTGCTGCGTGAAATCCCCTTAACCGAGAGAGTATATATATATATATATATATATATACACACACCCACGACGACTGGGTCGAGAATTATGGCTCGAAGGGATCCTCGTATCCGCCCCTGTTTGATAGTCCCGTCGCGATATAAACTCACCGGGGTACTTCCACTGCCTCTCTTTCTCTCCACCGTTTCCCTGATTTCGTCTCTATCGCTTCGATCCTTCTCCGTCTCGCTTCGCGGAGTGGGGAGGAAGGAGTGAAAGGAAGAAGCACGAGAGTGGTTTCTTTTCCACGTAGAGTAGAGTAGGTGTTCCGTGCGTACGAACTGTTGGTAGTGGATCTCGAGTGGAACAACCACCACGTCGTCGCCTCGTCTCCTGACCCACTACTACTCCACGTATGACTCTCCTCTCTGATTTCCGTTCCAGCGGAAGAGGTCGCGGGGCATCGAGGTCGACCTGATGTTCTCGACGAATTTACCACCGCCGCGTTATTTTTAGGCTCGACCTATAATAGGATCGGAGGGAAGAGAGATTAGAATTGATCGAAATCGAGGGAGGGGAGGATCACGTGATTCATTCGACGAATGAATTCCTCGTTGTTTCATCGCAGCAACGTCTATCGAGGAAAAAAAAGAATATTGTTGGAAGAGATGAATAATTTTAAGCCCGTAATTAGTCTTTTCTGCGCCACGTTTCCACGTTTAATCGGGAATCAGCAGAGTCGCTAATTATCAGTTTCATCCTTTAATTAAGTACGTTGTTAATGTAACTGGGTGTCCACAAAATACATATTTCTCAACGGCGTTCGTTGTTCCACGTTGAAAGGCATTTGAAAGCGGCGGCGCGCATACAATGTTATCAGTGAAAACTTTCATCTCGCTATTTGCTCTAATTGCTGGCTCAGCCAGAAAGATTGGCAAACGTTATTTTCCTCGTTAATGAGTAAACGCACGCGGCCACCTCGTAATGATTGTTTTTAATACGAACAACTTTCCGCACGACGAGTGAAGCGCATGCGCGTCGTCCCTTTCCCCTTCTCCTCTGTCTTCTACACTCAGCGCCACGACGTAACGAAATAATTTCGTCGGTTATAACGTTTGCCACCTGTTCTATTCGAATCCGTGTCGACGTTTATCACCCGAATTAATCAGAAATTGTTGCGCGATGAACGTTTTTATCGATGCGTGTATCGAGATGTACGGCCCCCTCGCACGAATCGAGTCGAAGATTATTGGATTTTACGAAAGGAAAGGAAACCCACTTCCTCTGGCGCGTAAAGCCTTTGTAGACTATAGACTAAGAGAGGCAATGGCTACTATACGTGTTCGCGGATAGTTTGTGAGTAATGAGAGACGAAATATAAATTCTAAGAGTCTAAATATTTTATTTTTTGAATATTGGTAGCTTTTCCCTATTATATATTTTTGAATAGATTTCTTTTTTTTTGTAATAGAATTATAGAAACTACTTTTCGCAACATTTTTAAATAAAGAACTATTTAGATTTAATTCTTTAAGAAGATTATTTCTGTATGGATGAGTTTCGATGATATAAAAATGAACGTGTTCGTAATGGTTTAATAGTTTCTTATTTCTTTTTCTGTAAATTGAAAAACAGGTATGCTTCATAAATCGCAATAGCAGCCTCGCTTAGATCGTTAAATATGAACAGATAACATTGTCTGCAAATAGTTTATATACATTGTTCGCAGACAGTCGGACAATGATGCCAGATATTGCATGTGAACTGTCTACAGACAATGTCTTTTATTCTAGACAAGGCTTAACGATGATGAGCAAGTTATTCGTAACGGTTGTTGTGCTCCTTTAATATTACTTTTAGATTTTTTTTTTTTTTTTTTATAACAAACGTTTTTATCCATTTCGTTTCGACTTTCCAATGCTTTCGAATTTCCAAACTAATAATTTAAACAAATTTTCCCATTAGTTAAGAAATTTCTTTTTCCGGCAAATGAAATATTATATCGTTCGTTTATTTCAAATAACGTTGAGACTAAAGGAAAAGTTTACGAGTTTAACTTTTACAAAAAAATTATGATGATGATGATGATTATGATGAAGATTATCCTTTATTGTTAAATTCCATTTTCTAAATTTTTTAAGATTCTTATTTGAAGTAAATAAATTAACGATCAAATTTATTTTTTAAAAACTCAATTATCTTTATTCGATCGTGATTTATCATGGGAAAGAACAAGGGCAGAAGAAATCTGTACAAATACCTATCTCTTATATACCGCCGTTAATAACATCAAGCCAATGAAACGGGCATAAAAACTAACAAACTGAATAATGAATACTGATCTGTCGAGTTGCGAGGCGAAGGTTATCGTCGTTCGGGTAGATACGAGCAATAAACGAGCTTTTAAAGCCGGATAAATAAGATTCGTTCGTACTTAAACTTAACGAATCTCGAGAATTTATAATTGCAGACTGGAAGATAGGACACAGACTTGGATGAACTTGAAGTTTTTTTTCCTTTAACGAGATCAGGGAAAGTCGGATGCAAAAGTTTTTAACTAATAGCAGCTTATACTTGTGCACGAGACTTCTCTCGCGACACTTGGATCTATCTAATTTTACGAGACATTTGAGACTCGAAGTAATGACCAATCTTTATTTTTATATCGATAGAAAGGAATTTCGTTTTCTTTTTTTTTTTTTTTTTCTAAGAAGAGAGAGCGAAGAATAAATATTTTAAAGTATTATAACTTGGTTATAAAAAAAAAAATTGTTACAACAATCGACTCGAACTCATTTTAAAGCGTGAAATCTTTACTTTCACAATACTGAGTTCGTTTCCTTCATAAATGTTTTTATATCAAATAGAAAATAGAAGCAAATAGAAAAGTAAAGGTACTTTTCTTTCTTGAAGATTCTGAAAAATTCTATCGATTTTTTACAATGATCTTCTCGTTTTTTTTTTTTTTTTAATTTTCTTTATCCTTCTTTCATCTAATTTTAATATTTAAATAATTTCGAATAACTCGATTGAAAAAGATATCCATTACAGATTGAATTTTGCAAATTTTTGAGAAGAAAAGTATCTTTATCCTCTCTATTTGTTAGACACAATTATTGAAAACATCCGTTCAAAATTTTTTTTTACAACAGTATCGATTTTTCATCGATTCGTCTTCAATTGCTCTCATCCCCACGTAGTTCTTGCAACACAACACTCTTCTCATCGATCTTTGCTCACGTGTGAGAAGCGTATTAACCGTGTAAATAAAGAACAGCGCCAGGGGAGAAGCACGGGTTCAAGAATAAAATCTCGCAACTTTGACATTTATAAAGCGAGAAGTGAGTCGACCTAAATGAAACTGGACTCTCCTTTCTAATATTTTTCCTAGAATCGTTATCTTTGTTAGTCGATCGATGTAACGAGATTGGAGAAAGCGTGTTTTAACGCGTGATAGCATTGAAATCTTCCGTTTCAACTTTATCGAGTCATTGTCGCACAATAATTAATCACAACATTTTAGAAATTGTAAAAGGATGATCTGAGAAGAGAAAATGATCGTCAGGCGTATAAATGGCAATTCTAACATTCGTTTTACTTTGATTAATGATTTGAATCGTTGTTAATTGTTTCGAAAATTAAACGGATTGGAAAATTTTTTTCCCTGGAAAAAAAAAAAAAGAAAATATGTAGAAAATGATACTTTTGCTGCAAGTATTGATATATAAACGAGTGCTATTATCAGATAATATCGCGAAACGAAATATAAATAAGATTTATCCATGGTACTTGGAATTCCAGATATACTTTAATTCAGACAATATCTGTCGAGCATTGCCATACTATCTAGATTAGAATTCAATGATTCATCTCTTTGCCGAGCAGCGGAATCAAAGGTCAGCGTTCCTCTTTGACCACCTCTTCGTTCCAAGGAGAACGCATTTGAGCACTGATTTCGCGTTAATTATTCGCTTTCAATTAAGCGAAAAAGCTTTGTACCATCTCGTTTAACCTTTCGAATCTCTCTCTCTCTCTCTCTCCTTTTAATCCCTCTCATCTGTAAAAAATTATTGGATAAAGTTAACGAATGTGTGCGCCATCAGAGGTAAAGACAAACCGTATTTGATATTATTAAAAATTTGTTATAATAGAGAGATTTTATGCAGATTTTAGATATGAGAGTTCGATTTGCTTGACGCATCGGTGTGTTCGTTTCTTTTTTTTTTTTGAAACGATGATCGATAAAAATTTCCTTGTATCACCAGTTGTATCAACAAGATTATATATACCTCGGTTTGTATCTTCGCTCGAAATTTTTACCTTGCAATTTAATCATCGTTATATATCGTCTGACAAATTCGTTATCTAATAGAAAGAAACACAAGTGTATGTATTCATCCGATGTGGAGATAGAATGTTAACCCTTTGCACTCGAGTCGAACCAATACGATTTCTCGATTTAAAATGACTTCACATATACGAGTTAATATTTTAATATTTTACGTATCTTTACGTGTAAAGAAAGAATATATTTGTCGTTCATATTCTAAAGTTTATATCGTTGTTGTTTCGTGTGTCTTGTCACAGGTGGTTTGTCAAGTATTGCGATAATAAATATCTTTTTTCTTTTATCGAGAGCAAACCTTACAATTTTAACAACATGCTCTCGCCATTTATTATTCTTATCTTTTCATCTTATACTGCACTTCGTCGATTTCTCAACGAGTAGAAATAATTTCGTGTATTTCCACAAAAATACAAAATTCAAAAGCTTTGAAAGAATAATATTTCCATTCCCACGACTGTCCAAACTCCGAGCCAACGCCGAGAATGTAGTTCACATCACGGTCTAATTTCAGATAAAAAGGTCTAACAATTCGATGGTATATTAGGAATCTATTCGCGAGGAGGCGATATTTTAAAAAAAAATCGTAACAAAGATATCGAATTGCATCGATCCAAGTGTTTTTCATCCTGAGAGTCAGATCTTTAAGCGGGGATCGAGCGTTAAAAGTTTGCAGCAGCTAATTAATCATTTATTTAAAAAGAAAATAATCCGTGAAAGATACACGGATTATTAAAAAAAAAAAAGAAATAGCTAAGAATATCAACGATCCCCAAGATAAAATTTCGATCGAGAAAGATCGAAGCGTCGAGCGATCGCCTTTGACGCTTTGTTTCTTATTGAAAACAGAAACTGATGATAAAAATATCGATGTTTCATAATGCAATAACTCGTGTGTCGCTATCCTACATTTTATTATTACAAATATATACGCATATTAGTATTCTAATCTTGTTATATTTTCTTTCCTGCTTAAATATGCGTATATATAAAATAAATAAATAAAAGATACATATATGTGTAATATAATATACAGACATTACATAGATTTTCGCCGATCAAGATATTGAGGTGCTTGGAAAAAATTTACCTATAAATGAAATAAATTAATAAATTTCCAGAGATGTGTTGCCGAAAAAAAATTCCTAATCGATTGGCAACCTTCTCAAATACAAATGTAACGAGCGCAAAGGATGGTTAAATCTCTCTTTCGCGGATAGATTTCCATACTCGATTATCCCTCGTCGAAACGCCGCTGTTCCTCGAATCGAATTGCTCGTGAAAAAATCGCAAAAGCTGCACCGATACCGAGAAGAAGAAGCCTTTGAACCGACTGCTCCTCTCCTCTCCTCTCAGAAGACGGACTCGAAACAGGGAGAAAGAGAGAGTGGGCGCAGTTCCAGAAAAAACAAGGGAGACTTTCCGGCGTCGAGACGCGACGTTAAAGTGGCTGTCTCTGTCTCTTTCGAGACGAGTAGAGAAGGCTCTGGTCGTCGTTCCATTTCGAACAGAGCCGAAGAAAGCAGGAATAACGAGTGCGTCCCCTTGGTACAACCGATTGACTCGCGTTAAACTCGCGGAGTGGCCTCGGGGGAGGTCAATTGGCGGTGACGTCACCGGCGCAACACGATCAAATGGCGAAACACGCGATAAAAATCAGAATAACCAAGAAACCAAAATAATAATAATAAAAATCGAAATAACCAAATAATCAAAATAATAATAATAAAAATCGAAATAACCAAGAAATCAAAATAATAATAATAAAAATCGAAATAACCAAGAAACCAAAATAATAATAATAAAAATCAGAATAACCAAGAAACCAAAATAATAATAATAAAAATCAGAATACCAAATAATCAAAATAATAATAATAAAAATCGAAATAACCAAGAAACCAAAATAATAATAATAAAAATCAGAATAACCAAAAAATCAAAATAATAATAATAAAAATCGAAATAACCAAGAAACCAAAATAATAATAATAAAAATCAGAATAACCAAGAAACCAAAATAATAATAATAAAAATCAGAATAACCAAAAAATCAAAATAATAATAATAAAAATCGAAATAACCAAGAAACCAAAATAATAATAATAAAAATCAGAATAACCAAGAAACCAAAATAATAATAATAAAAATCAGAATAACCAAGAAACCAAAATAATAATAATAAAAATCAGAATAACCAAGAAACCAAAATAATAATAATAAAAATCGGAATAACCAAGAAACCAAAATAATAAATAAATGAATTTGTTTAGAAATATTTTAAAATAAAGCTTCTAACTTTATATAAGATTATAAAATTAATATATATATTTCTTTTCAAATAATTCTTCAATTTTATTTTTATTTATAAGATAATCGTTTATATAGTTTAAATAAAACATTATATTTTCAATATGAAAATAATTTTATTAAGTTTATAAATATATTTATAATTTATATTCATAAATCAAATTTTTTTTAACGTATAATAAACTAAATAAAGCTAATAGGTTCATACCCTGTCGATAAATTTTTATATAATTTTATATAAATTCTACAACAATTATAAAATTGGAAGAAGAAAGAAGCAACCGTGTCTTCCTCCGTGAAGATCGGATAGTTTGTTATATCGAGGATGCTATTTTTAATTATCGATTTAATTATTACTTTCTCGACTGGGAGAGATAGAGAGAGAAGGAAATTTTATGAGGAATTCTCGGTCAAAAATATTGGCGCGCGTCCTTCTTCCATATATTTCGATCTCGATAATCGTAACGCAAATTACTCCATCTGCAACAGTGATTAATGGATAGATAGATCGATTAACATTTTGTCGAGCTATTGAAAAATCGCGCATCAACGACGTCCATTTATGCAAACTCTCGTTGTCGATTAATCGGCGAATAGTATCCGTCTTAGAACTTCTCTTCCTTGGCATTTTACAGAAGACAGCCAGTCGATGAATAAATTGAACACTCGCGTATATATAAAACTCGAGCAGACTTGTCATTCACTCACTTTTATTAACGACGCCGAGCGGACAGCTGTTGCGATTACTCGAACAAGATGGACGAGGCTCGTTTCTTAGAATCTATGATCCGGGTGCGTCGTCTAATCGCGTGCAATTAACGAGGAGGCAATCATCCCGCCGATAATGAATTCTCTTTGTGCTGTCATCGCGCCCGTATCTCCATGTAAAAAGTTTCCTTGAAACGGCGCAATGTTGCTCGCTCGCAATGCGTTGGATTTCGAGTGGAAAAAATTGGAGATGCGAAAATTTGTATAAATATCGTGAGTTATTGGCAAATGATTCAATGCCTTTTTAATAAAAAATTGTCTCGATTATTTTTTTAAAAATTAAATTTAATCAACGAAAATCGAAATGGTTTGATTTTATTGAAACTTTATATTCGAATTCTTTAGATTCTTTTCCAACCTTTCTCTGTGACCACGTGTCACACATATGTTACGCATTACTCGCTTTTCACGACTCGATATCACGTGTATGCGTATTACGTTTCACTAAACGACATCTTATTTATTTCCATTAGAAATATTTCTATACATCTGGACACAATTATCTCTATGGTTTCGAATTGCGACCTTATTATTTTCTTTCTTTCTTATAAATTTTCCTCCCTAAATTGATCTGTGAAAAAAAAAGAAAGAAAGAAAAACGAAACTCTCTCTAAAAATGTATTACAAGTGTGCATCTTTAATCGCAAAATTGATTAGGTGCTTTGAAAGTTATTCTATCCGAAACGGCCATACGGGCGACACAACACCGTCCATAAATCGAAAGGAGGAATCCGCGTTGAATTTCAATTCGCACGAGTGGTTGAATGTCGTGGACGAAATACGGCGGGGATTAGACGGGGCACACCGGTATTCCCAGCAGAGAAGAGGCAAAGAGCGTGATTATTCGATCGATAGAATGTTATCGGAGGCAGCGTGTTGCGTGTATTATGATATATCGTTTCCCATTTCAGAGGTAGAGGAATAAATTCTAGGACACCCAGTAAATCGATCGATTTCTCGTAGAGAGACAGAGAGAGAAGTACGTACTTATTCGAAGAGGTTAGGTCAGGTTATAGATACACACATACACACATACATATATATATATATATATATATGTTAAACTTTCTTGTTGCGAGTGCTCTTTGTAATACTTCCTCTCTCGCTGAAATTCTGAAACTGTAATAAAAATTTCGCGAAATTTTCTTTGCACGTCCCGCGATCGATCAACGGCTCTGTCGGTATCGGATCTCAAACGAAGCGCGAACGACCGTACCGACGCACTTTGAAATCGAAAACTGTTGCAATCGTTGACAACGATATTAACTTCACGGCCGATTCGCCGTGATATTGACGAATAACAAGTTTGGAATTGGTCGAACGGTTTTTTAAAGGGTTCGCGAAATTCCATCATCCGGTAATTCCTCTTTTCTTCGCGTTTCGCGTCCCCTTCGAAATTGCATTGCACGCGAGATTTTATTACACTCGAGACGATATTTATCGATCGAACCGAAACAGGATTCACCACCAGCAACGTGATCGTCGTTCGAAGATGTATTATCGGTCGAATAAGGAACGGGAACCGATAATTCATCGATAGAATATCGCCGGTTTAGAGGTCTCGATTACAACGGGCAACCGGTGGAAACGGTGTTCGAACGGCACGGAGCCTGGTTTAGCAGCTAAACACGCATTTGTCAGTTGACGCAGATCGAGGCCCGTGATAGCGTGTTACACGATGATTTGCGGCGTAGCTGCGCGCGAATATTGTACGGGAGGTAGTTTTCATTCGCAACGCGTTTTACATGTTCCGGCTGGTGATTTTGGTGCAGAGAGATTCCGGAGTCGTCGTACCGTGACCGCCGGTTTTACTGTTATGCTTTCAAGGCCGTTAACTCACACACCCACCGCGCGAGCTAAGGCTGTACGAGGGACGCTACGATTAAGCAAACTTCTTGGCATTTTAATCGTTTGTTCGCCCATCGAAAACATGATTTACTTGTTGTAAGGGAAACGATCCTTATTAATTTTTCTTTTTCTTTCTTTCTTTTTTTTTTTAACGGGGAAAAACGTTTTAGCGTCTTTTTTTTTTTTTTTTTTTTTTAATTAGCATCCTTAATTTCTGCTCTTATTAAATTTATTCCTTTGTTATCAAGATGTGCGTCATGGAATACTTTATTTTTCCTTCTACATTTTTTTTTTTTTTAAATTTAATCTTTCTTGTATAAATATTTAGATGTGAATTGAGATTAATTGCAAATTAATAAAATTTTGTAATACTTTTTTCCAAGATATTTCTTTTATTTTTCAAGAATTCGAAAAGAAAGAATAATTTTGAAAGAAAATAAGAAACGTTACATAAAGTATCTGTAAATATCCGCTTCTAAACGGACATTTGTCGTATTATCATGTATCAAACAAATTTCACGTTGGAAAAGACAGAATGTTATTTTGAAAAAATTTACTTCGAATAAAGTAAAAAAAGCAATCGATATTTGTAAGAGAATGTTTGCGCAACATCTTTTCTTATTTTATTCCCGACTATAGATCGTATTACTGCAATTTAATCAGAGAAATAAAAAAACATGTAGCAAAATCAATTGAGGAGACTAACATCTAGCTAGGAATGTTTCTAGCTAGTGTCTAGAATGTTGAAGCTTTGATGAAATATTCATTGTATATACTGTTACGCGATTGCTATGGATATTATCTACAATTATGTTACAGGTAAACTGTTCTCTTAATTAATAATTTATAATTGCTCGAAAGTTTGAAAGTTAAGGAAAATTAGCATTGATACGGTTCATAACATTGTAGATAACAATTTTATTACGGGAATAATTAATTTGATAAATTTAAGGTTTGTAATATCATTTATTAGTCTTAAAGTTTTATTCAAAGGAAGATGATGATAAGAGAAATTACAGTAAAACTACTCCGGTATCCGGGCAAGGGACGAGTTTCAAGGCCTTCCGTTAGATAATTGAAAGTGGATAGTGCTATATATATATATATATATGCGTACCTATTTATGATAACGAATGGTGAAGAAGAGGGCATGATTCAACTAATATAATAAAACAATAAAATTATAATAACGTGATAATTGCACGATGCATCCGTGATAAGATAAAAGGAAGCGAACGTGAAACGATGTAGATAATGGAATATTACACTTTTTATTTACATATAGACAACGTACATTTAATTTTTTCCAAACTGCAGCCAACCATGGATACTTGGAAATTATAGACATTAAAAATGCAAATAGGATTTATTCACAACCGAATGTTAATGTTATATACATATGCAAGAAGATAAGTAACACTTTGACTTGGAAATAATAAAATCGGCGTTAAAAATTTTTAATAATATTAAAATGTTACGTTAAATATTGCATCCAACGTTATTAATTACAATCTCGTATAACAAGCGATATCCAGATGAATAAAAATCGTATATATATATATCTTATCTTAGACACAAATAAGTCTATTCTAAATTTTTCGTTCAAAATTTATTATATCACAGCCAATTCGAGGGAGTCAACAATCTGGCTAAAATTTGATAATAACCAGTGTCAAAACCATCGAATTGAATCAAGATTCCCTGCCCATATCGAGGGCCATGTTCGTGACATTTTGCACACACACACGCGCACACGCACATATATATATATATCTCTCTCTTTCGTTCTCACCTCATCTCTCGATTAGGCTTGGCGAGTGGGCGCATAGGTGCACTCTGTGTAGGTGGGGCATTGAAGCTTTATCGGTCGTAAACACGCGAGTAATTATCGTGGCCGGCCATCTTGGCCCGCAGGCACGTCACATCCGGTCACTGACCATTCAATCGTCGCGATCCAAAGCCACGGCTAATAAATTATTCAGAAACAATGGGGACATCTGCTGAAAATCCAACTCGACTCGTGCCGTTAACCTCCTTAATGCCCGGGATTACTGAATGAGAATTAACTACCATTTTCTGGCGCCCAGGCAAGTTCAAGGTTTTCCCTAGCTCGAGCACCGGTTCTTGGACAAGAACATGATTTGGTGGTAAATTTGTGAGCTTGTATACAGGGTGGTCAAAAAGTTTTTGGATTTTTAAGGTGGATGCTGTTTTATTTTTAAAGACAATCTTTTCTTTTTCGGTTGAACACCGCCGTTTCTCCTGAGTTATCGATTATCTTTTATATTTTACATAGAAACAGATCATAGAAACAGATCACGAACATTTCTTTTCTTCATTTGATAATTCTGTAATCTATTTGCCAAATCGATCACCAACTTATTTCTTTTCGTGTCCAAAATGTGTGTAACGTAAAGTAACGAGATGTGACAAACAAACATTTCATTTTATCATATTGATTTAACACGAGAGAAATTCATTGAAACGAGGGATTTTTATATATTTTTTGGCGAAATTGTAATTTATTAAAAATAGATTTGTGTAATTTTTTGTAAAAACTGTAAGAAAAGAAGAGAATGATACGATATATAATATTCATTATATCGTGCAGCACGTTTTAGAAATTTTCTCCTTCGTTCAACGATTTCACTATTTTCTCCTAAAAATACGAGCCGCATTTTTCACCATTTTTTGCGTAACTTTAACACTTAAAATTTCTCCAAAAGTATTCGTTTATAGGGATTCGAGTGATTGAAAAAAAACGAGAGAGAGGATATGAATCAGATAAAGAATCGGTGTCACACTCGAAACACTATCATTTCATAATACAGAAATCATTTGATCGATCAAGTAATACGACACGATTCATTTAGAGCTTTTGTACTTTCTTCCAGGTTTTCAAAGTTTAGGCAAAGATCTTTCTATCCTAAACTAAATCCTAGATTTGTTGAAATATTAGTTCTGATTTTATGATCTCTCTTATTTTTTATATCTTTTGCTGCATCCATGCAATTTTTAATGCTTTTATATTAATAAGTATCGAATTTTACTAGTAGATTAAAATAAATCTTTGAAACAAAATATCCTGGATAATCGTAAATTCTATCTAAGAATAAGAAGAGATACGGTTGATTACCCAATTAGATTACATTATTGACTGTGAAGATAAACTAACTGTAAAGAGGAAATTTTCTGGACGATGCGATACATCGACGATTTCTTCGCGATATTCCTTTTAGTTTCTTATATTCGCAACATGAATTCGGATCTTACGGATATTTTGGATTTACGTAGCGAATGATTCGTTTACGATGAAAGGTGCAAACACTGTTTTCGCTTACGTTTCATTTCAAAGTGAATATTCAAAGAGACCGAGTAGAAGAAAATACTAGATATCTTTTATATTTTATATAGAAACAAATCTTGCAGACAAAATTGATATTAGAAAGATATCAACGAATCAATTTCTTTTCTCTATTTGATAACTCGTGTACAATCTATTTGCCAAATTGATCGCCAGCTCACTTCTTCCTCTTCTTTTCGTGTCTAAAATGTAGATTCCTAGCAATGAGAATGTGGCCAACAAACGTCTCATTTTATCTTGTCACATTTTTTTGTTATCAACAGCTAAATTTATTGATATGATTTTGACAATAGTATAATAAAAATTCGACGATATTAAGTAAATTTCCTACAAAAATCAATCTCGAATTAACAGAAATGTGAACTTCATTTATTATTTTTTCACGCAAATCAATCTTCGTCGAGAAACTGCGAAAGAGTATAAGACAAGCGCATCTTCTGTCGGAAGTTCGTCACGTGTTGCCCATACGTGGGATCCATTTTTATTTTTCTAGAGACCTCCTCGCCAATTCTCGTTAACTTCTCGGCATCACGAGAAAAACCGTGTCGTGGAACAGCGCCAGTGGCTCTCAACCAACTCTTTCCACCCTCACATCTTCTTCACGACTTGACCCCTCTTTTCATGCATTTTTAATGCCTTTAGGTACAATAAAAAATACTTATTTAATTTTCATTCCTCTTTAGAATCTGAAAGTGTGTTTTTGAAACATCACGATCATGTTACTATGATCACGTTGAAATGATTACACCTCAATACACGTGTAATAAGAGTGTAAAAACTCTATGCTTCCAGATAAATCATGCACGGATCGAGCGCGCAGCGATGCTCGACGAGGATGAAACAAGCTAATTGAAATGCAAGCGAAAGAAATCGAACTCGCTCGTACAGATTGACCCAGTTCGTTGATCATCGATCCCTCTTTATGAAAGACGTGCCGTTTTAATTCGAGCGATGCCTGAACCGCATACACAACGTTCCTCATCCTACTTCATTTTCTACTCTTTGTCATTTCCACTTTCTTCCTCCTCCCCCTTTTTTTTTTTACATCTAACGAAGAGAATATTTTTTAATGGTATTGAGCAAATTATAAACGAATTTGTACAGGATCGCTTTCTTTCTCGAAAAATATTACTTTGATTAATAACACACTGTTACTGTTTATGGAGAATTAAGAATAAATTCTATTGCTGAAGAGCAATATTAGATGCATTATTCGGATATATTTTATCGATAGTTAAGATTTAAAGATTCTCAAGTATATTTCTCTCATCTCTGCTAAATTCTATTTTATTTCTCTACGCATTATCTCCGTGTAAAATAGATAGAAATTAATTTTCGTTTGTGTTACGCAATTATTACGAAGGAACTGGCTGCGCGAACACTTTCTTGACCCATTCGCTGCTATATTCGTAGAAAGCGGCCGAACAACCGTCGAGGTTGTGGCAAAAAGCAAAAGGGAGGCGTATTATCGACGGTGAAAGCGTTAATCGATTCTTTGGATCGAATTGGATTATGGCGGTCGAGTTGTATCGAACGAGTGGTCCTTTTTGCCGAGGTTCCATAAAATTATAGAAATATATATTAGTTCAATTAGTTTGAGATCACCACGAAACGTGATAGACACATTTTTTTAAAATAATGTCTCTGAAAGAGGAAAATATTCGCGAATTTTAATAAATAGACTAATGAAAGTTTATGGAGAATTTTTGAATGTATGAAAATTTATGATGTAACGAGTGTAATGTAAAATAAGAACGAAGCAAATATTCAAGTTTCGATTTTTTAATCGCGCTAATGTAGTAGATATCGAAACATATCTATGGAAATTCTCTGTTTTAATATTCAGATCTGTAACAGAAGTGTTTTCGTATCGTGTTAATATCCAAGAATCGATGAAAAATGACGATTATCGACGAATATTAAGATTAAGTGACATAGAAATGAAATACAAAGTCAGAGTAGACTTTGTAGGATAGCAATTACGAGAATTTTTTTGAATTTGAAATTTATAAAAAAAAAAAAAAAAGATGCAGGATTCATGTCCCGTGAATGACGACACGAGTGTAAAATTGTAGAAGTGAAAAAGATAAATTGAAAATATAAAATTCCTCCTTTAAAGGTTTTTCGAGTTTGAAAAATACGAGAGAAACGTTTAATTCGAGCGAGTACCACACGAGTAAGCTATCCTACAAAAATAAGCAAAAGATATAAAATAAAATTTTATATCAAATCCTCGTGAAATCGCCAAGTTTCTGAAAAAAAAATTCATTCCAATTCATTCTCGCTAATTTTCAGAATTTTTCGAAGAACTTGATCTGCTCGAAAATGAAGAAATTTATTATAAATCACTCTCTCCCCTCGTAGTCGTAAATAAAACATTCCATACGCTGCAACTTTCAAACTACTATTTAACTTATAATAGCATACAATAATCCCTCGAACAAAAATAAACGAACGCGGTCGAGCGTCTACTTTCCCTCTATCACGCTAACCAAAGTGAGAATTCTACGAAACACCTATCTTCTCCTCCACCAAACACTATATATATATATATATATATATATATATATATATATAAAACGCTATATTATAAACATCTGTCATTGCATTACTTCTATTAAATTTTAAACAAAAATTTCGAAAAAAATGAACTGTCGTCGAATCGACGATTCGTATGGACACCAACTCGCGCGAAAGAAAGAAAGATCAGCGTTTCACGAGTAAATTAGGCGGTCGTCGCTTGGCATGGGGCCTCTGGAGGGGAGGAGAGAAGAGTAAGAAAAGGAGATCTCTTGGCCGGCGGCCAAGACCGTTTTTTTTATTCCTGTACCGGGTATCTCTCTCTCTCTCTTTCTCCTGTCCTCTCCCCCCCCGATCGCCATTTCCCACCGCTTTCGCGCACGAAATAAGTTTATCAACAAACGCGCGGGAGATCCTCGCCAGTTGCAGGGAGCGCCGGCAGAAATAGAGCGGCTCGAAAATAACCGCCAAGCGAAACGAGACGAGACGCTCGTCGAGAAACCGTTTTCCGATCTTCTTCTTCATTCACCGATCATCTCTGTCTTTTCTTTCTCGACCACTTCTCGATTATATGAGTGGCGTAAAGAAATGAGAGAGAGAGAGAGAAAGAGTGATAGAATTTTGTTTAGAACAAGCAGTGTATTTGAATTTATAGTTAAAGTATTTTGTATTCGAAAAATGTCCATCCGTGTTTGTTAGTTTAAAATTATTTGTAAAACTTGTGCTTGTTTTGTTCTGTGAATGGATTCAATCATATATTAATTTAATGTGTTCTTTTATTCATACGATTAGAAAATAGAATAAAATAATAATTGGGGGATCAGTAAAACTATAATTTTAATTAATTTAATAAACGTCAGATTTGGTAAAAGTTCTAATTGTAGTTGCAACCGAGTGAATAATGGACGATAGGAAAAATAATATATACGTATATGTAAAAAGATTGTGAAACGTTGAATTCAATCGCGCTTTAACAATGTTGTTATATGTCATTATTAATGAATATTGATCAATTGGATATTGATATTAATGAATACTGACTTTTTTAATCGTAATATTATTTAATTATTTTTATTAATTTATTAATTCGTACTATTTTATATCATTTTATTCGTTCTTTTTTTCCAAAATAAAAGATACACTTTTCAAAAAATTATGGTAAATGACGTAATATTGGCTACTATTATTATAAAATACAAGTTATACCTAATAATTCTTGCACCGAGACAAGACGAACAACTTGCTATAATCATTAGTTGAGAACAGAATATGTAGATAATTCATGCACATAACCAATTCCAAAACTTTCTAACAAAATGAATTCTCATATAATTATTCATGAATCAATTGTAATACATTCGGACAAAGTATTTAAATACCTACTAAATTCCATCATATATAATTTTATCCTCTAAAATCAAGTCTGGAGAAGATTCTCCAGTTATCCATCTGACCAGAAATTAAAATTGCTTTGATCTTATCTTAACAAAGAATCGTTTAAAGAGATAAGAAGCGAGAAATATCAGAATTTTTTCTTTTTTCGTCAGATATGTAACACTTTTTCTCAATATTTTTATTTTTACAAACACGACTTCTTCCATTAAGAATAAAAATATTCATTTCTTCTTATTATATAAAATTAAGAACTAGAAAAATTTATTTATTATATTACTCGATCGATCGATTTAATTTTTTTCCCTATCATGATGATATTATTTAAAAAATTACATCGACAAATTGAATACGATCTACAAATTTTTATTTTTGCGTAGCTGCACTAGTCACACAATCATCTATTTGAAAAAGAATTTGTTCGCGATATATATAAGCTAATTTTTAAATATTGAAAAATTAATTATTTATTATTATTTATTAAATTCTACCAACTACGCATCTCCTGAAAAATGATTATAAAATTAAAAACCAACCTTCAAAGTTGAATTACTCTACTTCTTGCTTAACACACTGCTAATATCGATTATAATTTAATCAATTTTCCAAAAGAATTTTTCGCAGTAAAAAATTTTTCAAATTAAAAAAAAAAAAAAAACAAAACGATTGTTATTTTGAATCCATTAATAAAAACACGTTCTCCTTTATGTATACCGATTGCATAGAATTTCTGTTTTTTCTCTCTCTCTTTCTCTCTCTCTCCCTGCCAAAGCACAACGCCATCGAATCGTCGGCGGAGCCAAGGGTTTGCGTTTCATCAGGTTATTCCACGTTCAAAACCCGTGACGGGATATCGACAGTGCTCTCGTCGGTTAATCGTCCGTCAAACACGGGAAATGAAATCTGCCCGGAACTGTCGCGGTTAAACATTGCCCCGGGATTCGACTTTTTACCCGACGGGAGAGGGAGGTGGAAAAAAAAAAAAAAGAAGAAAAAAAGGGGGGGAAAAAAAAATTCCACGGCGAAACGTAAATCCAGCACCCCGGCAAAAGGATGTAGGGGGAAAAAATCCGAAACGCAAATAAAAATTTCACCATGACGAAAATTCATATCCCGTCCCGGTTATTTTTCCACGAAATCCTAGAAACGTATCCCGTGACTTTCAATAGCGCGCATGCGCCACCGTCAGGAATTCTATTTCTTTCCAACGAGAAGTTCGTTAAATATTCGACTCGTTTCACTCTCACACGCGACTGAATTATTCATCTGTTTTGTTAAATTTGTTAATCGGGAAAAATCTTCAGGATTCTGGTTGTATTAATTCGATCAAAATTTGAATTTATACCGAATATTTAATAATTGGGGATATAAGTTCAATTATTTATTGCTTTACAATCAGTTTTTATAGGTCTAATCCGATTGAGAATAAATGGCGGTTAATAATTAATCGATACGATGCTCGTGTTTCGATCTGTCTTATTTTCTATATCTTTTTTTGATGCTACTCGATTATATATAAAATATCATTGATAATACGTTGTCAATATACGAAATGGAAAAATTATTATGCAAAAATATATACGATTAAGACTTACTTGTTAACTTATTGAGTAATTGAAATTTGTACTGGAAGAAATTTCTAGTAGAATAGATAACTCTTTTGTCCGTAATATCCATAAATCGATCGATAAAATATTAATTCGAGAATATTCAATCAAGGAATAATTACATATATATTCAAGATTTTAAACAATTTTTATTCACGTATGTAACCGTCGAACAACTTTTCGAGATATAGACACCACACTATCGAAAACAAGCCAACAATTATCGATCCGCATTAAATTTATTCACACCGTTCTACCGAGAATTCTATTCTCGACACGATTCGTGGTGTTCGTGGTTTTATACGTAACACTTTGATCAATGCACGAGCAGCAACTTTTCGAATAATCGAAGACGAATAATCCAGACAGATGCAATTTGTTTCACGATAGCGCCATATTGAAATCGCCATATTGAAATTTCAATCGTAACCGAGTGAGCCGGATCGATTATCGACCGAGCTCTCGTTTCGAGACGCGTCAAACTTCATTGACCTGCTTCGAGACAAAGTCGAAATGTAACGCAATGTAAACAAAGTATATTTCGCAAAACGAAATAACCTAACTTCATCCCTCTAACGTTATAACATATTACAACTCAATAAACAATTAATCCTATATATTCGAATCGATCGCCTCGAAACATCGTTCCATTTTTTTTTTCCTTCCTTCCTTCCAACAATTCTCGAAAATTTTAACCTAGAACGACGATTGATACGGCTTCCTCCCGACCGAAACGAATGGGAAAACGATCTTTTATTTCTTGCTTTTCGATTCCCATTCGAAACAATAATCGGGTAAAGTTTGTTCCTGGCGTGCCGGGAATAATAGCGGGAGGCGAGTTAAAATGTAAAGCAAAGTACGTTGGCGCTGTTCAATTACGCAGAGCGTAATGCATGGATACGCGGCAGAGGGCCGAGGTGGGACAAACCGCAGTCGCTAGGAGACGCGGAACGTCGAGTTTGCGAATCCAGCTTATCCACGTTACATGCACGCGACCGTGTATATTCTGGCTACACGTATATATATATATATATATATATATATATATATATATATATATATATATATATGTATGTATGTATATATGTATGTATATATAGAGGTCTGTGCATCGGATAAACGCACCACCCCACACACGTATGCAACACCGCGCGCCGCCGTTGCCCGCTCGAGTGCTTCTCCCCCTCCGGGTAATAACAGTAAATCCTTGGTAATAAATCCCTCTCCCCTGCCTCCGTTTCCCCCGGCCTCTCCTCCTCCTCCTCCTCCTCTCAGCCGTGGCCTTTCTGCCTCCTCCACCTGCCCGTGTTCCTCGTTTTCCTTCGTTCCCTCTGCTGCTGCTGCTGCTGATTTCTCCGACTGTTGCCATTTCCGTCCTTCTTTCTGTCGCGTATTTGCGAACGGATTATCGCGCCCCTGGCTTACTTTTTTTCCAACGATAAATCGTTATCGCTATCGAAGATGGAAGATTCATTTTTCTTTTTTTTTCTTTTTTTTTTCCTTTTTTTTTTTTTTTTTTTTTCAAATGAATTTTAATTATTACGCGTCGACGTATATGACGGATATACGTATTATAGGGGTTTTGTGTGTGTTTTTGAAAAAAAAGAGGAATTAATTTTTTTCACAAATGTGGACAATTTTATGGTAATAAAAATAATAAAAGAGAGGAAAGTAAATGAAATAAAAGATATTACATAACGGTGCATAACGTTTCTTTCTTTCTTTTTTTTTTTTTTTTGAAAAGGATCGATGTAATTATTCGAATAAATAAATAAGAAGAATATATAATTTCTGGAAAGGCAAGATCACGGATCGGACACAATCGATTTTTCAAACAGCGGCAGAGAATCTTCTTATTAATCCTGTTTTTCTCGTACGTATTTTTCTTGTGAGAATAAAGGATCGTTAAAATTATCGCGTTTCCAAGGTCAAACTAATAAAACGAAAAGAGTTATTTCAATCGTTTGTTCGCGACGTGTTGTCGCGAATAATTCCCTCTACAGGTATCCGCGTCTATCGAATCAATGTAAAATTCCGTGGAAGAGTTTTTGTTGGGCTGGCACGAAAGGTAGAGTAAGGGCTGGTGGTGGAGGCCAATTTTCCGAATTCAGTGTTTGCTATCGAATATCGAGGATTCGATCGAGGTCAAGGAGATGAAAGCAGTGTCGGTGGAACGCGAATCTCGAAGGTCGATCCCGGAGAATTATTTGCCCGATGGAAGAAGACTGCTGTTTCGCCGATTGCTTTCTTCCATTTCGTTCGTTCGATCGATTCGAATGGAGGGGGGGGGGGCGGAATGTTCTGCTCTTTCATTGGATTAGTTCTAATTCCGAGTTTTTTTTTTTTTTTTTTTGGTTAAATTCGATCCTTCTTTCTTTAAAATAGATTAGACAGAAGATTATAATCATGGAAAATTTGTTATAACAATAAATAATTTTGGAGAATCGTTATAGAAATAGAATTATGTTAACTCTTTCAACTCGACGATTATTATTCTTTCTATCGTTTGAAGACGCAATTATTGTTTAAACGAGAGAATTTCAATTTCGTTATTTTCCTCTACTCACCTTTTAAAAATCTCGTATATAATAATTTACCAATTAACTATTACAACGACGTTAACGAATAGGTTGAAAAAAATTAATCAAACATCATAATTATACATCTCTCTCTCTCTCTCTCTCTCTCTCTCTCTCTCTCTCTCTCTCTCTCTCGTTTCAAAATTTTTATAATACAATTTAGCGTGAAACGAGACAAAGGAAAGAAAGTATTTTCGCTTTAAAGTATATTTATCATCATCGTGCGAAAAAATTCGTCGTAACGGATATCAGTTTCTCCAGTACGCGAGAGGACGCCCTAATTCCATAATCCTATTACTTACGAGGCAAAGGTATATTACGTGGCGCAATATAATCACACGTTCGAAATACGCTTAAAAGTCATCGAACGTGCCGTCGTCGAAGAGGAGGCTATAGATGTTCGCCTCTGTAATTGCTTACGTGACACCACGGCCGTCATAGCAACTGACTACTACGTCGAATCGATCGACCTTAATCGACAAGGATGAACAAGGGTACGCGAACAACCTTCCACTTACCGCGTAAACACGGGACACTGTTACTCGATCGATAAAAGTGATTACACGTTGAACGACGCGTATAAAATTTACGCCAATATTTCGAATATACGACATTCCCTCGAATTCCTTCAACGTTGAATCCGAACGAAGAATGTATTCGAAATGTATAAAGCAAAAACCCTTCGTAGATGTAGATTTCTTTCTTACTGAAACTATTTATTACAATTTCCTTAATATATTCGAAAATATCCTCTCAACAGTGTCTCCATCCAAAATGTAAAATATTTTATAAATAGAATTACTTAAGGGAACACCAATATACCTTTTTTAAGTACACCGAATGACTATATTCTTCTGATTTTAATTTTCTTTGTTATTTGGAAAATTAAAGGGAAAAGATAAATAGAAATCTGATCTTTTATCGTTTCGTGCTTTAAAAAGGCATTTATTATATTATTATAATTTAGAAAAAGAATGTAACAAACGAAAAGATAATACAAATTTTAGACGTACAAGTTTGGAAATACTAAGATCGAAATAATATAAATAGCGGTAATAATCGAAACATGTACGAATTTCGGAGAGTGGGGAACGTAATAACATTGAGGGAGAAGGAGAAATGGGCAGACGGTGTTTATACTTCGAACCGTGCGCACCTGTCGCTTGATCGATGGATTCGAAAATTTTCGAAATTTCTTCACGTGAAATTCTCGTGCCACGAGTTTTTTTATTTATTACTTTCATTTCATTTTATAAATTAATCGATTGTTTAATTGAAAAGACGCAAAAGGATTGTTTTAAAAATAATAAATAAAGAACACATACATTCCACAATTTTTATTTTATCTCTTTTCTTTTCTCAAATTTCAATACTACATACATTCTATATCAACCTGTATTCCAATATACATATATACATAAATATAATTTCCTCTCCAATTTTCCTACGATATCGTTTCGAATTCATCTGTCTCCTAATGCTTACCAATTATTCTAATCAACCAATTGCGCCAATTCCCTCGAACGGAACGAGAATCCCAAAATGCAAGGCTGTGCACCCCCCCCCCTCCCCCAACCAAAAAGTAACCAACGTTTATCGTTATCGTTCCAGAGAAGAACTCGGCGCGCAACAGTCGGCGAAGACGGGTGAGCGAGGGTGGTGGAAGCCGCGAGAAGGACGGCGAGAGCAATCTATCTACGCGGCAGCAGGAGGACAGGGAGAATAAAGGCCCGCCGTCGGGCAGGCCGAGCAACCGTATACCACGGACCGTGTTGGAGGAGGCGAACAGCGCGGCGTCGAGCAGCACCACCAACGCCTCGAAACTCCGGAAACGTGGTACCGTGGTGAAGAGCCCGGTCGAGAATCAAAGACCTGTACGACGAAGGCCGAGGCCGGCAGGAGGTTGCCAGGAGGCGAAGACAGAGGGGGAGGATACACCCGCCGTCGAGAGCAACGTAAAATCGTGCGAGAAGGAGGAGGAGGAGCGGTTGGGCGGCAGATCCGAGGAGGAGAATCGGGGTGGCGACGGTGAGGAGGAGGAGGGCGAGGAGGACGAGGAGGAGGATCGGGGGGAGCGTTGCTGCGATCCCCTGACTAAGAGGCTCAGGACAAGCCCCGTCGGTGCTGCTGGCAGAAAGCTTAGGTCCGAGCGGAAAGGTGGGAAGGGGGGTTGTTGCGGCGGGTCCGATCTCGAGGAAACGGAAGAGGAGGGGAGGAGGGGGAGGAGGAGGAGGAGGAGGAGGAGGAGGACAGAGGAGGAGAGGAGGAGGTCGAGAGGAAGAAGCTCGAGGAGAACGAGGAGAGCGCCCAGTCGAGGGAGAGGGACAGGGAACCGGAGCCACCACCTCCGAACAAAGTAGATCCCGGAGGCGATCGCACGACGCTCAACAGGGTTGTTCAACAGGGTCAATTTAACGCGGCGGATCGAAGGGTTGGGGCGAAGGAGGAGGAGGAGGGAGAGAAGCAGGAGGAGGAGGAGGAGGAGGAGGAGGAGAAGGAAGAGGAGCAGCAGGAGCAACAGCAGCAACAAGAGAAGCGGCAGAACCAGCAGCAGCAGCAGGTGTTGGTGAATGGATCGTTGCTCGCTGACACATCGTCGTCGTCGTCGTCGTCGGTGGTCGTCGCCGAGAGCAACGTCGAGGGAGGCAGCAGCAGCAGCAGCAGCCCCGTCACCACCGCCTCGTCGCTCCTCGATGCCGGCGCTGGTGCCGCGTTGAGATCGGCGGGCAGCGAGCCGAGGGTAGGCGGCGAAGGGGGGAGGGGGGAGGGGGAGGGGGAGGACGACGGGGGCGAGGGGGAGGCGGGAGGGGAGCGGAGGGGACAGGATCGCCGGGGGGGAGCGCGGGGGGAGGGGGAGGGGGAGGGGGAGGGAGGGAAGGAGCGAGACTCGCGAAGGACTACCGAGGTGGTGACTACCGAGCTAGGCACGGAGGATAGCGTGGGCAGCGCGAGCGGCGCGAGGGCGGCGAGCGTGGAATCGGTGGTCGAGCTGCTTGAGTCGAGCAGTCAGGACTCAGGCTCCGTGCTGGAGAGGCTGAGTCCGCTTAGTGGCAGCGGCGGCGGCGGCTCTGGCAGGCAGAGCCTGCTCCTGGAGCAGCAACGGGAGCAGGAACGGAATCGGCACAACGAGAGCCCTGTCATTCTAGCCGAGAGACTGAACAAGCCGCCACCGCCGGTACCTGGTCACCACCATCACCATCAACAACACCTTCAACAATACCACCATCAGCAGCATCATCACGCGCCCCCCCAACAACAACAACAACAACAACAACAACACCACCACCAACAACAACAACAACAACAACAGCAACGTTACTCCACCGCTAGCCCCGTGATACACCATCATTCTCAGCAGCAACAGTTGCACCAGCATCAGGTAGCGAACAGCGGCGGCCACCATCAGTCGCAACAGTCGCAGCAGCATCATCACCAGCTGACCCCTTCGAGCCTCCTCGAGGTGCAACAGCAGTCACACGCATCTAGGGGCGGCGATGACGCCGGCCTCATGGAAGTGGAGGCCGGGGCCGGTATACCTGGAAGCGGTGTGCTCACCGGTGTGCCAGCGGCGGTCGGTATTCGGGCGGTGGGAGGTGTGGCCGGCGGCGGGGGCGCTTATGGGGACAGCGGGTCGGACAGCGGGGTGAGCTCGTTGAGGAGCGCCGGGTCCGGCGACGAGAGAAGCGGGAGCAGGAGTTCCGCGCTGAGCGTCGACGAGGCGACCAACAACTCGTCGTCGACGCCCGCGGCGGCCACCACGCCGGCAAGGGTCTGGCACGTGCAGAGCGTTCAGCACACCTCGCTGCTCATGGCCCATCCTCAGCCGCCCCCCACAGCCGGCCCGAGTTCCGCGGCGGCCGCGGCCACCGCTCCGCCGGTCGGCTACCAGAGCCCGGCACCGCCACCCGGCCACCATCATCCCGCCGTCGCGTCCGAAATGCTGTGGAGATCGCAGAGGTACCCGCCGTTGCCCCACTCGTTGCTCGGACCCGCCCAGCCCACCACCGAGGAGATCGTCGAGAGGGAGAGGATACTTCGGTGAGTGTTCCATTCTATCTAGGGAGAGGAAAAACCGGCTGATCGAACGATTTCGAACCCGACCTATGCTCCACACCGTTCGTTTTTTTCCACAAAGTCGAAATATCGAAAGAGAAAGAGAGAAAGAGAGAGAGAGAGGGTTGGGGGGGAGATACGTTTGAAGAACGAGTTTAGGGCGATGAAATTGCGATTAATGGAAGAAGTAAGAAGAAGTACTCGATACGGAAGTTTGGCACGGTCGATACAAAAGGATCATCGGTTTCAACTTTTCGATCCGCTTGGCTCGGTTTCAATAGCGTTTCTGCACGTTTTTGCACCTTGCGTGCACGCGGCCAGGGAACGAGAAATGCCATCGTGGTACGATCTCTCTCTCTCTCTCTCTCTCTCTCTCTCTGCGCAGGGCAGCTGCCGCTGCGTGCAGCAGCGTTTCTTGCGCGAAAGAGCTCGGTTCGAGGGCTCTTTGTTTGCTCTCGCGTGACTGCCGCCTATAAGAGAGGGAGGAGACGAAAAAGTGGCCGGTAGCGTGGAAGGAGGCGGACGTGCCTCCACGTCCTCTACCTGTCCGCATTTCCGGGCAGCAGCTGCGACTCGCTGCCAACTTCCGCTCGATTATCGCGATGCGGGAGGACAACAGCCCCGCCGATCCAACTATTCAGCTTGACCCGAGCCGATCGCGCCAACCGATGACCCCAAATTCCTTGCCTCGTGTATAAATAAATTCGAGCCACCTAGGTCGAATCTCTGGTGTCGTTGAACCCTGTTTCGTCGGGGTGAATCGTCGAGATACGAAAACCCGGCTTCCACGACCACCGAGTTTCACGGGTGGTTTCGTTTCAATGATAAATTCAACTTCTTTATCTTTCAACGTACGAGAAACAATATATCTCGCTTCGAAATTTCTTTGACATTTTTCTCGACGTTTGACATTCGCCTCGATTCGCATTTGCAAAGCGATATCGCTATCTCGTTTCACGCCATTACGTTATTGACGGGGATAAAAAGTTTTTCGAATAAAGTTAAACGGTTCGCATTATTGTTAATTCGAAACATTTTTCCAACGACGTCAATAATTTACACGTAAACCAGCGTAAAAATTAATTTCTCTCGACGATATCTTCCTAAACGCTTCCTAAATTTTCGAGAAAGAACGATAGCGGAGAAGGAGTGTCGAAATCGTGTCGCTCGTCCTACGCGCTCTTTTTACGCCGCCTATCATCGGCTTAACGAACCAACGTCATAAATTGCGACGTAGCCGGTCGCAGGTTCCTCGCAGTTTCCAACCTCTTCGAAGGAACGAACTGAACGCGCGCCACGACTCGAGCGTGTCGCCTCTCCCCTCACTTCCCCCCTCCAAAGACGCGTCCCTTTTCGAGCTCGGCGATTCGTTCCCGCGAACAAGTTAATTAACGAGCAAACGAGCGGAGATATTAACGAAAGGCAGGAGCCAATAATTAGCGGATACGAATGTTGCGCAAAGCAAGCAAGGACGAGTAGTATAGAGTCTTGTTTCCGCTTCCACTTTTGGGCACAGGATCTCTTACTTTTGCTCGGCATTTTCGGATCTACGTTTGTTGCACGAAATGTATTTTTTTTTTTTTATAGGGGATTTTGTTTACAAGCCGCACTCGAATCGTTATAAAGATTCCTTTTTATTACGGAAACGTTCATCTATTTGAAATCAGTTTAATCTTTTCGTTTATCGCGTTTATATTTATATCGTAAGAATGGAATTTAGGGAATTTTTATCGAGCAACGAAAAGAGAAAGCATGATATAAACACGAGATTTATCCATATCGTCGCACGAAATTCTACGTTTAAATCGAATCGCCGTGAAATTTCTCGAATTCCGGGTATCGGGGAAGATTTAATTTAAAGGTTTAAAGATCCGTAACTCGGCCCACTTTCGAGAGGAAGAAGCGTTCGTTGAAATATCCACGTTTTCCTTGCTTCCTCGAATTAACGATTCGCAAAATGTCAAAGGATGGTTTTCGGCTGTCTTTCGATCGAGCAAAATACCTCGAAACACGTACTCCTAGCTGTTATTCTGCTCCAAATACGACCGATTACGTGGCTTCTTCTCCGTGTAACGAGCGCGATTTAACGCTTATGCAAGTTCCCCTCTTGAGAACTCTCTTTCCGAGAGAGAGAGAGAGAGAGAGAGAAACTGGCATTCGGGCACAAGGTCAGATGTACACCGGTCCTTTTTTATCATCGATGCTTCTCCTTTTTCTTCTTCAACTTGTTCTCATTCGAGTAAAAGAAAAATCACGTTTTAAAGATCGTTTAGGTATGAACCGGTACGAAGGAAGGGAATTGGAAGCAGGAAGGCATAAAAATACTTTAGAGAAAAGACGAGCACCCTGTGCTCTCCTCCCCTGTGAAGCAGAGCAAGGAGGATCTGCATAGAAATACGGCATAACTGGTCGGTGCCAGTTTTTCTCTTAAATTTAATATCCTCCTTTTGTATCCTCTGTTATAATATGCAGCTTCTATCGCTCTTTGTCATATACAGTGTTCGTTTTCATCGACGCTGTTGTCACTGGCGCAATGATTTTAAACAAACGAAGATCGATATTAATCGGAGACAAGAAATTCTAGCATAAATCGCTCGTATTTATATTTAAAAAGGTTGCCAATCAACTCGGAATTTCTTATTCGATCGAAATGAATAACGAGTTAATTTTAGTAAAAAAAAAAAAAAAAATTGAAAAATACACAAATTTTTATCCCGTTGATCAGTGAAAATCTATATAATATGTTTTGATTTTTCAAAATTTTTAAAAAATGAATAAAACTAAATCTCTAAAAGATATCATAAGAACAATTGCAAAAGACTAAAAAAGTAAAAATGATGCATATTGAAAAAAATTACATTTTATAGTTTTGCATTGCGTGATATCGTTCAAAACACTCTCCAATATGTAATCCTGATTTGAATGTCTGCTGCTGCCACTCGTCGTCTGTATTTGTGGTTGTGCGTGTATATAATAGCGTGGGTTTAATATATAATAACTATAGGAACAAAAGAGGAAAAATCTTTTGTTATATTTTATTTATTTATTTTATTTTATATACACGTATTTAAGCAGAAATCAAAAGAAAACACTGTAACAAGAGTCCCAAGAAGAATACACCAATATATATATATAAACATAACAATAAAATAGCGACATACGAGCGTGCTAAAAAGGATTAATACATTATATTCGTGAATACACCTTTGGACTACGATTAGAAGCGCGATTCGTCTTAAATTGGATGAAACGGAAATTAAAAGCGTGTTCTCGGAAGAAAGTTCGAAACTACGAAAATCGAGGCCCCCTCCCCTCCCCCCAATCGTAAATTGAACGCCCGTTCATTGAACGCGTGGCTCCCTCCTTCCTTCTTCGCGTCCTTTCGCCTCTTTGACGACTCGAATGAGTTCATTACGCAACCAATTGGTATCCATCACGCGCAGACTTTCTTCTTTCGTCGTCGGTACCGTGGCTCGGGATGCCATTGAACACCGTGGACGAGCAATTTATCTCGAGGTCATCGCGTTATCGTCTCTCCGAGAGGGGCAGAGAAGGAGCAGAAGGAGGAGGGAGACGCGTCCAAAGGCCGTGTAGGCGAAACGCAGACAATGATCAGCCAGTCGTTATGCGGTTCACGTGGCACACGTCCATCAACGGGGACGTTTTTGCACGCCGGTCACGCAGATGCCTGTAAAATCTGTCTCTCTCTCTTACTGTTCATCCCGCCCCTTGTAATTATCTATCGGTGCTTGCCACTGGATTCGAGGATTATATATATATACGAAACTGGAGTACATCTATGCGAAATATACGTTTTATATAAATATATTCAATAGTTTTCTCGCGAAATTGCGAAAATAGTTATCCAGCAAAAAAAGACGCGAAATTTAGAGTGGTTCTTCTTTCTTTCTTTCTTTCTTTCTTTCTTTTCTATCTATCTATCTATCTTTCTTTCTACAACGTCGATGCGTTTTTTGTACGCGTGACGCGAAGGAAGCCGAGCGAGCACAATAATGCTTATTGACGTTCGCGAGAGATAGGTATCTTTCTTTCGAGCCGTGTGCACGTGTACGTACGTAAACCGTCTATTTTTCCTCGGGTTGTTAAAGCGAGTATAGAAAAACTTAACCCTCGTATTTTCGACGACGATTTCTTTCGTATGAGAGGAGGAGGAGGAGGGAATTATATTTTAAAAAGGAGAAAGAGGAAATATATGTAGTTTTTTAAGTAGTTTATACTTTTAGCTATGGAAAATGATAAGTTATTTTTGTGTCAAAAATATTATTAATTCAGGAGATATTGAAAAACAAGTGACACTGTTTTGAATTGAAGATTTTCTAGATTTTTCTGTATTTAAAAAAATATAATTTTATTCGTAAAAGTAAAAATTGATCTTTTCAAGTATGTGTATGATTTTCGTATGATTTTATTCTTGTTTTAAAATACTTGCCAGTATTATTTTTATACATTTAAATGTGATGGATCGATTTATTGAAATTCGACATCTTGGATATATCGTAAATTGGTGAAACGGGGTAACGTGTATTAAATGCAACGAAATTCATTACAAACAATCGTAGATTTTGAAATGTAAAATGTTGTGATATAAATGTCAAATGCACGAAAAATAATTTGAACCTTTTTTTTTTTAAACGAAAGAAAAAACGTTTGAAACATTTAAAGCAAGCATAAAAAACAATTAAACGAGTATAGAGTTAATAAAACTTTAACGCAAACACGCATAAAATTATAAAACTTTACAAAATATCCCTTTCCAGATTTCTCATTTGATTCTCGCGTGTTTTATTTATACCATGATATATTTTAAAATTTAAATAAATAAATCGTATTAACAGATGAAAATGAAATAACCATTCGAATGCCAAAATTCTTTTATTGTTTTCTCAAGAAGAATCAAATTATCTCTTCTATCATTTCAATATAAAATCGTTATAAATATGTACACTCGTTATAGGCAAGTAGACAAACATCTTCTTCGAAATATATACGAATTCGAAAAAGAATCTCTCTAAAAAAAAATGCTCCATAATCCAAAAGTAAAAGGAAAAAAAAAAAAAGAAAGAAAATTCGTATAAACGAGAATCCTTATTCTCCCCCTGCCCCAAAATAAAATATACTGCTAATTACTCGAGAGAAGCGGGCATCACTACGAGCGAAAAGAAACGAAAGAAAGAAGGAAAGAAAGCGCGGGGAGGGTGGCCAGAGAGAGAGAGAGAGAGAGAGAGAGAGACTTATTGCCGGGTTAATAGGGTGCACGCGGAGGGAAAGAGGAAATTCAGCGTGTAACCAATTCCGAAGGTTCGTTCAGCTCCATTGAGCTCTCCCATGTCGACAGAAAAATCAGCGTTGCACCAATGACTTCCTATTTCCTCCTACGTGGGCTCTATTCGGGTCACTGACTTAACGAGTGGAATCCAGCCTCGAGACCGTATTCTCGGCTCGAAATCGTGTACACAAATAACCCCGGGTATAATAATGCACGAGATATATAGCTTGTCTGCTATAATTGAAGCGACGTTCCGCTAGGAACGCCGCCGGATCGTGCATAAATATTTGATCCTGAAACGTTCTACCGCGATTAACCATTTCCACCACCATTTCTTACACCTGCTTCGATTTTAATCGATTAATTAACACTCTCTTACCGATTGAGCGAGGATTTCTTCTTTTTTTTTTTAATCGCTCGAGAATCGACGAATCGAAAAATAAGCGAATAATTTTTTTTTTTTTTTTAATATAAGTGGAGAAAGCTTCGAGAGAGCTGAACTTCAAATGTTAAATTTTAGCTTGGCACTTATTAGATCCGTTTTTGAAACCTTAACCTAACCTAAGTAGAACCTGTTTAAACGTGTCTGTTTAAGTAATAGCAATTGTCTTTGCGCGTTTTTATCTGGAAATTGATTTTTTCCCTACATTTTTAGCAAGCGATTCCTTGAGAAATCCGATTTTGAATTGCAAATAAGGCACTCTATAAATACCTAGAATCATTGATTTATTCGTTCGATGACATTCAAAATTGTATTAATAACATTTGAATACATTACGATATCAAGAGTCCTTTATATAACATCTCAGAAACAAATAAACATTACCCGAAAGGAAAACTTCAAGTTACGAGATCTTCTCTTACAAGATCAATTTTCAAATTCTATAAATTTTCCTCCAAAAAAAGAAAAAGCGTTCAACTATTTAAATCGACGACCATTTTGTATTCAAGTAACGATAAGATCAATCCTCAAGACCGAACCGAAATTCCCACCAGAAAGATCTCCCCGAAGATTCTGCCTGGGTAACGACCTGTCCTACCCACCCTCCTCCTCCTCGAGCCTGCAAAGGAAAATGAAGCTTCTAATTCGAGAGACCATTAGAAAGATGAGCGCCTACCTACCTCATAGCAACCCTTTCTTCGCCTTGACGAGAGAGAGAGGGACGGCTAGGTCGAGGCTTTTCACGAGTGGAAGAACGCGCAACGAGATTTGCGTGGCCAAGAGCCATAAAACGCGTCACGCACACGTGATGCACTCGTTCCATTTGCACGCGGGCTCGAATGTGCTGGTGCGTGCTTAGCTGCGTGTTCCTCCGAGTGGTTCAAGTGGCGAGCCCATTAGCGTGGATCGTAAAGGTCCTCAACCTAGTGAGTCACCGCCGAGTCAATAATTACTAGTAAAGATCACGCGAGCCTCTCCTCTCTCTCTCTTTCACCGAGTGTGTTCGAAGTCGTGAAACGAGAATTGCTTCAATTGCAGCAACACTGGTTCGAAGAACAGTGGCAAGATGGGAGTAATTTAGTAGCTAAACTTTCGAAACTTTAACCGAATATATATGGATTTATTTATTATGCGGACGTATTAGAAGAAATAAATCCCCGACCTTGATCTTCAGATTATTAACTCGTGGAAAATCTCGTGGTGTCGGCTTGGAACGGCGGGAGTGCGTGTCGCACGCAATCCTTTTTGTAACAAGGTTGCGATCGTAGCGATGACGTGTTGCGGCAGGTGTGTATCATGCGAAAACGGCCTGTGAGAGAAGGAGAAAGAGAGAGAGAGAGAGAGCAGAATTATTATGTGTATTTAAAAGCCGCGCGTTCTCTTTATTCACCGTGACTATTGGAAGAAACGTTACACGGGACCAAGTCGTGCGTTACGGGTCGTTACCGCTTAATTTGTATAAATATACCGTTTCGATGCACCTGAGTCAAATGCGGCTCGTAAAGTTGGTCGCGTTACTACCTTCCTATCTGAATATTTAATTTTCCGCCTGTAAATTTTCCTTCATCGTTGTCCCACGATTGTATAACTTTTTTTAAAAAGTGGACAAACCAAAGATTTCTTGAGGAATTTGAAAAGGATATTTGGACGTAATCGAATTTTCTACGAGTCCACGCGTCGTTTATAGTTCGATCATTCTTGATAAAATGTTGAAACTGATTTATTATTGGTTTATTATTTGCGTGTAGCGCACGATCGTCAATATCCTCGATCCGATAGTAAAAGAATGATATATGGAGATATTACTATCACGATATGTGCTATCAAAATGAAATTAAATTACGTTTACACAAATTTTATTGATCAATTAATCTAAATTTTATGCCTTTTTCGAGATATATTCCTTCGTATTGATATCGGCTATAATGGCAGGGGTTAATATCTGTCATACCTTACATGCTCTCTCGAAATCCAATCGCGTGCTATGCTGCGGATGTACTTTCTCCATTAGCGTCGAGCGAACGAGCTATCTCTCAACGAGCTTCAATTTCATTTTCAAGCGAAATCTTACAAAGGGAGATAAATCTGATGATTACGAAAAACACTGTTTTCTTGTTCGTTAAAAATTCAACTTGATGAATTTTAAAAATCCTTATGGTATATACTATGGCATTTTATATATAATGCACTTTTTATTTCTTTATAATTGCAACTTTTTTTTCCCAACGAATATTTTAAATTTCCTCGCGTAATCGGCTCTCGTAATAAAAATATACGAAAGCATCTCGTTAACATTCATAGAGATATCAATTTTCTACGAACTCGTCTCACACACACACACACACACACTCTATTGAACATCTCCGTCCAGCCATTTTGTGTCGTAAAACATTCTTCGAACCGAACCTGTTAAACCGACGAAGAAACACGATTTCGCGATAATTATTCGAAAATCTAGTGAACTGAAGACGTGGCAGTAATATATATATATATTACTATATATACGATATATCGGCCGCAGGAATGTTAACTTGTTCGGTTGTTGGCAAGAATAATCTACGCAGTTCCTACGAAGTTAAAAAATTCCTGAAACTCCAGATACCCGAGGCTCGTAAAGCGTGCCACCGTTGAACACCGATGTTCCACCTTCTCTCTTCGTTTCGTTAACGCGGGCCGGTGGTGGGGGAAGGATGCGCGCGCAACACGAGGAAGTTTGTTGCAAAGTTTATGCGATTTCAGACGGTGGCGAAGAGAGATGGAATTGGCGGCGTGGTACGGTTTTATGGGCCGTTTCGTTTTACTTTCCTCGTAAAAAATCCCCGCCCCATCTCGTTACTCTCTTTCGAAAAAGCTGGGCCGAATAGCTGAGTCCCGAGTAGCCGATTAAACCGAACGAACGTGACGGTGAGGGTAAACAAGCTTTGCTCTGCTAATCGCTCGATCGCGTGTTTTTCGAATTTCAATGATTGGCCAACTTTTTCAAATACGTTTCTCTCTTAATTTTTCGATCGCCACGTTGATGATGGCCGGTTATACGCGATTATAGGCGATAAATGGCTTCGATTAAGCAGTTTTGGAAAAACTAGATGATATATTTTATGAAAAAAAAGTATATATATCAAATTACATTCGAATATTTGATTTTAAAAGCACATAATGGGATGAAAGTTTTAATTGAATACGCGAAGGTTATATACGGGAAGTTCAACTTTGTTTTTTCAATGGACTTTCGAATAGAATTTTACAATTCTAAACAAACGATTTTTCGTCGTATCGCTTTGCGTAGAGGATGGCGATTTAAATTAAGTAGTATGTTATTATTAAATACATATATGATTCAATTTGAGAAAACAAAGTTGACCTTCGAATGTCTTTCATCCAGGAAAAGTTTACATCTCGTTATGTGCCACTCGAAACTAAATGTTTTTGAAACATTTGCTAATTTCATCGATCATTTTAATCGATATTTAAATAAAATCGATTTAAATAGATCATCTATATATATATATATATATATATAATTTAAATATTCCATTATTCGTGATACAATGATTCTCTTGAAAAAATTGAAAATTGTCGCTAATTGTAATTTGTCGGATTCAAAATCAAGAGCTTCGTATTATTCCAAAAATAATAAAAAAATTGTTAAGTAAAGTCTGCGACATACTATTAGAAAATATGTTCAAAATTTTGAACATACTTTCTATATCACAAACATATTTATGAAATAATCTGACACAAATAATACCCATATTCAAAAATATTTCACGAATAACAATTTTTATATTCAACGAAACGATCGATAATCCTATATATAACGATTCCAAAATTTGTTAAGAGAAAGAAAAAAAGAACTAAGTCAATCTATACAGTCGAATAATAAATATATTTTCCTAAATGAAACGATTAGTCGACGAAACCGTATCTCCGAGAAACATCGGTTTGATGATCCTGGCGTGGCAGAAGACAAGCAACGAATCTCGCATTCGTTATTCCGCGAGTGTTCGGCCATAACCTCTTGCGACCCAGCGTCGAGGCGGGATCGAAGTTTTTTTCTCGCTAGAAAGCCACGGACGCAAACTCTAAAAATACGCGCTGTAGCCTAGGCATCGAGGTCGTCACGGACGAGCGGGAACGATCGAAGACTCCCGGTCGCGAAGGAAAGAAAAAACAACACGAGAGAGAGATCGAGTTGCACGCAGAAAAGAGGGGAATTACGTAGGTGGTTAAACAGATTTCGGTGGGTGGAAGGTTGAAGGGGAAAACACGTTCGCAAATCCAGAATCGCAGCCAAGGACGTGGAACCGGATAATTTTTCGAGGAATCTTGTGTGTTTGGATTCGATCGTGAGATAAGAATACGATTTGTTCAAAAAAATATTCATAAATTCCAAAAATATAATATATTCTTTCATCTTCTTTGCGAGAAATTTAATCTTAAGAAACTTTCTTTGCATTTATATCGAGATAATCTAAATAAGGTTTGAAGATCCTTAAGGGTTTGCTGGAAGTTATATTAGAAATGCAACGTTTTGGAAGAAGATGTGTAATGGGCCAGTTTGAAGCCGATACGTGAGTTGGCGGTGAATCGTGACTGCGACGAAATCCAAATCGATTCGGTCGTAACGATGTCAGTAAACCGCGCTGGCGCGTTTGCAAAGGGGACGAAAAGTTGCGAAGCGTGTCGGGGCAACAAAGAAACACGGATGGAGAGATAAACCGAATTCGATTTCGAGATCGTTGGTGCACGTCGATTGTTTCGTCTTTGTTTACCTAGAAAACAACCGCCCTTGTTTTGACTTGTTTCGATTGTTTGGTTAGAAAGAAACAAGATGGAAACAACGCGATCCTCGACGTTTAATAACAGCGCGGAAAAGAAATATTTCGATATTTCCATCGGAAATTTATATTTTGCACGAGATGAAGAGTTGATAGAATATCGTGAATAAGATATTTTCACGTTTTAGAAAGGAAAATGAATTTTGTTTTACGTTCGAATCTTTTTACGATAAGAATAATTTTTCAAGTATTTCTCCTTTATTTCGTTAATATTTAATTTTATGATATATAAAAATTATTTCTCAAATCAGATCGATTGCTCAAGATTAGATTAGGAAATTATTATGATATTTTGCATTTAAATTGCAGATCGAAAGTTAGTTTGCGTTTGTATATATTTTAAATAAGATATAAATTAGATTTCGTCGAGTCAAGAAGAAAAGAATCGACTTTATTTAACATTAAAAAAAAATCTCGTTCGTTGTTGCACGATTAAATATATTAACTACATTGTAACGAGATTGCTACAATTACCGTGTTATCGATACGAAGAAGAGGCATCCTTCCTTATCCATTACCAATCTATTAATTAACGAGATGAATTTTTCAATGATTTTACACGAACATCGAATTAACCCCATCCCATCGCTAATCTCTCAAGACGATCTTCATCCCGCATGCATAGCAGGTTGGCGGTGGTGTAAGCGAGGCGGCCATCAGTCGGATAATATTTTCATTGAAAACGCGGATGTTCGTTAACGCGGAATATCCTTGTTGATAGAGAAATACCAGTGGCGCGCAGAGCAAGCAGCAATGGTGTATCCAACCATCGAACGTAAACGCCAGAAACTGGAACAACCAGTTATTCGACTCGCCACGGCTCGTCTCTCCGCAAACTTTCCTCTCTCCTTCTCTCTTTCTCTCTTTCTCCCGCGCACACGCACGCGCAGAAGAGAGCGCGAGTCGTGCGCCGCCAACGTGGGTATATATATTCTGGGTTATAACACAGATGCACGCCTCGTAAACCTTGCCTCGATGTCGTCTTAAAATCCTCTCGTCGCGATATAATTATTATCCAGGCCATCGTGCACTTGTTGTTTCTTCTTGAAAATTCGTTGGAAAGAATTTTCCGCGGAATCACCGCGAATCGAAACCGGCGGAAGTTGTTGAAAAAGTTGGCTCATCCGGCCGTCCTCGCAATCCCTTTCCCCGTATCGAGCAGTCGGACGAAGCGCGCGTTCAGAATCCAGAATTTGTTCACACACAAGGCCCGTGTTGTTGCGAGAGACAGACGGGAGAGCAGGGAGCGATGCTTAGCACGTTCCACCGGAATGCCTGCGCGAGCGCCGCTCTTGCCTCGCTCTCTGGAATACCAAGTGGCGTGTCTCTCGCCTCGTCGAGAAACCTCGCGTTAAAGAGGGATAGAACGGTTCCCTCGAAATTGCTAGGCCAACAGAGAACCCACTTCGTTTCGCGAGCCCCTCTCGCCGCCATCTTTCCTTTTTCCTTCCTTCCTTCCTTCCTTCCTTCCTAAAGCCTTTCTCGAGAACTCGATCGAAATTCGAGACTGCTTGAAACCTTGCTCGGTCGGTAGGATCGGTATGAATCATCGAGGAGCCGGTGAGAGGAGGGTCTCACGTAACCGTGAGTCGCATCCAAGCGAGTCGCGCATATCTCTAGAATTATGGGCTTTGGTAATTGGCGCCGCGATACCATCTTTCTGGGGTAAATTAATCTCGAGACCGCAGCGCCACTCGGCCGGCCAATTAACATAACGGCTCTTTATCGTTTCGCTTCATCTTCATTCGGCTCGAGGAAATGATTTTACCCGAGAAAGTAGGCTCTTCGATCTGGTTTTCGATTTCGACGCGAACGGGAACCGACTTTTATATTCCAATTCCATCCAATCCCGACTTTTTGAATTAATTTGCTTCGATCGATCGCGTTAGATCGAACACCACGCTTGCTGCCAATGGACGAGAGTGAACGATTGGAGGTCAAGCCACGCTCCGTGCTTTCATCGTGAGCCACGAACCTTTGCGGTCCGCCTTCTTCCTTTTCTTTCCTTTCCCTCGGTCCAAATCCCCCTCTCGCCACTTTTTCTTTCTCGCTCGCCGGATACACAGTGTAGTTATGCGTTACACATACACCCAGGCTGCATAATACATAATGTCCGAACGTAGGCAGGCGCTACATGGTCAGGTAAATGGGAGTCGAACCTGTCGAACCGGTTTTTCCCCCTCCATCTCCCTCTACCTCTCCTTCTACCCCACCTTCCCTCGTCGTGTACTCGCCTCGACAGACCGAACGACCGATTCTCTCTGTCTTCCTCCCTTCCTTGCCGCCTCCTCTCTCTCGAGATAGACCATCGCGCCATCGGCATCGACCATCGTCAGCCTCTCCTCTACCTCCTCGCTGGACGAGTAGTAGTAGCAACGATCGCTTCTATTGCTCTCTTTCTCTCGCTCTCTCGCTCTGCTCGCCGACGGTTTAAATTTAGCGTGATCCCTCGAATCCAAGCGATTTTAACCGTGTCTCCAAATCTACTTTCTCTCCGACTTTTCGATTAAAGTTTAACACGAAATGGGACACGGTTGGGGACGTGTAATTGATGCGGCGGCGAGCCTCGATGACTCGTTTTGAAAGTGGCAATTGCGGAGAAATTTTTTTTTTTTTTTTTAGATAATTATTAACTGTTCGATCATTCGTACATCGTTGGATTTCATATTTATAACGTGAAATATCGTTTTGTAAGTGTAAGTTGAAAAGGGGATAATAAATATTTTCACTGCGTGTACGTAATGAAGAGTAATAAAATTCTTTTTATAGGTCTACTAATAATTAAATGTATCGTTCTTTGAACTTGGTCATTAAGCAAGATATTGATGAAATTGAACGTTGAGAAATTTGTCGTTAATTTAACCAGGTTAGGTTTCGTTCTTCTTCAATTTTATTTTTCAACGTGAAAACGAGAAACAGAAGAACGAAAAATTCGTTTGTTCGTTCGTTTCGATCCATCACTCGAGCCGCGCGATTTCCCCGAACAAGCAAAAGAATTGCAAGTTTTGCGGTCAGGGACGAGTCGGAGAGGAGACTTTCCGGCAAACAAATTGCACAAATCTGATGATAATGTTTACACGGTGTTGGAAAATTTGGTGGAGGTTGTTGCCTATAATTTGTTCCCACTTGATGGACGGTGAAATTAAAGGTCGGCCATCAACGAGGATTTTTGAAATTATTACCTGGTCATCGTCCTCTTACCTGACCACCATTGAAATCCATTAGAGGTTCTAGTAGAAAGGTGAAATTCCCCGAACTCGCAAATCGAGATTAAAATTCGCATTATCTTTATTATATATAGACCTAAAATTAAACTGAAACATAAATATCTTTCGATTAATATCATCCAGTTTTATAAAAATTGAAATGAAAAAAATCGTAACAATAATCGTAAGTGTCGAAAGATTGGACCTTGAACGATTTTATTATTCAGAGAATCGTGTTTTTTTTTTTTTTTTTTTTTCCCTCGACTTAAAACGTCAAGAATTAGCGAAGTAGGCGAACGAACGGAGTTTCGTGTCCAATTATTATTTAAAATATCGTTGAGGCGGTGGTGGAAAAGCATCGCGTGGAAAAAACTTGGCTGCATACGTAAAAGTCAGTGTGATTCATCGTGAACGTGGTAACAGAAGTGAAACTGTTATTACGCTGTTTCCCTCGTGTCGCTCGCGTTAATTGCCCCGCTCCTCGAGCGTTACTTTCCATGGATAACTCGGTGTTTTTGATAATTGTCGGCCAGCAATTTTACAGCAATTATTTAGGAGCTTTAGCGCTTCGCACAAAGTTGTCATCTGGCAAGCAAGTAGTAGAAGCCCGTATAATTTCCTCCGGTTCATCCTTTAAACGTTTCTTCACTTTATTTTCCGAATGCGCGAATTAATTATTTTTAAAGGATGACGAAGCATAATACTCGTAAGATTGAAGAATAAAATTTGAATTAAATTTCCCTGTTTCATTTATTTTTTTTTCACTTTAAACGAGCAAAAGCTTTTTTCTTTTCTTCTACGAGACGAAAGGGATAATATTATCATTCTCCGGTTAAGAGCATCAGAATCGAATTATTAAATTCTCGATAATTTTATTAATAGAAGATTAATCATTGTGAGACAAAAGATAAAAAGTATATTTCATTCTTTGTAAATTAGATACGAGAAGATAAGATCTTTCTCGATGAATAAAAAAAAGTCAGAACACGATTTCTATCTTATTGAAAAGATAAACGTACAAAAACACGATTAAACACGATTATAAAGCTGATGATAATATGCACATTTTCTTTTTAATCATTTTTAAAAAATGTAAACCGACCAACTTTTATTAATGCGAATAACGTTTCTCCTAGAAAAATTTTGCAAAATTCTATCCAATAATAATATTTTCATAAACGTGTAACGAACAATAAACAAGTCTCTATTCTTTTTCGTCGCACCTGCTCGTGTTTAACAATAACCACCCGCTGTGGCGAGGGCACTTGTGCACTCGAGCGAAGTGGAGGAAAAATCGCGAGGAAAACTCGTACAAAATAATTTTTTTCTACACAAAATGCAACGCATTATCCACATTTACATTATCGATATAAATGTATTTCGAATTCTTCGCGTTGTATCGCGAAGATAAGATTCATATAGGTGGAAAACTAACTGGATTCCGTTTTTCGTAGTGAAGCTCGGTGTCGAGATCGCTCGAACGTTAATTCCATTACAATATAACGCGTGTAATGGCATTTATTATCCAATTGCTTGGATATTCGCGGTTTTTCGATCTTGCGCGAAACACCACCCCTTGGGGGAACGTTTCTTGTGTGCAGCTTGCTCCGCCGTCTCCTTTTTCCGCTTCCAGGAACGCCGGGCGAACAAAGCGAGCAAAACTCGAAACCGTTCCCTCTCTGCGTGGTTACGTATGTACGTATTTCAACGAGAAAGTTCCCTCTTCTTTGTGCTCCTTATATGGCTGTCCCCTATCGACGTAACCATCCCCTATGTGCCACGGTTTCCACCTTCTACCTCGCTTTCTGACGTTTATTTTATCCGAGTCCGAGTAATCTGTCATCTAAAAGTTATTTTAGATGGTTCGATTATTTTTTCCCTTCTTTCAGTAGGTTTCGAAGTTTTCGAAAGTGAAGAAATAAGAATTCGTTTGATTATTGAAGAAGGCTAGATTGTCGCATTGTCGAACGTGTTTTAAGATTTGATTGACAATTGATTTCATGATATCTTCGATATCAATAACAATGTATAAAGTTTGATAAAGAGTTTGAACAATTTTAAAGTAATAAGACACGTCTATATCTTTTTCTCTACGTGTTAACGAGTTTCGGATAGAAATTTTCTCAATTTCGTCGAATAATTCTGGAATAAAGGATATAAAAATAAGAAGGAAAAAAATATATATTACAACGTGAGTTTTATCCAAGCAAAAAAGCAAAAAAAAAAAAAAAAGAAAAGAAAACTAAAACGTGACCCGTGCAATGAAATTTTCGTTCCTCTCTGCTGCGCATCTGCGCACGTAATTCCAACGTGTCCCGATCCACTTGACCTTGAACGATGCTTTTTAGAAAAAGAAAGAAAGAAAGAAAGAAAAAAAAAAAAAAAAGAGTTCTCGACGCGACAGCGCTAAATTGCCTCTTTATTACCTCTTAGTAATTCCCCCTCCTCCCTCCCTCCCTCCCTCCCTCCTTTCGACCGATATACATACCGCTGACTGGGCGATTTTTTCGCATGCGCGATGATTCGCTCGCTCGGTACGAGTAAAAGTCTCTGTACGGTACGAAAGGGAAGAAAAAAAGAAGAAGAGAAGAACAACAAGTAGAGTAGGATAGAGATATGCCTGGCACAAATGGGTCACGCTACTGATCCTATGCAAATTGCATCGGCTCTCTCGTTCGTGGCAACTATCGCTATCGCGTTGTCGTCATCGGCGTGCATGACTAGTCGTAGACGAACACTCGTTGCACGAGCCGTGCCAACCCTGCCTTGGCCGAGTTTGGAGTAAATGGAACGGCCGATAATGTAGATATTATGGCGATATATGGCGCGTTTTTGAAACGCGGAAGAACCTCGAGGCGGAAAGTAAAAGTTTTCGTCTCGCTCCGCTTTGTGTGCTCGCTCGGCCTTGCCTCGCTCGTTTCTGGGACTAATTGCGTGGAAACAACCAGTCATCGGCCAATAACGAGCGTGATTGTCTTCCGTTTATTTATAACGATCGCGGGATATAATACCGCTGTCGTGAAAGGGGGCGCTGTTTGAATGAACGCAAGATACGTAATCGTAAGATCGAGATGAATTGATATTCTTCAGGTGTACGGTTATTTAGAGGTGTTAACGCGTAATTTCGTGAGATTATTCTTTGGAGGATCGATTCTAGAGTTGAAAGTAAATTGGTATAATATGTCGGTTCAGATTTATTTTGTGAGTGACAGATAGAAAGAGAGTGAAATCGCTCTGTCTCTGTTGCATTCTATTTTCGCCTCCCTTCATCCAACGTGAATTTGAATTGTTCGTAATTTGATAAATTTTTGAAGAATTGAATCTTAGGAATATATTTTAAAAATGGAAGTCATTTGAATATGTGTATTGATATACGTGAAATATATATTGCAATTTTTGCAATTATGTATCGTGTGAATATATTTTTTTCGAATTATGCGTTGCTCGATAAAATGTTTCAACTAGATTGTTTGAACAGGATATCTTATCTAACAAGTATCTCTAAAATTTTTAAACGATTCTTATTTTCACTTATCTAAGTGTAGATTACAAATTAATTAATTTTAACTTATTGAGTATCTTTCAAAATCATTTCTTAGAACTCTTTTTTTTTTTTTCTTGCTCTATTAATAAATTTTGTTCTCAATTGTGCAATAATAAAATATACTTGCCTTCCAATCTTTAATATCTTTGTTTTTTTATAAATAGCAATACTATAAATATTTACAGGCAATGAAATTTTTTTAAATTTATATAGTTCTTAATAGAAATTAATCAAAATTATTAACATCGTATTCATTTAATGAATTCTATTTTTTCTCCAAAAAAAAAAAAAAAATTTTTTGAGATTATAAATCTACTTTTTCAAAGAATTAATACTGGAATTACCTATCTGTTCCAATATGATTTTGCCGATATAATATCGTTATTAAAGTAATTAAATCAGTATTAAATCTCTAAGTACAATTAACTTATAAGTGTTTTTTTTTCCAAGTGGTATCGTATCAAATCCTTATCTTTATCTAATAACAAGAATATCTTGTTACACATTCAATCGAATGACTTTCATTATTTTATTACATCAAGTTTATTCATTTTATATATTCATTGTTAATGAGAAAAAATTATTATAGATATAAAAAAAAATATACTAATTTTTATAAAATAATATATATATATATATATATATATTTAAAAAGAGAAAAAAGAAACAAAGACATTATTATTAAATAATTAAATAACGTATATATCATTCGATTGAAATAATTGACAGAATATATTTATAATATATCTTGAAAATTTACATGTATATGTTTAAAAAAAGTCAAGAAAATCTTCCATTCCAATTTTAAATTTCTCAGTAATTTTTTTTTAAGAACAGATAGTTGAATACCTAGAAATATAAATATGATGTCATAAAATTTTCCTATTCTCTAATAAAGCGAGGCCATTAATGGAACGTAAGCTGATAGTTGCGACAAGAATCGGTTATCCATTATATATATAGCAATTAAATTTAAAAGTCTTGTAGTTTTCCAAGCGAAAAGATATGAGAATAATATCACGATAAGACGTTCGAATTATAAATTCACCTTTTTTTCTACGCAAATCATTATCAATTATTTTCAATAAATGTGCAAAATTCTACGATTTTTAATTCGCTAGTCAGAGAAATTGCAAGTCGCATACAAAAATTTGACACAGACACTGCGACGAAAACTCGAAAATCAGCGACAATGCGTCAACCTGTTTCCAAAATATAGAATTTTCACGATGGAAAACAGGCGCGTTTTCGTCATCCTGCGTCATTGCTGCATTGTCATCGTTCGCACGATCGACAACCACGTCTCTCCTTTCGTCCAAGAAGGACGAAATTTTCAACTAGCCCGTTTTCGATCGATTAACGACTCGGCCTTGATAAAATAATTTTTACATCGTCGAGTAAAACGAAAATCTATATTAGAATTCAAATAACCGATTCATCATTATTCGTGCGGAATTCCTCTCTCAAGCGGAATCCATCAACTTTTTATCCCACCGATTCCCTTTCAACCGCATCGATTGTTTTGGAACAGGCGAGACGACCGTTTGACCGTGACAGTTTTTCTCCCTTCTCCTTCTCTCTCTCCCATTTTGTACCGTTATTCATTTCGTCACCCATTGTCCGCCCGAAACGAACTTTTCCTACCTACCGATTTCGTGTTTCTCTTCTTCCTTCTTTCGAAACCAATTTCACGCTCCCCGTCGGCGGGCCGATAAGGAAAAAACCAGGGAAAACCTGGGTCGAAGGTCCGTCGTTCGTTCTATCAATCAGAAATAAAGGAGAAACGAACGAGGGAGAGAGAGAGAGAGAGAGAGAGAGAGAGAGAGAGAGAGAGAGAAAATTTCACGCATAATTTTTATCCTCGCGATTTAGCCGCTGTTTCCATCATTGCCGGGGAATTCAATAACGGTTTTTTCTTTTTTTTTAACAACGGTTTTAATTACGCAACGAGGAGAACGAGGATATATAACGAGGAGAGTCGAGTTTGAAGCGTGATTTAATTAAGGCGATGGTTTCGCGTGCGTCAACTTTTCGACTCGAAAAGCCTCTCCGTTTAACCTGTTGGAATGGAAAATTTAAAATGAAATGGCGCCAGTGCTAAAACTAGAGGCACGTTCGTGAACGTTCGTTTTTTTGGGGGGGGAGGGAGGGGAGGCGAAAGAAATCGATGTTTAATCTCCGGCCGGCGACAGCTGAAAGGTTTCCCCACAGCCGGATTCGATCGCGATAAACTTCGGTTATGTGCAACCTCTTCTTCGATTATATATCCCTGTTCGCGTGGTTTACGATTGGAATAAGCCCCGCAGTGACCTGCTTTTCTGGAAAAGCAACCAAGATTCCAAGCAAGGAATCGTCGTCGAAAGCGTCGCCTTTCGTACGATCTCGTTAATTTAACGAGTGGCAATTTATGACGACGCGCTTCCTCTTAATCGAGGAATATCTCTTCTCGAGAGAGATTCTTGGATTTACGATTTGGAAGAGAGTTCGAGGTCTCGTTTTCCGATCGGGAAAGGTCAGTTCTTGAATCGAAATTGTTGTAAGGGTCCAAGGCTGAGATCACGCGTGTATGTGAGATAGGTTTTAAATAATAGTAGTTTTTGGGACGATATGAGATTTCGAGCTCGATTTATATTACGTTTATATTCTAAAGTAATTACGAGAAATTGTTGAGCTATTTGTGTTACGAAATAATCATTAGTTGGCGAGATGTTTCAATTGAATGTAAAAAATACTGTTTTGTTTCTCTTATCTTTCACGCGTCGAGTTTCTCTTTTTATTAATTCCATTCTAAAAAAAAAAAAAAACCTCGTATCATGTGACCTCTACGCATCTATCTATAGAAAAATTAGTTTATATATCAGATTATATTCAGTCTGAGAGCATTCCAATTAATTTTATATAACGAATAGTTCACAAGTAATTTATATTTATGAATTAAAATCGAGTAATCTGTAATTAATGGTTAATTTACATCGTGTTTATACAATTTATTTAATTCAACTATAATTGTTAAAAAAAAAGGAAAGAACTAGTTCACAGAGAAACGAGTTGAAAGTTATTTTTCTCGAGGTTGGCAACGCCGCGCAAACTTGTTAAAATTGTTACCAACGTAACAGAATTATATTTTGCGGATTTGAAAACGTTAGGGAATTTCAAGGTTACGGCAACGTCGAATTTTTTGCGCGCACGAAGGCGATCAGTCGTGAAACGTTCTCGTGTAACTCGATTTCAAAGTTCCCTTGAACGCACTGACCCTGCTCCCAGCAACCAACGACCGTACTACTTCTTTTTAACTTTTTTTCTCTCACCATCCCTCTTTTTCTCTCTCTCCTCCTTCTGGCGACTCACGTGTGTGGCATATCGTCATCTCTGCCGTCTTCGTCCAAAATAGACGTTCACGATCCAAAGATACCGAGCCGAGTAGGAGAAAAAAACTGGCACTGAGTCACCGAGCCTGGCACATTATGGACGAACAAGGATGGACGAAGAACTAGCAACGCGGAAGCGTGAGAGAGAGAGAGAGAAAGAGAGAGAGATACAAACCACAAGCGATAAATGTTGTTGCTGTTCTCCTGGAACCAGCTTCAGGCGTTGTTTGCGCAACTAACTGCCATCGCTTTGTCGACGGCCCTCTTCACCCTTCTCTTTCGGCCCGTCCCTCGCTTTCTCTCACACAAATCTTGTTTTATAATGTGCACAACAGTTTGCACGATGGCGTAGTCCCAGTTCGTGGCACCGGTTAACGATACCGATTAATGCATTTAGGGAAAATGTTTCAGACCCTCGTCTCTCTCGATTACCCTCCATTCTAATCCGATTTAAAATTAATCCAATTTAACTCGACAGTTTTCTGCTCGAGTTTGTCCAACTCGAAAGAAATTACCGTCACTCATGATCTGTTTCTCCGCGTTATTTCATAATTATTACTTTGCAAGTAAAATTTTTCAATATCTTAATTATTATTTCTCCTCCTATTTTCTATTCAATTTGTAGTGGAGTGTACGTCGAATTATTTTTAATACAAAGATATATAAATACGGGTCGTGACGTAAAACACCGATACATTTAGAATAATGTAAATATTTTTGCTTACAAAAAAAACAGTGCAAGCTAATATTACAAATTGAAGAAATATATTTTAATCTATTTACTATTTTATTTTTACTACACTTAAATTGTATTAATACGTATTCACTGTCTGTCTAAATTTTGCACAAATATATTACGTTTCTCCTAAGAGACAAGTTAAAACGAAGAAAGGTGAACCTGATACTCGAAGCAACAATGAACTTGGCTGGAGAAACTTGGCCTAATCGCCGTTTCTCCCTAATCCCATTTCACTAAAATATCCCCACACGATCGATATCGAGGCATTCGATGCTCGTTCGTGCGACAGAATGGAAAGAAGCCGGGATCAAGTTTCCATTGCGAAGTTCGTTCCCCGAAGCACAGGGAGGGAGGGTATAGTAGCAGGTAGTCGTGCAAGTTGGTGGAGCCAGGAAAAGGAGAGAAGGGATCGAGGGGAGACAGAATGGTAGACATTCGGCCGTACACCCCCTCATCCCAGGAATGTATCGCGTCATCGCGTTGGGGCGCCGAAACTATTCCCCTTCCTTGCGCCTGTTCTAATCCCTCTGCTCGACACATCGTTCCGTACCGCCCCTCGTTGTATCGCCCCATTGTGTACACAGCTTCATCGTCACAGCCGGCACAGCTGGTCCGCCAGCAATTTCAACAGTGTCGCGTGTCTCCTATAGGGGACATTTAATTTTTTCCCCCATTGCAGGCACTGTTCCCTTCTCCGGGTAATTTCGCGAAATTCTGCGCCGAAAATCCTTCTTCCTTTAAATCGACTAGTTCGAAAAATTGCAAAATTGTCATTTAATGGCGTAAAATTCAGGATTCGTTTGTTATACTTGGATTTATTGTTACACTTTTCACGATACAATCTTAATAAGTAGATGTTTAAAAGAAAATAGAAGAAGATAAAAATTTCGAAAAGAATGAATATTAATTCCAACCGGTAATTCTCTGACCGGTATCGATTGTCGAGCAACTCTCCTCGATACGATTAAAACGACACTTTCGATTTTTCTTCTTTTTTTTTTTTTTTCGCAAACGAAACAGATACGAAACAGAGCGCGGACCGGATGGTGTCCGGATAAGAGAACGAGTTTGCTCGTACAACGATTCTTTATCGTTCGGTAATAGCTGGCGGTTTTATTAGTAATTTATCGTTTGGCAGCTTGTTCGAGGAACAGCTGCCGTTATCGAGCGTATACTTTGGAATGTCTCGCGCCACTCGATATACGACGTCGATAATGACACAAACAACGGTCGCCGGCATGCCTTCCGCGAGCTTTATAGCCGGCCTTAACGTAACTTTACAACTTGTCGCTATGTGTGCCGGGGCACCAATGGCTTCCTGCTTTTACCTCGTTTTATCGCGCATCACCCGTAATGAAAACCATCGTCCTTCCATCGTATTCGTAATGTGTTTATCTTTAGACACCGCGTAAGCTCGAGGAACCGAAAGCTTTCGCCTCGACGCACCTCTCACCTGCATTTCTTCAAAGGGTTTTAGATCTTTTTTCGTCCCAAGGACGCTTCGCTTCGATAAAAAATTTTCCCAAATGTATTAATTCGTTTTATTTTTAAAATTAAAATTGGAAAATTTGAATGAAGGATAATAAATTTTTGCCCGATGCAATATATAACATAGAGGGATAGGAAAATCTAAGAACGACTTTTAACTATTAAAAGTTAAGATTGTCGATTATTTTCGTACGAAACTTGATTGAAGATCGATATTGTTGTATTTTCCATCGTAACAAATACATATTCGAAAAAATCAGTTTAATTCGTTTAATAATAATAGAAGCTATAACATTTTTCTCTGAACAAGAAAAATCGATCGATCGAAATATTTGAAGCAATATTGAGAAGCAACTTGTCAAAGCTGCTCTTCAATAACGGATTACGAAGCTGAGCCAATTCATGCGGGCACCGCCAGCATTCGATGTGCCTCTCTCTCTCTCTCTCTATTTCTCGTATTCACGATACTCGAATCGTTATCTCCGTTTCTGAGAAAACAATTTCTCTCTCTCTCTCTCTCTCTCTCTCGACGCCGATTAAAGCAACAGGATGTGGGCCAAAGGTCGTTCGCAGTTGCGACGATAACGTTTGAAAAGTGTGTCGCCTCTGGTTGGAATCTGGAGGGAAGGAGAATCACTCGCGAAAATTTTTTTCGCGCGACAAAGATTCGAAGATCGTATGCGTGTATTAAAATTTGAAATTCTCAATTCAACGAATAATAATATAATCAAAAAGTTGTTTCGAAACGAAAGAGGGAATTTCGAGGTCGTTTCGAGGTTGTTTGACCTTGAATATAGAGAGAAAAAGAAGAAAATCAAATCTCTTTTTCCTCGTTGAAGACGACACATGGAACAACGTACATTCTCGCTGTTATGCTACTTAAAATAACACCCGATAACGTATCAAGCAGCGACGTCTCGCGCAGACTATCAAGGCTTAAACAATCTGAAGAGCCAGATTAGATAAACCGGCTAATGTTGTTTTCAATTACGCTAATGTCGATGAAGAAGTAGCAGGAAGGCAGATCGATTGTATTTTCCTCGATTGGATCCTCTCGATCGATAAAGATGAAGAGACGATTTTTTACGGACGAACATGGTAGAAAAATTCCCGAACGAAAATAATAAGGTAGCAATTAGAGATAACGAAAGGCGACGTGGATGGATGGCGAACAAATCGGCCGGTAAATCGAGCCTTCGAAAGGCCAATGATACGCGCCACTCTCTCTCTCTCTCTCTCTCTTTGTTTCGAATCATGCGACAATCGAAGCGTAGGAAGGATCGATCGATGGTTTAATCATAGCCAATCTATGGATATGGATTGGCAACGAATGTTTTCGACGATTGTTTGATAGATTCCTAAATTTTTATCTGAGATTATTTTCAAAGTTTCCGAGTCTTGTAAGCGTAATGAAATTCGAAAATTAATTCTATACGTTAAGAAGTTGAAAATTGAGATGCAATAAGAGAAAGATAAGAATATTCGATAAATATTTCTTCCTCAGTTACAAAGATACGTAAAATATTAAAGTATCAAAAGTTTTGGAGGAATGGAAGGAATCGTGTGGAGTTGTTGCCGCTGGTTCGCAAAGGGTCGAAGACTTATTAATAAATTACTCTCGGCCGGTTTGTTACTTTTCGCGGTGGATTAGATTGGTTGGCCAATTGTTCGCGTTGCGTAACAGCGGTGTAATTAAACGTGATACGCGAGAGTAGTTCACGGGTGCGTAACAGCGCCGCATTAACTCCTTAACGACTCAATAAATCGCGCTATTACCGGCGCGCCACTCTCGCGGCTGTCTCTAGGCGGCTGATCACGGATTCATTCAAGCCCACTTCCCAAGAACAACACGTCCTCCACCGGTTAACAGTTACCGCTCGCCTTCCCTTTCCCTCCCTTTCCTTTTTTTCTTCTCCTCCTCCTCCCTCCCCCCTCCGTCCATCCAATCCGCGGGATGGATGGATGGATGGATAATCGGTTCACGATATTCAAATTGAACCTGTTCGATGGAAAAAAAAAAAAAAAAGCGCGAAGCCGTTTTTCACCCGTCGAACCAGTGGAACTGGTTCCTCCTCGTCTCCTTCGGCCCCGCTCGGTCTCGTCCAGAACCTGTTTCCTCCTCCGTCTCCCCTCCCCGTTGACAGGTCTTACTGGTTTCCACGCGAGTTCGTAATGTTCCGTCATCACCTGGACGAAATTTACGAGTCGGCCGAGATCCTTCGATCTTCGTTCCTCGTCCGTCGTCGTCGAGTGACGAGCCCCTCTTTTCATCGAAATGTCGTTGTCCGTTTCCTCCCTGTTCTGTTATCGTCTCGATGAGAACGAGACGAGCAACGGGGAGGAAAGGAGATAGAGATAGAAGATGGCGGGAAGGAGAGGAGGGGGTTCGAGGAAGAGGTAAAAGTGGAAAAAGCGTTCTTGGTATGCGGTCGACACTCTGCTCTTCCTTCCAGATAGATAAGAACCGTATCTTTCGACCCGGTATATTGCGCTTTCACCTAGGTAATCCGCTTCGAGGATGCGTGCGTGGCGATCCGAGAGAGAAAAAACGCTCCTCTCCCTCCTCTGATCGAAGGTAGGATCCTCCTCGTCCTTTGGGTGGATCCGAGTCGTCGTTGGCTGTGTTATCCTAACGGTATATAAAGGGAGGTGGAAAGGGAGGAGAGGAGTAACGCGTAAGTACATATATATATATATATATATATATATATATATATATATATATATACATCGAGGGGAGTTAGAGGAACGAGAGATTCTAGCGTCGTTCGAACGATTTCTATCTAACGACAGGAGGACAGAATATAGCCGGGTTGAATAATTTATATCGGCGGTGGAAACTGCGGACGTGGCCGCGTTTGTTTGCAAATGTGGAAAAGGAAGATATTTAAATGTTATGGCTGGGTGAAATGCCGTATCGGTGAGCTACCGTTCGGCCAATCTCGTTTAAATTCACCTGTGCGCCCTCGCGACCCGTGCCTCTTGCCACGGATCGATGCGTCGACCCCGCGGGGGATTTCATGGAAATAGTTCCGATATCGCCGCCAACGTGATGCCAAGCCGATTTCCAGTCCAGACTTTGCACTCCTCGAAACTTGTATAAGAAGTTCTTCCTCGAAACGCGAAAACGTGACCGTTTACTCGGGATCGAATCGTCTCCCCTCCCTTCTGCCAGAGCGCACTAGAGTGGAGAGACATCTCAAGAGTTATCTCAGAGTTATGACGTCGCCAAGGCACCGACCTTCGCTCGCCACGTTTCCGTTTCGTGGCCGATACCGTTGACCTTTTCCAGAAAACACTCTTCCCTTCGTTCTTGCTTGCTCTCGCTGGGTCGCATCCCTCCTCTCCAATTCTCCGGTCCGAACGTGCGCCACGGATGTATACCATACGACGAGCTGTCGTAAATGCGCGCACACACAGAAATGCGTGCCGTTGCGGCGGGTGCACGTCCCGGGAGAGACGCTTAAATGCGCTCCCGAGAGTGTTGGCGCGCATGCGCGCTCCTCTCGAGAACGTCGAGGAGCGGCTCTCCCCGACTCGACGCGTTTCCTAACCCGCAGCCCCTCTCCCTCTCTGTTCAACCTTCTCCATCGCTTCTTCTTTTCCCCTTCCCCCTCCATGTTCTCACACTCTCCCAGCCAGAGTGTGCGTGTGGTGTGTGTGTATGGTGTGGAGAATCGAACGATGGGAACGAAACTCTATCCTCGACAATTTCGCGAAAAGTGATTCATGACGATTCCGAAAGTGGAAGAAGCGTTACCATGTATTTATCCCGAACGCTGTTGCTTACATTCGATCGTATCGGCGATAGATAATATCGAAATCGTGGTTGAACGAACGAATTGTTAATTTATCGCCTATAGATAGTTCTTTAGCGATGGTTAACGAGATTATTCCACGGAGTGTGATAAATTCGTTAGGGCAGTTACGTTGCTTGATAATTCTAAGCCTATCATCGAATTAGTCCCGGCATTAGACGTGTAACTAGTTTCTCGTGTATCGAGGCACGCAGCAACGGACGGACGCGTATATACGTGTAACATACGCGTGTACGTACGTGGCTGTGTGTCAAAGGAATACGTTATCAACGAGGAGGGAGTGGGTTGGAAAGCGGTAGTGGTGTGTGCCAATGCCGTGTGGAGTGGCTCAGCCGGTGGTTACTCATGGCACATTGGCGCTGCACGAAGGCCTTTGACCTCTCTGCTTCTCTCCCTTGTGCTCTTGCTGCTTGTCCACCCTCTCTATTCTCGTCTCGGTTTCTCGCGCCTCTTTCTCCTTTCCTCTCCCCTTTCTCCCTTCTCCTCCCCCCGATCTGGCTTCTTCCCGACCCTCTGCCTGTATTACAGCGCGCGCTGCAGTTCGTTCGTCGCTGTTTCTCTCTTTTTCCCCAGCAAGCAACGAATACACACGTACATACACGTGCAAGCGTTCCCCTCCATCGGTTGTTTCCACTCTCTCGTCTACTCCCGTCTCGTTTCCGCGGCCCTTGCGCCCCACTCCCCCGGCTACTCCTCCCCTGGGCTGCTTCCTCGCTGCCCCTCGCAACCCCGCCAGCCCCAACCCGCGCCGACTCGAGCGTATAGCCCGCTACGACCTGCATTCATCGCGCAACAAAACCTCCACGACTCTTCTCAACGATAAACGAAACCGTGCACTAAGTGTATTATAACCTCCCACGTTCCTGCCGCTAAAGGTCATGCCTTAACGAGCTGCTTTTTTATATATATATATATCTTTTCTTCTTCTTCTTCTTCTTCTTCCTTCATCTTCTCTCGCGCCATTCTCTTCCTTTTGTTTCTCCACTCCATACTTCCCGTCTTTTCTATTTCCTCTCCGCCTTCGTTTCGAACGCCTCCGTTTTCGTTGTATTTCCTTCCTGGAGGACGACAATGCCCGACAATTTCCGTTTTTTTCGACGGCGGTATTTCGTTCGAATAATATCGATTGTTCATCGGGGGACTATATATATATATATATATATATATTTTTTTTTTCCTTTATCCCTTCCGATCTGCAAAATTGCGTGACTTGTTGGAATATTACGTTGTTAAACGACAATATAACCTTTCGCCCACGTTTTTTATGTCTCTGTGCAAGCACAATTTCTTTAGAAAGTCGTAGCCGTTAATAGTTCTTACTCATTCACGATAAGCCTTGAACGAATAGCCATCGCGTATATTGCTCGCGCGCGTATATGAGAGAAGCAATGCCTTCTTGCCTCTCGGAATTTGCATTTTCAAAACTTTCGCGGAAATAACCGGTCTTTGTGCCGGAGAGAGAATCCTCGGGGGGTTCACGACCTCTTAGCTAATTCTGAATGAGTCTCGACTAATGCCCGCCCATTAAAAAACTCTTTGCCGAAACTCGAGACATCCACTTGGTTCTGGAAATAATCCACTTCTTCGATTTCAGAAAAGTGACACGAATGTAGGATCCGGTGGGACCGGTCCCCGATCGACACGTCGCAACCGGTTGCTCCCAGGAAACCGTACGCGTTAATAAAAGGAGAGCCAATGTTTCCTCCACTTTCTTCTTCCTGTCCTGGCTCTGCCTCAATGGCGAATCCATTCGCGAAGGAATTCTTTTATCTCGCCCGTTCATTGTCAACCTCGTTATTATGTAATCCCCGGAGACGAATGCGCTTACTTCCGACCGGCGCTCGTTGATCGCCGTGGTTTTATTCGCATTGAAAAAATGTGAGGAAGAGAGAGAAAGAATGAAAGAAAAAAGAGGAGATAATTGAGAACGCGTTAGCAAAAACCTGTCTGCTGCACCATCTTAACTGTATAAGTCCCCTTTCGTCTTCCGAACCGACGTTTTTCCCATACGGCGGACGAACTCGGGAGAAAAATCGCGTTAAGACCGGTCGGCGAACATCGATTTTTCTCCCCACGCTCTCGTCTACGAGCCAACAAACTCTTTCCAAAGCGTTAAACTTCTCCTTGGAATTCCAATTCCAACCGTTGAAGCCCGAAATGCGAGAGTTAAGGATGACCGTTCGCTTATCGCGATAAATAAACCATAACGCGCGCGTTATTTTGCCGAAACATTGGTGGTGGGGATATATGGGTCATTTCGTATGGACGACGGCCGCGCGTACATCGGGGGGAGGGACGAGCGGGGGGAATGAGAAAAAAGGGAGAAGCAAGAGCGCGAAGGCCGCAAGGGAGGACGGGCGAAAGAGAGAGAGAGAGAAAGAGGTTTATAGTCTAGCGGGCGTTCAAGGGTGTTGCTCGACGTAGCAGGAAACACGTACACGGCAACAAATGGTAATAATAAAAGGGGCTCGTTCGCCGGCGATCCATGCCAAGTAACAATGCAGGAAGCGTGTGCGTGAGAGGCTGCACACATTCGTCCGGGGAACGAGCTTTTTTTCCCACTTGCGGCCATCGCTGACGACACACGTCTAAGTCCTATGTCGGATTAAATGGGCAAATTTTTCACGAAATCGAAAGGTTATATTTTCGTTATATTCTCTTAACGTGTTACAACGAAACAGAATTTCGTAATTTTGTTGAGCGTTCGTATCGTATCATAAGTAGACACGGAAAATATTGATATATATATATGTGACATAGTTTCGTCATTATATATAGTTCTACAGATTATTTGACATTTAATGAGATTAATCGTAATTTTCGTAAGTATCGAGTGTAATTTTTAAATTTCCGTTGTTTTGAATTGATAGGAAATAGATGGAATAGAAATTTCAATTACATTTAATTTTCATTTCTGTGTAAATACTCGAAAGATAAATACCAAGTATAATATATACTTTGAAACAATATCCTAACGATGTAACGAGATAGTCGTCTTATCGACGAGAAAAATTCCACGTTTAGCTAAGCAAGAATTTAATACGATTCATTCCTTGAATTTCTGCTAGACACGAGAAATAACGTGGACGTATAGGAAACGCGGATACAAACTAACATTTTAGCAGATTAAAATGTAAAATACAAGGTAATCTCCGGTACCATACACGATTGCTCGCGTGAGAGTATACTTGTTAAAAGTTGAAGCATGTGTATACATACATACGCACCGTGCTTGAAGACAGAAAAGAGGAAAAAAACGATACACACACACACACGGTGCTTACTTACGTAGTAAGAACGATCGTGCAGTAACAACCGCTGGTATGTGCACAAGGCACACACGCACCGAGGTCACGTGGCGAGTGGATCGGCCATCTTGGAAATAACGATCCTTGCATTAACCCTGCCGCCATACAACGGGAATGCAATTCGATGATGCACGGTTCGTAGACCCTACCGGCTCCTCTCTTTTTTTTCCCTCTCCTCTCGACGCGTAACGATCCAACAGGTTAAAGGTAGAAGGTTGAACAGAAACTTGACAAATGCGCACAGTTGGAACACGATCGAAACACATCGTCGTATCGGGATCGTGCGTATATACACGATTCATCGAGAAGGGAAGGCGGTGCTTCGAACCCGACGTGAAATGTCCGCTTCGTTGTATTAGTGAGGTCACGGCACGGCCACATCGAGTAACGATGCGCGTGTCTAGCTTCTCCTAGCTGCAGTTGTCGCTTGCAAGTTTCGCGGAACTTTAGTCTCGCGTATCGGGATCCCAAGGTCGTGCTCCGACAGATTCCAAACCTCGTGGAATTTCCGACGAGCTCGAAGAAGCGAGAATTAGCGGAGGAAATTGGAGGCACGTTAACGAGCTTGAAGCCCCGATGAATCCGCGAGAAAATTCGATTCCTCGAATATTTCTAGACCTCTCCTTTTTTTTTTTTTCACAATTAATCATCCCCCCGAATCGATAAAAATTGTTCTTCTATAATAATAAATAGGAAAGGATCCTGCAAATTTTTTTATCGAGGGACGAGATCTTCGATCGCACGTTGTGCATAGAAGATACAACTTGTTCCGAATCATTCGACGACCAGAATTTCTTTCTCTTTTTTTCTTTTTACTTGACTGGCAAAATACGGAAAAACTTATGATTGAAAGCTGCGCCAGCCCATCAAAGTTGGCGACCGACGTAACTCTCCTCATGCATAAGCGATCGTGCGCTGAAACTTAATACCGGCCGCGGCAGACGTTTGTCAACTTTGCAATTACCGCCAAGGTTGTTGGAAGTTAATCCTACGGGCAGCCAGTAAGGCATTGTAATATTTTTTTTTTCGCGCGCCATTCGCGTTAGAACACGTCATGTGGCTCTTAACCTCAGCTTATAGGCCTCTTTCAAACCGTCGATAACGCCGTGTTGTAGGTTAGAAATTACGGAACAAACTCCTTTCCCGGCATAGAGCCGCGCTCTCTCGATACCACCTCTCCCCCTCTCCTCCGCCTCCCTCGAACGGGAAAAGCGTTTTACGATGCGTGGAGGAGGATCGTAATCGATCGATCCAATGTCTGGTGTTCTTCGATTACGTAAATCGACGTGTTACGAAACGATAACGCGGGGTAGGTAATAATTCGTTCACAATTAAGAAGCGCTGTAAGATATACTTTCGACGAGTGTGTTGTAAAGCCGCGTTTACACGTAGCGAGGTGGATGGGCTCGACTTTCACCACTTTCACAAAATATTCAAGTATAAACGTAGAAGCATTCTCTTTATTATACACTCGTTAATATCTCGCAAGATTGAAGGTCAAACCGTGTCGAAACGGTTCTAATAATCAATGGATGATAGAAACTTGGAAATAATAAATCAATTGTTCGGTGAATTGCTCTTTTTAACTTTTCGTAAATTTCATTTAAATTTCAGATCTCTAAGGAATGTTTTATTTTTTTTTTTTTTTTTTTGCCTGATTTGTGATCGAAAAATATGACACGCTGATAATTGACACGGATTCTTTTTCTTTAGAGAGAAGCAGCATGAGTTTTATCTCGCTTTCGTGCGTTGCGTAGTTATATTTTTAGTTTAACGTGGAATCAGAAAAATGCGTTATTTCTTCATCGATATTCGCGTGGATTGCGTATTTCTTGAAATTATCAACAGTTTTTTGACTCGTTTGCTCTTTGAGAAGTCGGAGAGAGGAAAATGATCGAGGAAAGTCATCGAATGAGATAAGGAGAAACATTCAGAGAGTTCAGAGTTAATCACAAAGTGTAAGTATGCACGCAATAATTCCAGGAATTGGTGGGGATGAACAGTACGGAGGGGGAGAAAATGCGAACATTAACGAGGAAACATTGTATTTTCATGTATTCACGAACCAGAAACGCTAGCAAGTTGAATATAATGAAAAATTAATTAGGATTTCATAATACATTTCTTACATTTTTTTTTCTTTTTATAATGCAATTAAATATTATATCCAATTTAATTTGAAAAATTATTCTTGATTATATTACAACTCTCGTATCTGGAAAAGTCTGTACACCAATCTTTAAAATATGAATTCATTATAATATAACGTGTAAGTTCTTATATAAACGAGCTTAGAAGGAGTTTACGATAAACTCGCTTTCTAAATAAATATTTTTATTCGTTCAACGTAATCAACGATTTAACATTTTTACTGACGATCGAACAATTCGACAACCGGTTGCAAACTATTCAAAATTTTCGATATAACATTGCTTTTATCCGTTTCGAACAAAAGTATCTCTCGCAAATAGCTCGGAAAATATTTCTAACCGAATACCGATGAATTTCTGGCACCGAATTTCAATCGTATCATAAATCCTCTCCTATCCACGATATTTTATAAAAATTTTAAATGAAGAAGGATCGAGAAGAAAGAGAAAAAGAGGTAAAAAAAAAAAAAAAAGTTAAATATAGTTACGTTCACGGATATTTGCGGAAGCCCCTACGTTAGATACAATCGATAGCCGGTGGTCTGAACAGTTACAAAGGGCTTTGTGCTCGACATGCACGACCCAGCGATCACTACGGTGCGCTGGTGCGCGTGCGCGAGCCGTGCTGTACGAGGCTATACCTCGATCAAGGCCATTTGTCGTTTATTGCGATAGAATCCAACCAGTTTTCAATTTGCTCCTTTTACCACGGCGCGCTCTCTGTTTGTATTATGCATTTTCTTTACGCGATGTTCCCCCTCGTTGTTAAACAGAATGGCTAATTACGCTTCGTAAATGCGAGCCGTTAACTCCGTTGAAAACCGCGTTTAATTCGTAACGTCATCTGCCGCGTGTGCGGTTTTGTTAATCAGCGAGCCGAGGCCAAGGTACAGTTTCGTTCGGCGCGCCATTCGCATCGTTATTCTCTTCGTAAGCTCGATGATTCTTCACTCCGTGAAGATTCTTCGATTTCAAAAGCGATCTGAAAATTATCCCACGATTCTTCTTCTTCTCCTGCTGCTCGATCGTATAATAATATTGTTTCGCGAATACGTTCATACGTTAGCTCGCGGAAAAATGCGGCAACTCGGTCGGTAATTTCTTCCTTCTCCGTTGCGCGCTATAGACACAAGTATGTGCGAGATAACGCGCGAAAGGTTTATCGATTCTCGGTTGTTGGTAGTTATATATCCTAAGGGCACGGACGTGTGTGTCTCTCCGTGTGCACGCGTGTGGATGCCCGATATACATAGCTGAAACAACAAGGTCAACCGTGACACCATTGTAAAAAATGCCACTGTTGCACATTCCCCCGATAAGCCATCGCGCGTACGTGTTCGATGTGTAAAAAGCGTCAATGAAGGGGACACGCGTATTTTTGGTTTCTTTCCTCGATCTGCTTACGCGGGGAACACGTAACTCAATATCCTTGGTGTAATCCAATATTCCTGAGGATATTTACCCGTGCAAAATTCAATTACGTGTGTGTCGCCAACTTTACAGGTTATTAATTAACGTAGCCAGCTCGGATTAAGTACGTGCATATTTCCGTCTCCCGTATCGAATACAAGTGTTTCCTCCGTGTTTGTTCAGCCTGATGAAAGCAGATGTTTGAAGCCGTTCATCGAAATCGTAAAGGTTCGAGGTCGTTTGTGATTCATCGAAGAAACTCGGCTAGGTGACTCGTGAGATACCATAAAAACGACCCGTTCTTCCAACATTTCTTCTCTCGGTATATTTCTTCACTCGGTGATTCAAAAATTCGGAAATTATGCCGCAATTTAAACTTTTTCGTATATATCTTTCGCGCAGGAAAATTTGTAAACAAATAATTGTTTATAATTTAATTTTTAACTATAAACAATACTGTCTGAACTTGATTTCGAAATATTCGAAGTAAAAATTTCCATATAATTATCGATCCACTTTTTTACGAAGCATAAATATACTTAAAAAATAATTCTGCGATAAAAAAAAACAGATTTTGTCGAGGAAAAAGAGATTTTCGAGAAATTTCAAGAAGCGAAAAGGCAGATAGGGGGAATGTATAACCCCGTATAACCACTTGTGCAAATCTCTGTCCTTGAACACGCAGGCAACGTGCTCGGCACAGGCGTATGCGTGCGACCGAGTGACGCGATAGAAGGATACCGGGGCTGGTACGCATGCGCGTGCACATGCAAAATGCAACCAGCTGCCGGGAATGCGGGAGACAGGAGACACTCGAAACCTAGGCACTAATGTTCCTCTTCACTCGCGTTACATAAACCAGGAGCGAGGCCTCCGAGCAGCTTCGGCTACTTGCCTCAAAGCCTGGCGCAACCTAGCTATTCCCTTTGGTTTCCTGCCTCCCATTATTTGCCGCTACCGAGGGGAGATCCTGTTTGTCCCTCCGATTAAATACATTTCCTCGAACAGGACCACGTGTGTATATATATATATATATACGTATGTACACGTATATATATCCTGGCTGTCGTTAACTCACGATTAATTCTCGAATTAATCATTCCGTCTTCCCACTTACTCCACTCCGAGACTTCGTTAATTAATATGTGGCTTCGATCTACACGACCTTCGATGGAATAGCGCGGTTCGAAGTTAAGCGGGCGATTTACATGAAATTTTCACGCTCGAACGGGCGCTTAATTACTTATCAGATTATATACTCGCCGATCATCGAGAACAGTTGATGACGCGGCAATAGAACAGGATTTTGCTCGATTTGAAATTCATCGTGATCTATTTATTCATGCGTGATACAACACGGTCTCGGATGGAAGAAACATGAGGCGGCTAGGTTGCAATAAGCTCGTACGGAGGTCGAACGAATTTTAGAGATCGTACGTACGATTTCGTTTTTTTTTTTTTCTTACGTAACAGTAAATACATACTCGTTTATTAATAAACGATCTGGCGTAAATAAGTAAACTCGGTGTTATCTCGAAAGTTTGTTCGTGGTCGATCGACTAAATTCTAGGAAGCATTAGTCATACGAATAATTATGCCAATATATCGATAGGTGGCCGCGCGACGTTCCATCGAGTCTAGCATTTATTTTCCAAGATGACGCAAATCGCATCCAGAACGTAACAAGCCTGGTGTTACCGGTGCGTAATGATAAATTGCCGGATCGGGGTACACCGGTGTTGGATAAGAAAACATTCTTTCGCAAGGCGTAAAAACTCGCGCCATTAAGAAACCGCTTGATACCGGGTTACAGCATTTTTTTACGCGGGATAGCGGGCAGGATAGGCGCAACACCATTGGAAGATAGATAGATACCGTTCGAAACGAGAATGTAAATAAGTTTGCCGTTCGCTTCCGATAAGGGAACGCATCTTATCTTTACAAGCGTTCCAAGTTGACGATTCGACCTAGCGAGCTCGCTGGTGATGGACATTATGGTTAGACCGAAGATAAGTGGGGTATTAGTGGAATGGGAAATATAATAGACGTAGACGGCGAATTTCGAAATTTCGAAACGAACGATGTAATTAACGACGAGAGAAGAAGCATATTGTTACATTTTGATTCGATATGGAAGCGTTCGGGTAGATTGGGTCGCACGATTACGTGCCGACGGTGTCTACGTATCTACGTGACTCCCACGTTTCTCCGCGTCTCTTGATAAAATCGCGCCTCGGAGTCAAACGCGCGCGATACACTCGGCGATAGATCTTTAAAAGCATCGTCCGTGGAAAATAATTTCGCTTTACGTAATCGCCCCGCGCATACCGTCGAGGAGCGACGTAGGAGGAAGGCGGAAACGCGACGCGTAAATGTAAACGAGATGCGTTCATGCATACGTTCATGGTTGCGTGCGTAGACAGAGGGAACGCTCAGCAGCTTGTCTCGGCCGAGTTGGTTTTTCTCTCGATGCGTGTAGAGCAAGGACACCGTAAAAAAAATGTACAATGGAACGTGTATACCGGTACCGGTATATGTAGCCGCGCAGAATCGAGCGACGAAGTTCAGAGAAAGAGAAAAACAGAGGGAATATAATTCCTCAACGTAGTGAGCTAGACGTAGAGTCCGTTTCGAGGATGTTCGCACGTGTGCAAGATATAATACAACGATCGCGTCGCAGAACTTTGGAGAAGTTTGTACAATAAAGCAGGGCAGGTTCTTCAAAAAGGGGTAAAAAGCGCATAAAAGAACGGTAGAAGTTCGGCGTTGCGAGACCGAACGTCATTTCGCTCGACCGCAAAACAGTGGTAGGCACGGCAGTACTGCAACACGCGCGAGCACGTGTGCGTGAATGCACGCGGAATATTTTTTGCGCCAGCCAGCAACGCTGAGTGTAGTCGTGCCTTGAGTTGGCCGTGCTCGGTCGGTCGCCTTCGGTCACACACGTAGAAAGAGAAATACAGCTCGAGCACGGGAAGAATAGAACGAGAGAGAGAATGGCATAGAGTTGAAAAGATGGCGCGGGTCGGGCGGGAGGAGGGGAGAGAAGTGAGAGAGAGAGAGTGAGAAAGAGAGAGAGAGAAACCGGAGCTGGGATTGAAAGGAGGAGAAACGATAGAAGTTAGGTGGAACCGTGGGTGTCTCTGGGAAGGGAGAGCCAGAGCGACGTGGCGGCGGTAGACGACGGCACAGGTTTGGTGGGGATACGTTGGAGAAGTGTGCTGGCTGTGGGGCGTGGTGGGGGGTGAGCTTTCCTCACTGCCGCAGTAGAGTAGCGGCCTTCGACGCGATCTGATCTTGGTCCGCGTCGTGTTCTCCTGCGTGTGTCAATTTTTGAGTGTGTGTGTGTGTTTGTGTGTGAGAACGTGATACGCAGGCCATTTTCTGTCCCTCGAATTATCACTCTTACACCTTTTTCCTCCACACTTTTGCCACGTTTATCGTGAGCTTCTCTAAGCGTTTACCGCGAGTGTGGATACCATAACCCGATAGTGACCAGTGCAAGCCTCCATTTCTTCGTTTCGGGCTTCCCCTGCCAAGGATTAATCGGGCAATTCGTTCTCTTACGGAACGATATTTCGACGAAGATCGGATTATATACAGTGAAGTGCCGCACAATTAACGACGTGTTAATCTGCAAGTTCGAGGAGAGCGGTTTTTATTATTATTATTATAGCGCTAAGAAACCGGCGCCACCCGTTTCTTTGGTGCAGTGTGGAAAAGGAAATCGTGGCGGTTGGTGTCGGACGAGCGGGCGTCCTCCGCAACATCGCGCCATTGTTCGCAAGGGTCACGAGAGCAGTGGTGTATCGTGCTGGTTCGCAAGAAAGTGTAGTAGCTCGATTTCGATCGCAGCTAGCGATCTCGCCAACGCGTTCTCGTTGTCGCGATCGGTTCTTTTCGCGACAAAGGCTCGCTCGCTCTCTCTCTCTCTCTCTTTCTCTTGTGATCCACTACCACAGTGGTGGAGAAGGATCATCCAACCGATACTCGTGGCAAATATATATCCGGGGGCGAAGATACGAGTGCGGATAAAAAAGCAAAGTGCATCGACTGGTGGCTGGGAAAGTAAGAAAAGAGAAAAGAAAAGAGAAACGTATCGCGCGACCATTGTTCGTCGGTCGATCAACGTCTGTTACTACGCTTCGTGGTTATTCGGCAAGCTTCGTAACCGATCGTATCCCATGGCTTCGTACGGTTCTCTCTCGCGCGACGACGAGTGATCTCGTCGCACGCAGTGCGCGCCAGGGTGCTGCCGGTGTATACGAGTTGATGGTGGTTCCTTGTTGTTCACGGTGTTACTCGCCGATATCGTATCGCGAAACTGGGATACGCGAACGAATTTGATCTCGAGCACCGATCGAAAAGCCACGTAGTGTGAATTTCATTCTTCGGAAGGAAAATCTTTCGTCTTTCGTATAGTGCGTGCGCGTGTGTGTTGGATCAACGAAAGAAAAGAAAACCGTTCGGTAGGAGGGGGGTGCCATCGTCCGTCCAAGTGGCGAGCGCGTGATCAGTAGTCAAACGAGAACCGCAGCGGCTACGAGACTGGCTGTGGTCTCGTGAAAGAAATAGAAGACGATCGTGCGAAAGAGAGGAAGGAAAAAGGTAGAAAAAAGAGATCAGTGCCGATAGGGAACGAATCAAGGATAACAAAAGCTGGTCGTTCTCGACCTCGAGACGGTCTTGCAGGCCGTCCCGAGAAATGAGCCGCGCCGCAACGCAGAGTGCGGTTCGTACGATGAAGAGAAGCAACGTGCAGATCGAGAACGCAGCGAGTACGAAGGTAGAAGCATGCCACCGGTGCTAGGAGGCGCGGCAATGGCGGTCCTTCCGGTAAGCCCGCAGACGGCCACGCAGGGTAACCCGCACCACCATCACAATCATCACGTACATCAGGGACAAACGCAAGTTTTACTCGCGGCCGCTGGCGCAACGACGCAGGCACAGCCGCAGCTGCTCTATCAACCGTATAATTTGATGCCGGCGGGCAACTCTCCCTCCCCCCAAACGGCCTTTCAACACCATCCTCACCAGCAACAGCATCAACCGCAGCAGCAACAACAGCAACACCAGCTTCATCATCATCACCACCATCATCATCAACCTCCGAGCCAACAAAGCAACTTTCTGCCGGCAGATATTGCTAACGTCGCCACAACGCTTGCACTGTAAGTGACGTGTCTGTGATTCCTCGCCGTCGTCCCGTTTTCTAAAAGAAAAGAAAAAAATCCTCCTCCTTGCTTCCTGCGAGACGCGCGACAATGCTTGACTCGCGCGTTATACGCGAAAACACGTACAATAACGATCGTGCAACAAACCGATAAAACGGACGTGTGTGCACGACGAGAGGTACAGGTGCGATCGACGTTCGGGTTCACTGGCTCTTCGGCGGACCATGGAAATTCGATGAACCTGTTGGGAACGACTCCCCCCCTCCATCTCCTCCTCCTCACTCCCTCTCCTCCCTCTAACACGATTTTCAGTGTCTTTCAAACGCGCGCAGCAGTCTCTGTCACGAGACTTATACACAACTAATAGGAAACTTTGTATTCGAAGAAAGTTTCGCGTAAATTACAGCTCGCTTTTATTTTACCCACAAGTTTTACAAAGGAATTGAGAAGCGTCTAACGTTATCGTACGATGAATATAAATGTTCCCCGTCTGGCTGTTTATGGAAATACCGTTACGTCTTTGAAATCTTACGGGTAATACCGTAGGGAAGTTTTTAGAAACCCGTTTTTCGCGATCATTCTCTCTCGGTGAAGGTAGGAAGATTCGTTTCGAGGATCGTTGAGATATCGATGAGATGTGCGCTCTCGACCAGTTCGTGGAATCGCTTTTTAATCGACGGTCGAGCCGGTCACGTTTCTTCGAACACCGGGATTCACGTTTACGGCCATTCTGAAGGTAAAATTAGATTCGGATATCGGAACACGAAAGAGTCACGCGAGACCGAAGCGAGGGCATACATTTAATAATAAAGTTTTGGAAACTCTTCGGGGAAGCCGAAACTTTCGTCTCTATCAACAACATCGACACGATTTACGAAAATCAGTTTTTTCTTTTTCTAAAGAAAAATAATTTTGTTTTTAATCTCTTTAATCTACCGCGTTCCTCTCACGTTGTGTCGTGGAATATATACAGATATATAGCAATCTCTTGAATAACGCGAAGGTTGTTGTGTAATTGATCGATTCCTTGAAAACATAACGAAAACAATCTCTTATCGATTGAAAACCTTATTTCGTATGCCGTGCATATATATATACACACACACACATACACAGGTACACGTGTATACGTTATTACCGTGTATTTCTCGTAACAACAATAGATTAAACGAAAGGAAGAAAAATCGTAAATAGATTGCGGATGTTTATCCATTTATAGAAAATTTAAAGATGCAAATAACGTAAGGCAAATTATTTTTTCATAATTAATGATGCAAATCATTTTTGCGTTGATATATTATGCAAAAAGAGGGGGGGAAAAAAATAAAGAATTAATTTGCATAAACACTTGTCGTAGGCAGATCTCTCGAGGCTTTAACGAGCAAGAAAGAAAGAGAAGAAGTACACGTACAAAATTTGCATAATTTATCCGTAACGCGATAATTTTATTCATTATCCATTAATTTTCTTTCGAGAAGGGAAAAAAAAAAAAAAAGGAATCGAATCCAATCGAAACGTCTAGCCTCTTCTTGTCGTTGCATTCATTTACGATCCGCCAGCTGTTTCCATCCTTCCCCTTACGTTTCCCATATAACGGTATTATCGATACTCGATGGGAACACTCGTTCGTCGATGATCGAATCTCGATTCCCCCGCAAATCTTGCGGGAAAACGATCCGCGGTTGTCGCCAACAAATCCACCATCGATCGAAACACTAGACGTTGGCAGACTGGTTTCACCCGCAATGTCGACGCCGTTGCGTAATGTCCGGCGCAACGTAAGCCTAATTTGCAATCCGTGCTATTCGACGCGCGTCATTGCGCGTAATTAATTGGAATTCGTTCCATCGTGCGAATGATCTCACTCGAGATGCAACACAAGTTCGATTCCCCTTTGTTTTTTTTATTCCGATAATCCAGTCATTGTTTTACTTCAACGAAGGGAATTAATTACAAAGAGGCGTTATTGGAATTTAAGATTTTATAAATAACACGAGATTCAACATACAGCTCTCGATCTTTATTTCGAGAGATATACACGTTTTTCTAGATTCACGAATCGCGTTCGTCCGAGCGTGGCGCATTAATAGAACTGGTTGCGGAATTTCCAACGTGTACGTAATCCTCCTCTCTCTCTCTCTCGTGGATAGAATCTCGGATGGTAATCGATCGGAGCCCTCTCCCCCCTGGATCGGCTCAACCCTGAACCGGAACACAGAGAAAATGTTTGATGGTCGAGTAGTCGGGTGAAACCGGGACTGGTTCAGCCGGACACGCTTAATTAGCCCCAGCCGCCTTTCGTTTTCGAACCATCGAGTTATTACGTTGACGTGGCAAAGCCTCTCTTTTTCCTTCCTTTTTTTCACATAGATGAATATATATTGAATTTTCCGGCCTCTTCGCGCATAATCCAGGCAGAAATTAAATAGCTTTGAGAGCTTTCGTTTACCATCCACCGTAATTCCACGTCCAACGGTTAATTGAAACGCAGTTCCTGAATCAAGATTATATATATATATATCTATCTGCTTCTGCTGAATGAGTGCGTGTTCCGTTCGAGATTTTCTCAACTTACGATACTTTCGAACAAGGTAGAAATACATAGACTCTTAGAAAATATATTTAAGAGAGCAAGGGTTCAATAATTGTTCTAAACTTTTCCTCCACTTTTTCGGGAAATAATTATATTTTCGAGCAGAAGAATCGGCGGAAGGTGTCACGAGAGATAGAATTTTTTGGAAAGGAAGAGGTTCATCCACGAGGAGGAAGAGTTTTACTCGGTTTAGCGACTATGAGAGAGAGAGAGGGACAGAGTGGCATAAACTGAGCTCCTCCATAATGGGCTCTGGGGAAAACGTAACAATGCGGTTAATCGGGCGCCTGGCTCCTTCGTAAGGAGAGAGAGAGAGGATCATTGCGAGTGGAGGGGGAAAAATTTCGAGACGCCAGGCATTGCTTGCTCCCTTTTGTTATAGCCAGAGGCTGGCCCCAGGTAGAGAGAGAAATCACGAAAGTCTGCCGCATTCTATGGAAATGCACAAAGGCACGACTGGTCCTTTTGTTATCCACAGGGTTTCTACCTGCCCTTCTCGACCGTGGCTCCGTGAACAATGTAACGGAAGGGGAGAAAGAAACGAAGACGAGAGATAAAGAGAGAGAGAGAGAGAGAGAGAGAGAGAGAGAGAGAGAGAGAGAAGAGGCACCGTGCGTAGCAATCTCTCTCTCTCTCTCTCTCTCTGTCTCTCTGTCTCTCGAGGTCATTCGAGGTCGAACGCACGAGAGAGATCGAACAGGGATAACAATTGGATCTGTGGCGGAGGAGGATAGTGGTCGATGTTTGTCAAGGCGTGAAAAGAAGTTGAGAAACGTCGGCGGTTGCGCAACGTTAATTGCACTTTCTTGCAAATCATTCATACCCAGTCAGTTGAATTGCTGGCCGAGAGGAAGGTGAATTGTGTTGTTGTGCAGCTTTCTAACTTTAACAAGCGTAGTAGTAAGCTTCTGGTTGACCTTCGGTGAATGAATCGAATCGACTTTCCGTTCTGCCTTTCTAAATCTTATATTTTCCACTCTCAAGAAAGCGCAACAGTGGAGAGAAATGAGATATTGAGTAATTTTGACACTCGTCTCGTTTCGTTTCTTGCGTTCGTCGTGTTTCGTTTATAATAAAATTAATCCGGACGAAACGCGCCCGATTCATTTTAGAATTCTCGGTGTGTCATTTATTTCGACGATTAATCGAATTAATGTCGTATATATTATGTACGTATTCAACTTTGTACACGACAGAAAATCCTGTCTTTTGCCGTTCGAAATCGGTTTGTTTTTTAAGTTATATTTCCTTCCCGGCCACATCCAGCGCAGCGTTGAATCACAACCGCAAATATCCTTCTCTGGTAACTGGCTTCGCCTGGGTCGTCCTGTTCGTCGAAGAGAATCGTCGCAGAGAGAGAAAGAAGAGAGGAGGTGGTGCACACTCGTAGCGCCGCTAGATTCTACCAGTCGACGTGTGTGTGTGTGTGTGTGTGTGTGTGTGTGTGTGTGTGTGTGTGTGTGTGTGTGTGTGTGTGTGTGATTAGAATTGCGCGTCGTGCTGCTGCATCGTTCTCGCAAGTTCGCAGAGGCCACGATCTAGGTCAATAGGAGAAGGAGAAGGGAAGTTTTATCGTTGTCTTTTACGTGGCTTTGTGAATTCTAATTCTGAGTTGAGAGTCGCTCGAGAGAAACTCGCGATAAAAATTGTTTGTGTATCGATGGGGGGTGGGGGGGGGGGTAATTCGATATCCGTGTTCTACACGTATATTTATCTGTTTTTTAAAACGATAAGAATGATAAGGATGGAATACGATGAGAGAGAGATTAAAATTCGGATCTATTTTAGAATATAGATTTTTGGTGTCGTTTATTTTGTCATTTATATTGGGTTTCGTCGACGATTAATCGAATCACAATAGCTGTCGGCCGACAAATTAAATTTAAACTGCATAGCGATTAACGTTATACATTTACTTCGTTGCTTCGTGATTATAAACGAAATTTGGAAATTACGTACAATGTCTATCGATATTTTGTCAACAATTTCTGATGTGAATATACAACAACAACTTTTTCCACGTTCAAGTAACCTTAACAGTAATACATATCCGGATTATTTTTGAAAAAATAACTACATTTTCTCCTTTTTGCCTCCTTTCTTTTTAAAAGCAAGTTTAAAATAATGAAAGTTCTGCCTCGTTCAACCCTATATCTAACCGAAACGCATTTATAGCCAATAAATTCGTCGTTTGGACGTTGCGACACGATTGTGGCGAAGGAGAGATGGATAGTCGAGTGACACGTTTGAATCGTATATATATATATATATATATATAGAGGATTCCAATCGAGCTTGGTGATTCAGAAGCTTGAAAAAATCCAACTTCTTAACGTTGCAGAATCTTGGTAAACCCGAGGCTGTTGTTATCTTAAGCTTTCGAGTATCGTCAATCTTATCGAGTTCGAAGGTCGTGCCAAGATTTCGCTTTTTTTTTTTTTTATGTAATGGTATTTCAAACGTTTGAGCAATCGTGTTGAGAAATATTTTGAGCAAAAGTTGAGTTGATTTGAAAAGAGACACGTTTGATTTTTTTTTTTTTCTTGCTCAAGAAAACGACCACAGGGTCAACCTTCTTTTCTTTTTTTAAACGTAATCGCGTAATACTTTTAAATATATGAATCGACGCAGTCGAATAATATTATGATTGGAAAAATTGTATCAATATAGAAAACATTCTGACTTCGTTGTAAACAAGGATATTGCTTTGCGTCGACTTCCTTGTCCTTCGTAAAGTAAAAACTACTTTTTCACTCGAACAATCGATCGATCTATCGATCCTTTTTTTTTTTTTTTTTTTTAACCAACTTTCAATTTCGAATTACAATAATCGCGCCTCTTCAAATCGATATAATTATAATATTTTTTTGAAATATCATATATATCCTTCAAATACTCTCGAATCCTATATCGATCAAAATTGTACAAGTATCTCGAGCACACTCGAGCGATTCGCGTTATTTTTCCTTATCACAGACGGCCATCCTTGTGGACAAAAATCACTATTGTAAATGCCCCTTATCTTATCGATGCAGGTTGTAACATTGCGTTATCGATGTTGGAAATGGATTAACCAAACAGCGTGTTTATCGCGTTCTTTTTTTTTTTTTTTTTTTTTTTTTGAGTTCCCTTCGACCACCAAAGCAACCAATATCTATTTCAAGTTTCATTATAGAGAGAACGAAATTATATGTTTAAGAAGGATATAAATAACACGAATAGATTAGGAACGTTCTCAAGTATTGTTTACTTTATTCGATGTATATATATATATGGATGTTTTCGTAATGTATCTTTGTGTAGAAGCGTTGTGTTTGTCGTCTTGAAATTACGCAGCTTGTTACGGATCTTCGTTTTATCAACGACACGCATCGCGTATTCGCGAAAATTCACAACATTGGCTGTTACGAAACGCCGAGCAAATAAACTTTTTACGAAATCCTCGATCGCGTTGTTTGACGGTTAACTGGAAAACAATAAGAGAAGGATCGTGATAAAATTATCGACAAACTATAATTATCGATCGAAGTATCTCCCAAGTTCTGATCATTGGTGATTCCAATTGCTCGAGAATTCGAATTTTTATTAGATTTGAATTAAGTTAGTTTTGTGCAAAATATTTTTTCCTTTTAAAAATTGGTATTATCCTTTATTCCTTTCCTTTCCTTTCCTTTCTTCTTCTCCGGAAATATCTGAACATTGCATCGGAAATATACACTCGCCTCCCCTTTATAAATATTTTCACAGAGCGTAAACGAGACGCCGCAACTTTTGTTTGCGCTTCTTTTGTTGGTCCCGTAAGTAATTTCTGTGAAGAAATTACGACGTACCACTCCTCTTGATTCTTTCTTTCAGCTCGAGCACTTTTTTTCTTTCTTTCTTCTTCTTCTTCTTCTTCTTCTTCTTCGAAGTTTCGAAGGTAGGATAAAAAAGAAGAAACAAAGGCAAACCCAATCGAGGGGGAGGGGAGGGAGGAAGAGAAAGGCGGAGGCTCGAAGATTATCAGAAAGCTCCTGAAAATACGGTAAAAAACGTTATTGCGCTTCTTTCGCAACTTGTTTCGTTCGCCGACGAGAATATAATTCGAGCAAGAAGAAAGAAAATGCTCCGCGTGGCACACGGAAGTAATCGAAGTCCAGACAGAAGGATTCTGTTTCTGAAAGTTTTACGTGTATTTTGTAAAAAAAAAAAAAAAGTTTAACATTTTTACAATTATTATATCGAGAACGTGGAATATGTTTGGTGGAATACTAAATAATTCGATGATTTTTAATTATATGACTTCAATTTTTTCAAGCTTACTCAAAAAGTCTTTAAATTTTTTCTTCTTCACACATCTGTCTCGCATATTGCGAATATTTTTTACCCAAGTATCGGCACGAGCTGTGCGTTATCGATAAAATGATTAATCAAAATCGGCTGATTAAATCGATGAATTATTCTCACAATTAACGACAGGTTCTCTCGAAATTTATTCCGGACGATGTCGTAATTGCGAGTAATGCGTTCGTTAGGATCGGATTGCACGGAATTCGAGGAAGAAGAAGAAGGTGGAGAGGAGTGGGGGGAGGGTGGGTTGGCTGGCTCGGCTCCCGGCTGGCTGCGCGTGAATAAGCGGGGGCGAAATAATTTCGCATTTGGAATATCGACGGCAGAGTGAAAGAGGAGGAGGAGACCGGGTTCCGGCGTGCAGATTATTTTCGGCCGGTGTTTTGGCAGTTCCGATATTCGGGTCAAACGCTTTATGGCCCGATGGATGATCCATCCTCCAACGTGATGTTTGCTCTCAGTAGAGAGAGAGAGAGAGAGAGAAGGTATGGCACGGGTCAAGGCATAACCGAGTCGTAAATAATAGCGTCATAAACGGTATAATCTATTTATCTTTGTTAATCTCCAGTGAACGCCCTTGCATTGTATATTTATCGTGGGATTTGAACACTTTAAACACCCGTTAATCATTCTCGGTCTGTTTAGATTGTTTGTCACGAATTTCTGGGGAATTCGGATTTTATAATGATACGGAATGATGACGAATTTGAGATTAAATAGATAGGCGTGTTGAAATTATTTACAGTATTAAACTTAGGAATAGATGGAGAAAATTAATTAATTATTGTACGTATATTGTAGGAGGTCGTATGTATTTATTCACGATAATGCTAATAACCAGAAATTAATTCGATCTCGTCGACTCGATATATCGGTGACCTTCGATAAAAGATGGAACAAGCTCTTCAACCACACGTTCCTCTCCGACAAAAGACCCATAATTACCACGATCGGTCGATCGTTGGAGCATCTTCTCGTGAAAGCACCCCTTGCTCTCTGTATACGAGAGGAGCAAAGTTTCAGATATATATTCTCTCGAAAGGTCAAAGGCTACTTTGTTCTCCTCGAGATTCGATAAAGAGGAGAACTGGTTGATCGGCGGAGCACGTTCAACAACCCGATGACCTTCCTCCGCTACTCCGTGCGAGTATATATCTCGCTCTATTTTCGAGAGTACACGCTTATGCAAGCTATTTTGCGCGCATAAATTGGTCGCGGCGTATCTACTTACACGTGTATATTTCCCGTATGCCGTGATAACCGTTATAACGTCACGTGACAAAGTTAACCGAACTTCGCTGCAGCATTCGATTCGATTATCCCAGTCAAACGAGAGCACAGCCCGCTTTGACCGTTACGAAAAACCCCGATGATAAAACAGGGAACCGAAGTTACCGATGATTCTCGACGAGCGCGACCCAATAACAACACGGTCGAGTTTATTGGCATTTATTAAGAGACTGGACGAGTTTCTTTCTCTCGGTCGTATTTTCGCGTCGTGCGCGTGTCGAACATTGTTGAAAGGGAACAATTATATTATCCACGCACGCGATGCCACTAGCTCCGTTGGCACTGCTTCTCCCTGTTCGCAATTTCTGGAATAATGTATTTCATTCTCCGTTTGGCCAAGCGCCAAGTATATGTTTACGGAACTCTCGGGGTAAAGGGAACGAGATAAGGAGCCGCACTCGGTTGAAAGGCGGACTCTATTTACGGAGGCACCGAGCCGAGAGACAAAAGAGATTCGCTCGCGCGCTGGTGCCCCCTGTCTTTCTCGTATAAATGGCAATTTGTTTATGGTAACGTGATACGCGCCAAGTCGACGCGGGCTTCGCCGCCTCCCTTCGGACTTTGAACACGAGAGCGGATTCTCTCGCCACGTAACTTTATGTACTGTGGATCTTCCGTGGCGTCCAATGTTAAGCCAATGTTAAGAGAATGATATTTTTAAAGAAAAATTATGATATTCGAATATTGATATTATTTCTGTATTTGCCCATATGTATATGTATATATAAGAACGATTGAAGTATCGTGTTTCTTGTTAATTATTTATCACAAATATGATCTTTAAAAGATTTTACCATTAAGAAACTATTTATTCGTATCTTCGAAATACGATAAATTCTTTTAAGACTTGTGAAAGAAGAAGTAACACAATATTTCAGTTATCCCTTTGTAGGAAAGCAATAAATATTAATGTGAGTGACCTCGTGTCTCTTTTGTACATTCTTTTATTATTGAACAATTTTTTAAGTGCTATACAAGTATGAAAAAAAAAAAACATTGTTTATAGCACGACTTTCTTGAGGACATTTAAAATATTTTTGTTTGTTAAAATTCAAAAAATTCAACATGAGTTATTTTCCTTGAAAATAACACTCGAGTGTTCGAGAATCTCTTTATTGTTTAAATTTTCAATTGACGAATCAATTGTGTCATTATCGAATTACCGAAGTAATTACTTTAATCTATTATAAATGGAAGATTAAACAATAAGGAAATCCTTGAACAATGATTTTTAGAAAATATCAGTGACTCATGCTAATCGGTTTTGCATTTTTCGCTCTTAGCAAATATCTTCTAATGAGGTAGTTTCGTTCAATTTTCAAACACAAGTGTTAATTTATCGTGTATTAATTTGTCGTATATTACGCAAATTGTTGGAAAACTGAAAATCTCTCGTTTACTTTGATTTATCCGCCATTTGTGTAACTCAGACATATAATATATCTTGTCAACAAAGGCGTATTATCTAGTTTTCCCTTATAAATCAATATAAATAATGTGTCAATGTTTGCCATGTCTCGTATCAATGTCTTTCGATTTTACAATACATATTTAGCTATTTGATATCTATTCGTCATGCCACAGTTGTCTTTTCGTCCTCTCTTCTATTTATTTTATCTTTTATCTTTTTCTCGAAAAATATCTTCTTCTTCGAGAGGATCGATTATAATTCTTTCATCCACAAGTGTAAATTCCCCCCTCCCCCCGCCCCCCTTTTTTTTTCTTCTATTTTTCGGGAATTTTATTTCACTCGATTTCGATTGCTCTCCAATATCTCTTTAATGTCGAATAATCGAAGTATGAAAAGAATCTTTGCAATAGGATATCTTGGAACAAAATATCTTCTTAGCATTCCAGCAATTGCAAATACTTATTTTCTTGTTGTATAATCATGACCACATATCAATTAATTCATTTAAATCTTCTAAGCGTTATATAAAGGATTTTCTTTTACGTGAATAAATACGTGAATAATATTCTACGAAGCACAAGTTCTCTTATTGGAAATATATTTTTAAATATTCCGATCTTCGAGCCTCTTTTTATTGAATATTTCGATTGTGAAAAATTTTAAATGTCGAAAATATGTTATAAAAAAAATTTAATAATTAAAAAAAAAAAAAGATCTCTCTAGTAGCAAGTAATAAAGGAACAAAATTAATGTCAGGACTGTTCTTCTATTTGGATTTCACGAAAAATAAAGCTGTTAATTCTGAGATAGATATCAGAGTGATATCAAAGTCAAACAAAACCTAGAAAAGTTATCATTAGTTTAGATTAGGTTAAGTTGTAATTAACGAGATAAGGAAAAATCGTCTTTTGATCATTCTCTTCTAACTTAAAACGATCGTGTGTGTTATGTATGTATGTATGTATCATATTGATTATTCACGTGTTGCGTTCAATTTCCGGTATATTTCCAGGTACGCGATTTTTTTTTCCTTCCACTGTCACACATTCGTATGACCAACATCGATCGTAATAAATATTCGATAAATGTCTGTCTAACTCGTTCTTCGATTCATTATAATTCCATTATAGTTCCACGTAAGCAACGCCTTTTTTTTTTTTTATACAAGCAATCCAGTTATAAAAAGCTGCATAAAAAATATTCGAAATCAATTCTGTCTTCTTTTTCTCTCTCTCTCTCTCTTCTTTTTTTGCACGCATATTTCTTGATAATGATAGTCTACAACTCGACTCAAACAGGTTTTTTCCTCGATGTTTTGCATCGGTTTTTCCAAGGTCTCTCCTTTCATCTCGTTACACGTATATATATATATATATATCCTACGTTATCCTGCAGGAAGATAAATCTGAAAATTCTGGTATTAATAAAAAAACGTTATATTTGTATTTTGGCAAAAAAAATTTCTTCTTCTTCTTCTTCTTCGAGAGTCATCAACCTTGAAAGTTTCAGTATTTTTTCATGTGTTTTGAATACCATTTCGCGTGGAATATTTTTTACAACGGAGCAATGGAACGATAAAATTTAAATGCTTCGCGTCATATTATAAGTCTCGTATTATATACAAAGTTATATTTAAAAAAAAAAAAAAAAAAAAAAAATTTAAAAATTGATTACATCTTTAAAAATAGATATAGCTTTTATATAACACGTTATATTTTTTATTCGCACGGTATTCCCAAAATTTCATTTAAAATAGAATTTGATTTCAATAATAAACGTGTTAACTGAACACTTGCGTGAAAATTTTATTTTTATTTCGTTTCATCTAACGCAAAAAATTAAATTGCTTGTAACTATATATAACAAGCTATATTTTTTGTGTACCAATTTTTGTGTTTGTTTTAAGTTTATTTGTTTTTTTTTTTTTTTTTTTTTTTTCCCTCTCTACTTCATTTAAACGTCCAGAGTATATATACGTATGCGTGAATATATATACTCGACAACCGACTATCTCGTTTCCCGGAAACCGTTCTCGTTCTGCCAGATTTCACGAAATGACTGTCGATCTGATTCTCTGGTTTCTATTTTTAAAAAGATCTCGCTCCTCTTGGTGCTCATCCTTGATCCTGATTCTCTTTTTTAATCTTTGGCTCGTGTGGAATGATTTATCGCTCCTACTAATGTCTAATTATATTTTATCCAATGAGAAAAGAAACCGATTTATCTCTTCTTCTTAAAAAAAAAAAAAAGTAGCACACGAAAGATTTAATTCGAACCAATTATGTATTTTCTTCCGTCAGAAAAGGTTAATTTTTATTCAGAATTAATACATCGTTATATATATAGAATATTTTTGAAGGATCGATTTAAACGAGTGACAATGCAAAAATATTACTTTATCAAGTTATAAGCAATTATAAGTTTGCATAAGATAAAGAATGAAATTACTGTTACACCATTGTCGCACTATGTTTCCATTTTGCTTCATCTAATGCGAATTTATTTATTTATCGTTTATAACTTAATAAATAAGCCTCAACCGACATTTTTGTATACGAAACATTTGCTTTATAATCGATTTTTCATTTGTATTTACTTATCGCTGAAATAGAATAATAGTAAATTATTTGCATTGTTAGACTTCGAATTATTATTATTTTTTTTTCATTATTATTCACAATTTTTTTCTTGACCAATTGTACCTGTTAGAAGCATAGTCGATACTTCGCGATTCTCGCATTCTCGATCGCGTCATTATCTAAAATTCACCTCCCTGGGTGACCGTTTGGCGGTTTCCCAAATTTCGCCACGTCTCGAAAGAAACACGTGGAAAGTGAACGACTTGCGAAAAACGCGGATAAATATAGCTTTGTCATTCGTTTTCCTCTTGGAAAGGGTTGAGACGGGTTGTGAGCATATGCCGAATTTTTTCTTTTCTCCTTTTTTTTTTCTCTTCCAATCCACCCTCGAAAAACGATTATTAGCAACCGTGCGGACGTTAGAAACCTCGTCCCTCGTCGAGAACCCATCGTCATTATTCGATTTTACGTCGTTTCCATTCAACCCCCCCGCCCAAACTTTCCAACGAAATCACCCTCGAAATCCGATCGATCAACCGTATCAACCCTTGGAACACACCGTCACTCGACCATTCGACCTTTTATTCGTCGAGTTTCACTGGATTTTATTGATCGTCCTCGGTCTTTCACTGAAATATCCATGCCGAGAGCTTAAACTTTCCCTCCCGACCACTCTTTACCCTCTAATCGCTCCCTCTTTCTCGCTCCTTCTCTTCCCTCCCTTTTTCCCACTTCGTCCCATCTCCTCTAAATGGTATTTAGACGTTACAAAAACATTCGTTTCGTACGCTCGAATGGTTTTACGACCGGCTCGAGCCTCGCGAACAGTGCTCGGGCAACCGTTGAAAGGAACTATAGCAAAACGATAAAGGTGAAGACAAGGGCATTCTCATTTACAAAGACGCGGATAGTTGAGAGTCGAGTGTGTGTATATCTGCAGTCAGAAAAAGCGAGCTCCTGCTAGTTTTGTTTGTGGACGCTCGCGCGATAGACCCGTGAATTCATCGTGGAAATTTTGTTTTCGTTTTGATCGACGCGAGTGTAACGAAATTCGTGGTACGAACGAAGTTGGAAAGTCTTTTATATAATTCGAAATAAGATTAAAATTCAAGAATAATATAATTGCGTTGGAATTTTTTTTCGAGGGAATCAAGATTGGAAATACGTCAGAAGTAGAAAATAAGAAATTCGTTTATAAAAAGAATTGAACATTTTCTCGTCGTGGATTAACTTTTCTCTCATTTTAAAAATTTTTTTCAAACAAAAAAATTGTACTTTATATTTTTAATTTATTTTCATCCGTGGAGTAACTTTCCGTCCAATTATCCAGTCTTTTGCGATTTGAAATTAGCCAAGGATCGGCGTTATCAAGATTGCCAATTCATCTTATTGCAAAATACAGAATATAACGAATTGTCAACTGAAAATACAGAGAAAAAAATATATTATTAATAAAATTTCGTATAATAAAAGTTTATTTATTACAAAAAAATAGAAAAAAAATAAAATTGTATATATTATATAATAATATATAAAGAATTTTTATTAAATAGAAAAAAATATAGCAACATCGCGAATCATTGATATGTTTCCAAATTTGATTTTTTCAAAAACAATCCTACATCACAATCCTCTTATTCTTCATTTTCGTCTTATTTTAAGCCGTAGTCATCTCACTGAATTACATTCCCCGCTGTTTGCACGAGAATCACACAGTCGGTATTTTCCAAGGACTTTGCAATGTCATAGATTTCAAAGTAGATATAATAAGCATCGTTTTCCTTCTATGTGAGATGTCGAATGCAAGATACGAGATTGCTTGCTATGAAAATATCATTGACGATTAAATAATAAATGTACACCGATAATATTACGTTTCCTTTTTTTTTTTCTTTTTAAAGCTATTTGCACGACTTATCAGCGAATAATATCGCAGATGATCGAATACCACCACGCGTTGCATGAATATTTAACGATTGTTGAATCAGCCGTTTTAAGCATCATTAGTGCATATCAATTACGTGCCCCGTAAAATACGTATCTGTAATTGATTACACGTTTCGTTTATGCAACGCCACCGATTGGGTCTAGTAAAAAGTTATTTCTATACCAACTATACGAGAGTCGCATGCTAATGCGCTCTGCATGAAATTGTAATGAACCTGATGCATAAACCATCATCCGCCGATTTGCATTGAAGTGAAAGCAGTAAAAACTGTAACGCGAACGATCGGATCGGTAACTATCTATCGCTGTACTAAACCGAGAAATCGATTTGATCTAGATCGAGAGAACGAACATAGACGGTGGAATCGGATATGTCGTTGAATATTAAATGGACGATTCTTCGCAAAGGTGAGCAATCATTTAAAGGGTGGCTAAAATTACATCGGCTTATTTATTATACGCCAATTTTTAACTTACGAAAATGATATTATTTTTTATTTAAAAAAAGTAATAAAATAGTAAAAAAAAAAAAAAAAAAGAAGAAAAAAATAAATGAAAATAAACTGTTCAGTGTTGAATATTAAAGAAACCTAGTTTTTTTTTTTTTTTTTAGCAAGCTATCTCTTCGACTTTTGTATAATATATGCAATATTATAATTTAATTATTGGTTATATTTTAAACGATAAACTTTAATCTATTATTAGAAAGAAATGTGCTTCTAATATTAATAAAATATAATTGATAAAGTAATGCGATAAAAGCATTAAAAAAAATTAAAAAGAAATATTGTGAAAAATTCATATTGGAAAAAAGATGTTTAATTTAAATTTTTAATCTTCAATTTATTAAAATATCTTTGCTTTACTATCGAATTAATATGATTATCGATAAAAAATAATTCTTAACGTATATGATTTCTGACGTGGCTATTATAACTTTATTGCAAAGATACGTCAAGTTTGTTTTTTTTTTAAATAAATGTTAATCACGAATTATTACTTCTTATAAAAAAAATTACTAAATAAATATTAATTTAGAACATAGTTTACTAACGTGAATAATAATCTGCATCAAATTCGAGTCAATTACAAAATCTACAAGCACATAGAACTAGATGTTCGCTGTGACGATAAATATAACATAGAAGTCGAATAAGGGCTAAGCTAAATCGGAAAACCGTTTCATCGGGAATCCAATCCAATAGGAATAAGAGATTATTCGATCACAAACGAAAGGAAAGGAAAGGGTGGTGAAGATTCGAAGGCGAGAAAATATTAGATCGAGAGAGCGGCGTCGCTCGTTTTCCCAGGCTCTCGAGCCAAACGAGCATTCCCTCGTGTTTCGCCGTGGTAAAAATAGAGCGAAGATAGCGGAACGTTTTGGCACAGCCGCTCGCGCGAACGGCAATTTTACGATCGTCGACCACTCGTCAAAGTCCCTAAGCCCTCGTGAATTCCATCGAGCCTTGTATTCCGGGTATCGCCGCTGCCAACAATATTTCGATCCGTCCCCCTCCCCCTCCGCCGCTTGTCATTTTTCCACGCCCCTGATATTGTGCTCCGATGTTCGAAACGTTTTAAACTCGGATTTCATCTCTAAATATAGGGTCACGCTGAAAATTATATAGGTGTCGCAAAATTACCGCCGTTCGAAAATAACGCTGGCGTGTATATTAAACGGATGCCAAACGAAGGCGAAGTCAACATTCTAATAAGTTTTCGAAAACTTGGGCCCGTATTGAAGCGCTGAGACAGCAGTTTCTATTCCAGGGTTAAGCGGTAATAAGATAAGTTATGGAGGGGAGGGGAGGCGGGTGAGAATAAGTTACAGATTATCCCGCGACAGGTCTCAATTATGATGCCACAATGAAACTCGGTGTGGAAATAGTCACGCGTTTTGAACGTACCAAGTTATATATGTAAAATGGCGGACGAGAAGAAATTGTAAAATTGAGAGCGTTACTTTTTAATTTTATGAAATCGATATCTGGATTTTTATGATCTTCGTTATATGTCGTGTAAAGGATAAGATTTTGATTTCGTTTTACTCGTTTTTAAGATATTTGTGGGAAAATATTGCTAATATTTCGTATATATATAAAGTTTTATCTATTATAATATTTTATTATGATGAAAAAGTAGACTTTTCATCTGTTTTCATCTCATGTGTTTACATTAACAGATGCCTACGCACAAGTGAATATAAATGAAATTCTATTTAAATATTTTCTAAAAATTACTAAAATCAGTCCTCCTTCTTAATTTTTCATCATCGATAGAATGCACATTTTTTTTATTTTATTTTATTATTAAAACAATTCTTGAATATCATTGTTAATTAACGTTGAAATTTTACAAATTAGAAATAAAATTATGAAAGAGACGTTTATAATCTATTGTTAATGTTATATTCTGCAAGAGGAGATCTTTAAGATACATTAATCCCCGGAAGACAAATTATTGCGTGTCGGCGGACGTTGTGTCACTTTTGCCTCGTAAAAGGATTTCTTTCATTATCTCTCTGCAAAATGAAAGATATTTAACCAGCAAAGGTTAATGGAATTTCTCTACCAGAATTTTTTAATACTTCTAGTTTAAATAAAAATAAAAACGAAATTTTATATACATTACAACTTGTAAATTTACTAATGTTAATTCGCGTAGAAAGTTCGGGAAATATATTTAACGAATTGTTTTAAGCGTGATCGAAAGACAAATGACAGTGCGTCATTGCAGAGTTAATGGCGTCCAAGCAAATATGACAGGCTGCAGGGGCCTGTCTTTTGCAAGGTTACTGACATTTGCTATGCTTCAGCTCTTTTATCAGGGGAACATTTAAAACCAGTCGATGTTAGGCGAGTCGAATATCTCATAAGTTCAGCTTTCGTTTGTTCAGCCTGTCACCGGGATGTTCGAACAAAAGCGTTTTCGAGGATGATGCAGCACACCCGCAAATGACACTTTCGTTCAAAATGGAAGTCGCGGACTTGTACCCTTTTTTATTTGCCTTGGCTTTCTAGTTTTCCACTCTTGACGAGAACAAATTGCAAGAACACACGGTACACGGTGCGCTTATTTTCTCTTTTCATTTATCTTCCGATATATTTGGATCAGTTTCAATTTGATTTGAATCCGTTTGATTTAATGCTTCCCAACCGATGTCACGATACATCGATGTGTGTGTTGCAATTTTGTTAAAACGTTTACGAACACGTGATTTATTAATATTTAAATAACGATCAATTCGATACCGGCTGTCGAGATCGAAATGGATCTCTTGTTAATTTTTACGAAGTATTCAACGACATTTCGATGAAACATTTTCTTAAAATAACATAATATCGATGTATATTCCAATATTTCAAATACACATAAATGTCGATCAATTTTAAAAAAATGTGTGTAAAAAATATAACTAATTATAAAACGTGTTGATACGTAATTAATTATAATCGTAATTACGTTATGTATACAAGTATAATTATATTATTATTTATTATTAGTTGGGATAGTTATTTTGAAATTGCATCATTATAATTGCAGCCATCCACGTGCGATATATTTAGATTGATTGTTCTAATTGTTAATCATTCTTAATTCGTTCGAAAGCATAGATTAACGATAAGCATCTTTATTAAAGATCTTTAAAAATAGATACTCCTCGTTCAATTACGTATATTTTGCAAGGATGCAAAATTGTTATCCGATGCAACTGGTATTCCCAGTTTTACGAAATTAACGATATGCACAAGCATGTATTCGATATTATTCCAAGTGCAAGAGGTTAACAACATCTTTTTTCTTTTTTCTTCTTTTTTTTTTTTTTTATTTATTGAAAATTATGCATAACCGCGTCTTTCAATACTCGCTTTATCGCTTGAATATTGATTATTCCGTGAAATTTTTGCGAAAACTATTTGCGCGTGATAAAGTGAAGAAAAAAAAAAGAAGAAAGAAAATATATGTAAAATATTCCACGGTGAAACAGTAATCATACTTAATAATTAACTTCACGCCGTGGACGATGACTAACTGGTTTTTACACAACTCGTGAGAAGTAGCCCGCACGATGAATTGATATTCTACAAGGTGAGCCCCGATGGAAAAATAGTTGCATCTTTTTTTCTTTATTTCCAAAGGAAAAAAAAAAAAAAAAAAATTAAAAATAACAACGTAACGATATAACTGGAACTCGCGTGTGCCATCCTTCCTCTCCAATACCAATTAAAAAAAAAAAAAAAAGTTTGTCGAGGTATAATTCGATTCGAGGAGGAAAATTTAAATAGCAACCCGGTACGTGTATACCCGTTACATCGATGCCTTGTATTATACTGTGGCCGTTCGTGTAAGCAAGCCAACCTGTCCGGATGATGCATCGGTTCAACAACGCGAAAGTGTGCGTGATCGTCCGTGAGACGAGCCTCGGAACCAAGCACGTGTGCGGCACAAAAACTTGTTTCCCCTATCTTTCTCGGTTTCCCCTCCGCTCCCCCCTCCACTCCCTTCTCCGCCGTATCCCCTTCCTCTCGAACGTTTCGATTTTTATCTCGCCGGCGTGTTTCTGTCTGCTGCTGCTGCTGCTGCGCGGTGAAATTACGTCACGTAGAAATCATGATAATCGCACGATGGGCGCAGAAAAGCCATTGCATAGGAATGCAAACGTTATTAATCCGTCGTTACGAATACGTGAGAACGAATTAAATTATAAGAAGGAGTTGGAAAGGAAGAGGATAGAAAGGAAGGAAGAGAATACCTTTCTCTCGTTTTTGTATCGTGAACTTGTTTCAATTTAGTTCCGTTTTATCGCATCGTTTCTAAAAGTTGAAGAATAAACGAATCGTTTCTGGTTCATCCTCGTTCTTGTCTATCTCGCATTTGGTGAACGATTTGATTACGAAATTACGCGTTCTAAATGCGAGGCGACGTGCTCGATACGTGAGAAGGTTAATTGAACACAAAAGCGTTGCCCGTTTCAATAGGCTGAAAATAAAACGGATACGTGTGCGTGTCGGTAATCCAGTGACCTTTTTCAAGCTCGTTCGTTCTCCAGCCCAATTACATCACGGAGGAAAGGTGGAACACGTCACTTGACAAAGAATTCCGTTCGCGTTAACCGACGAATTCTCTCCCCTTTACCAGCAACTGTAATTTACTTCCCGAGATACCGTCGTATTATTCATACGGCGAATAATCCGTCGAGTCTCATTTCCTCGAGTGGAATTGAACACGCTTTACATTTTTGGTTTTTTCCCATTGACACGTCACGTAAAATTCTTGTAATTTTTTTTTTCTTTTTTTTTTTTTTAGTAATAAAAGGATAAATAGAAATCTTCGATTTTTGAAGTTGCATACAGTATTGTATTATTGTTGCAATAATAATAATAGTTTATAGATGGATATAGGCGGAGCGTTATAGAATATTCTAAAGCTTCCTGCGAAGAAATCGTCTGGATCGATTGTGTGTAATAATAAGATGATAGGCTAAAAGGGTAATTTAGCGGGATGGGCAAGAATGCTAAAATTAGAGTGGGAAAGCAAAGAGATTGGTTATATTGGATTCTGAACTGTCTGGTATCAATGGGATAAAGTTAATTTAATAATTCGATTTTGAAAAAAATTATGAATGCACGGAATAATAATTGAGGATACATATATATATATATATTTATTCAAATATTGACACGTGGATTAACATGTGTTTGATGATGTTTATATTTATATTCGACACCTTGTTCCATCCAATATCACTTTATCGAAACCGTTTCCACTACGTACAATGTTTACTCGTTGAATTACATTTGTTAATTTATCGAATTAATTTCTCCTTCACTATCTATCTGCCATTCTTCTTTCGAATTTCCTAATAATAATATATACGAGTTCAGTTGACAAAAATAATTAATCGTATAATATTTTTTTTTTTTTATTAGCAAATGAAAAGTATTTCCAAGTTGATTAAAAAGATTTTCCTACTGTTTTATCCCGAAGAGAAACTTGCTTGATCGTATATAATATATAACGGGATATATCGGTTTCCATGGTGTAAAAAATTTTCATTATTCACGCGTTATGTGGAGCGTGTGTAACCGGTATTAGCAGCAATTTCTTTTTCAACGTACGAAACGAATAATTAATAATATCGCGAAGCGTTGTATATACACCGCGATAACGTAATAGCACGACCGCGTAAGAGAGCGGTCGTTGAAAAAGAAGGTCACCGAATTTCGTGCCGTTTTACCCGCCCAACAACTCGTACCATTTTATATCGTGTGCGCCAACGTAAAAATCCCAGCGACGTTTCGTGCCACTTTGTCAGAAACGTTCTGTCGAGTGATGGAGCGGGGCGGAGTGTGCGGGGAGAGGGGAGGAGTGGCGAGTCGCGTGAAACGAAAGCAAAAATAGGTTCGCGGGCGAGGTAAAGCTTTAAAGCCGTTGTCGTGTCGTGTCGAGACGTGTATCCATGGCTGCCAGGTGAAAAAGAAAGGGAGGGGAGGGGGAGGAAGGAAGATGGACGGACAGGTGTCTGGAAGCCATCTTGGTCTCTTCATCGCCCCGTGCGCCTTCAGAATGTCAGCCTCTAAGGTCGAGCGCGCGTGTGTGTGTGTGTGTGTTTGCGTATGCGCTCGAGGAAAGCGGTATTCAGCACATCCTACAAAATTCATGAGCCGTAAAATTCGAGCGTCGGGCATAATCGAATCGCTTCTGCTCGGATAAGAGCGCGCGAGAGGTATCGTTTCGCGATACAAAATGGATCGATGGGATTGGTATCTCGTGTCCGCCGTTTCTATAGGAAGCGGAAAAAAAAAAAAAAAAAAAAAAAAAAAAAGAATCAATCTGAAAAGAGAGTAAAAATTTGCTCTCGTTTGATGGCGAAAGTCGATAAAATATTATCCGTTCACCGTACATCTCCGCCCGATTTTTTTCGTGTGTTGGAAAAGCAGGAATGGAACGGGTAGAAGTTGTAGATATATAAATCGAAAATGTGAAATCAAATTTTTCCCTTTGAACTTCGAAATGAAAGATATTGGATGTTGAAATGGAAGCGAGTCGAGCGAATTGTTATTGGCTGTTGGTAAAATCATTCGTTTTCAAATTTTCAATTCTCTCGAAGACAAGATTTTATATTCTATAAAATCTAATTTTACGTTATTTTCTTTTTTTATTACAGCATTCTTCCTTCCTCGTATAATCGTTTCCAATTTCTCGTTTCGTACTTTCAAATTCTTCGATTATCGTAAAAAAAAAAAAAAAAAAAAAAGATTCGAACAAATTTTATTATTTTTATCAATTGTTCTCTCTTACGTTCTCTTAGTTATTTTGTAACGTTTCCACGTACACGTAACACATCACTTTTGTGTACTTTTGTACTTAGATTAGCAAAGGTCACAGTCGAATACATTTGCTTCGTAAAATTCCTTCGCATACACATAGCCGACACGAGGACGACTCGAGACGAACTAATTCCCATACTATATAACCAGGTCACGATCTGTAAACAGGAAGGTTGATCGATCAATGACCTCTCGAAGAAATTTGTCTCCTGCTCTGTTTTCCGAGGAGTCTACGTAGGAACGGTGGTTTCGTATCCTGTTGGTAAATATTACATGAAAAGAAATTCCTTCGTTCGACTGAGAAAGTAGAACGAAGTATGAAATATATCTGTATGGATTTAGAATTCTTGTTCAGACGTTGTTGCTATCGTAAAATGTAAAAAATAATTCTGATAAATGTAGCATAACAAAGGAGAAGTTATGATTCATTGGAAATTTAAAAAGTTTTTATTAATCGTATAAAAAACGATGAAATTTTTGTCTTTTTCGTACTTTTTAAAATTTGCAAAAAGAAAAATCGAGAATATAAAATATGGAATATGATAATAATTGTAATTTTTTTAATTCTAAATAAAAACAAAATTAATAGACAGAGTGAAAGTTACTTTTGAAGAAAATAAATTATAAAATTGTGTATGTGAATTATGCTTTTTGAACTCGCATAACTATACATATATATCTTTTGTAGTGACTTATCGTTTTTTTTATTTTTAAAAATCGTAAAAATAAACTGAAGTAAATTTCACTTTAATAAATACGTCTAGAAACTTACTTTATTACAAGGCCAAAACCATAAAATGTCTGTTAAACAAAGCAAAAATAACTGTCAACAACAATTGCTATAGGTCATAATTAACATTTGAAGTACAATCATTGTCAAAGCTCAATATCTCGATACTTTATATTTCTATCTTATCTCATTTTCGTATCTTTTCTTCCACACCAATGCATTTTACAATTTCTTACGAATTTTCGTCGATCTGTCATTAATCACGTTTATGTTTCTTGAGAATTAAGCGTTTGCCATATATAGGTTAAATAGCTGTTGTATTTCTTGCTCTATATATATATATCTTCCCAAGCAGTTTAAGTTCAGAATCTGACTTATATCGATTGCTATTTCAGAGTTAGTCAACGAGCATTGAGCAGTTTCCTTAAACGAGATCGCAAACATTTGCGATTATCGAATAACATTCAAGCATTCCCAAGTGTTCCGTGACAATTGTCTGAGATATAATTATCGTCGATTGGGGAATGTTGCAAACTAAATATGATCGCGCGAGACAGTATATACAATTTAATTAGACTGTAGGATTTGGAATATTATCTTATCGTAGGTTTAGCGATCTTTAATATCTTTTTTTTTTTCTCTTTGTTTACTTGTTTTGCTCGTGAAATTTAATTTCACCGATAAATTACGTAAAAGAGACTTTTTCAAAGATAACGTTGGAAAGACTTTGGAATACTTGTGAATTCCTCGATTATCTTGTTAATTCATTGATAAATTTAATCTTTCTGAGGGCTTGTTTTGAAAATATATCCTTTTATTCTTTCTTTTAAATAGATTCGTATTAGACAAGTTACTAGGTAAAATTAATAAATCAATTGGAATTTATTTAAAACGATTTATCGATATTTATACTATGATATTTATGTATAAATAAATCGAAGAGTAAAGAATACATTCGAAATGTATCGTATGTATAAACGAGAGAGAAGAATCTCTCCTTATATATATAAAATTTCCTCTCGTTCCTTTCAAAGTCTTTATAAAAGAAAGAAAAGAAGAAATTTAAGAAAAGATGAAAATACGATACGATTAATTATAGAGCGTTATACAGAATTTTTTATGCCCAATCGTAAATCGACCCAAACGTCTTCTCGAGGTAGACGCGTCAAGTCCATAAAAAGAGGCGTACACATTTTAACGCGAAAAAAAGAAAGGTTATAAAGCGTTTATGTGTTCATCATCACGTACACGTACGAAGAAAGGAAAGGGAGAGAGAGAAGTTCGCGAGAAGGCTCGATGAAACAAAACAAAAGAGGCAAGGATGCGTAAGGCCTTTTTTGGCGATATTTGCCGTGTATCGCTATTGAGAGTTGTGTTGGGGTCCCTGGTTTCTGGTCAGGCCGGTCTTGGCCGACCGGATTTTTCAAAGGTTGCCCGCAGCTCGAACCTGTCCTGTTCCCATACAGGACTGGTTTATCGACCGGCACTCGATGCTCGATTTCTGAGCAACGCCAAAAGAAAAATGGACGACGGAGAGAAAGAGAGAAAGAAGGAATTCCTGTCTTGTCGGCCTTCGGCCATTTCCGCTGATTAACCTTTTCTCCCGAGCCAATCAACGTTTTCACCCAATCGCCGTACGGATTTTGGATTTTTTTTTTTTTTTTTTTTTTTTTTTTTTAATCATCGATTCCTTCCTAATTACCGACAATTCGTCTTCGTCTCGGTCGGTGGAGAAGGATTCGATATGGATCGATACGATAAAGATGGAAATATTTTTTATATTTGTCACTTACGTTCGAATTCGAGCTTTTTGAAAATAATTTGAAATTGCTAATCTACATCTTCACAAAATTGTGTTACATAATTTTAATGAAATTCTCAACTAGAAGATAAGATACATTATTTCCGTATACAAATATTTATCGATTAGAAAAATTTCAATTTATTTTCCCCCAATCCTGATACTTGAGGGGGAACTCGAGAAAGATTTCACGAGGTTCTCGAGTTCTGGTTACTAGCAAGTTACCAGTAAGCGTTCGCGGAAGTTTGTTAGAAGTTTAATGGACGATGGTGGGGGAGGGGGGAAATAATTCCCCGAGAATGTTGGTAAATGTCGGGAAGCAATGTTTAAATTAACATGATGCAGTTTCTACACGTGTCCTCTTTACCTCGTTGTCCGTCGTGGCTCGAGTTTGAAACTGCTCGCGATATATAATATAAAAGTTTGCTCATAAAATTAAAAGTTCGCCGACAAAGTGTGTATCTACGATTCGGCTCTTCGTCTACTCTTCTTCACCGAGAAGAAACGAGAAGAGAACTTTTTGCTTTTTTTTAATTCACACGCGTACGACACTTGGCTCGAGTTTGATCCAAGATTCGAAAAATTGTTGAAATGTATCATCGATCTAAAATTTTCTTTTTTTTTTTTTTTTTACAAATTTAATCTCACAAAATGGAGAAGTAATTTCTTATGTTGCGACTTGTGTTGAACTTCGAATCTTTTTTCTGTCATCGAGTATAAATTGCATTTTTTTTTTTCAGGAAAGAATGACCGCACTTTAATGTATTTAAGCAAAATCGAATACCAAGAAATGGAATATTCTCGTACGAAAAATACGAGGAACTTTTCTTACAGAGAGGAAAAAAATGTTTTTTTCTGATCTGCAATTCAACAACGTCGAGAGAAATGAAAATTTGTACACGCGAGAGATATATTTAATTTTCCAAATCGGCATGTTTCCTTTTTAAATATTTATTCCATGAATGAAGAAACATATTTCCAGTTAAGAAATAAGATCTAGAATTTATTATTAAATATGCATAAATTGTTGCATAATATAGTGATATTTGCAGAAAAGGCGGAAATCGGATAGATTTAACAAGTTATCTACGTTTAAGAGATGCAAATCGGATGCAGAAACTTGTTTCACCACGTTCTAAGCATAATAATAAGCTCGGATTGATCGAGTATCTCGTTCAAGCTTCCAGGAAAATCCGTAGGCCCCGTTTCTCTTTTCCTTCTCAGATCGATGATATATCATTGTTTGTGCATTATCTTTTTGCAAACTGTTGCGTCTTTTGATTCTGTGTTGATTGTATCTTTTATATTTTATTATATTTTTTTTTTTTTTTAAATTCTTTAATAACAATGGATGTGACAGCGAGCAGATTTGGTTTTTGGTTTTTCTTTGTTGACAAAAGAGGCGTTAATCGATGCTGTTACGTGGCCGAGACAGAAATTTTTGCAACTTTCGTGTTAATGGCAGAAATTCTAACGCGTCAAAGTTTAAATATTTTTCATTCCATTTGCATCCGTAGTCTTTGTTTTCACAATTTGCAATTTACGCTTTTCTAAATTATTTAAAACCGCGAGGATGGTTTTTCTAGAAAAACGTAATTCTATCCGTCTTCTACAAATATGCATTACACATGTATGCCCGATCGCTCATTACTCCTCTAAAGTCTAAGAAGACCTGTTGGATAAGCTTTATTGATGTGTCAATTAGCACGCCTTCTCTTTCATTTCAATATCATCGTCATTTATATAACTTCATTTAATACAGAAATATATATATGAATTGAAAACGTTTATAAGTGTTTTACAAATTAAAATTAAATTATTCGAACAAGTAAAAAAAAAAAAAAAAAAAATAAAATAAAATAAAATAAATTACATTTACAAAGATATCTTTGCTCGATGCAAACGAAACACACGTTTCATCGATGGAAGATAACACCCCGTGTTGGAAACAAAACGATGACAAAAGTATCGAAAGAAAAATGAAACCGCGTCTCCGGTGTAATCGGCCAGGAACGAGGAAATAAATGGTGTATATCTAAGCCCGTTTATATAGAGCGGACTCGTGAAAAACATCGGGCAGAATCAGGAAATACGCATTTATCGATCGTGCGCAATGCTATAGGATGGGCCGAGCAACGAGATAAACGCATGTGTGTCGTTTATATCAGTATAAATAACTTACGCAAGCATTAATGAACGCTTATCTGGCCCGAGTCTGTTAAAAAAGATACGCCATCGTCGGCGTTATTATCGTGGCTCTTTTATAATACCCGTGAACCGAGCGAGCGCATGCGCGAATAACACACGCTCGCGAGCCACGACACGGGGTCGTGGCACAATGGTGTGCCTTGTGTTGTACATATATATATATATCCTCTGGATGGCCACAAGTGTCGAAACCGAAACTGGCCGCAAGAATCGCAGAAGGTCGAGGAGCCGCGCGTTGAGGCTCGTAATATATAAACGGTCGACTTTAGGAGATGGAATTATACCGTGATTTTAATTAATATTTATAGTTATCGTTATAGGACACGGAAAGGACAAGTGAGTCAAGAGAGCACGTGAGATGCTACGCATATTGAGAGATACGATTCGTTTTAGTTACATTGGAATTGTAGTAGTAGTTTCAAGCAAAGTTTTCATTTCATTCTCGTTTGAAGAAAGTAAATGTATCTGGCATATATTTTTTTTCTTTTGTGATTGTTTATCACGCGAGCATATTGTAAAATCGTAATTTAATAAATTTGAAAATGTAATTGGGATATGTATGTAAGTTATACGTAATATTAAATACAATCGAGATAATTGTTTGCCGATCGTTCGATAATCGTTTGACACATACATGGAAAAACGTAACCTTGCAAGATAAGATAAGAAAGAATTTCCAGATAATTAATTAATTTTAAAAAATAATACTTATATAGTATACTTTTATCTCGCAATAATTAAAATGAGCGTTGCGTTTAATGTATTCACCATTTGAATTAAAATGTTCTTCTTCTATACATATTTATCTCATAAAATAAACATAATTTCGTTCGTATCTACTCCTCTGAGCTGCTGCTCGTCGTAAATTTTCATTTCATTCGTTAAAAAATAAAACTACTCCTATCATTATTTTTTCAACACTGATTGATCATCTTGTAATATTGTGTCCCCTTGTTCTCTGTATTTTGAAAGAAAAAAAAAAAGAGAGAGAGAAAAAACGAGAAAGATTCGTTTCTTCTTCGACTAAGAACTGACCTTTGACAGGTCAGTGATTCGCGAATATTTCTTCTATGGATTTTTTTATCGCGCCACAGTAAGTAAACACTAGCGCGACGAGCACTATATCCGTTTAGAAATTGTGTTTCCGTAAAATTTGGAACAAAGAGAACAAAAAGGGAATATCAACAATGGGCGCAATTGTTGGCGCATTCTGATGAACCAATCTTCTAAACGGGAGGAGCAAAAGCGCGACATTTGGCAATAGGCCGGGTATAATAATATAATGATAATGATAATAATAGATCGGCGATATCGAAGCCAATTTCTCTCCCGGCTGAGCTTTTCTTCCTGGCTGATGGCTCGGGTAAACATTGCGGTAAGCGATTCTTATATATACCGGGTGATTTCTCTCGTCTTTTCTATCGTCTTCTATATCATCTTCATCTCAGAAAAGAAATTCGTACATCGATCCTTATCATCGATACGGAAGAGTGATATTCTCGATGCATTACAGTTTTAGCTAATTGGGTGATGCAAAAAAAAAAAAAAAAAAAAAAAGAAACAGAAAATCGAAATAAAATTGACCGCAAAATCGTTATCAGGATTAGAAAAAAGAAAAAAGAAAAATAAACAGGTTCGATCGTTTGCTTTGCATAGAAATAGAATAGAAAGAAATGTTATGTTACGTTGCAAAGAAAATCGATGGAAGCGATATAAAAAGAAACGTTTCGAGAGCGTTTAAGGCGGCAGCGGGTTGGGTTTTGGTTTCTGGATCGAAACTTGTGTGTGTTGTAACCTTGAAACTTTTGTACGTGTTCCAGGGAGCGGCGAGAAGCGGAAGCTCGGCTGGAGAAGCGTGAACGAGAAAGAGAGGCCAAGATGGAAAGGGAGAGGCTCGAGAAGCAAAGGGCCGCCGAGCAGGCAGTTCACAAACACTTCGAGGAGTCCCTAAGGCTGGCGCAACAAAAGGTTAGTCAGCCTTTACTGCCTGTTTCTCTCCGGTGCGCGCGTGTTTTTAATGACCTCCAGACCCCCTCCCCTTCCCTCTTCTTCCCTCCTCTAACGTGGAGCAGCGTGTCTAACAGATGCTCGACAAAAAATCTTCCCTATTATGTGCATCTTTAAGCGCGATTGATCCCCGAATTCGGTCCAATATCTTCTTCTTTCCCTTTTTTTTTCTCTCTTTCTCTCTCTCTCTTTGTCTTCCTTCTTCGTTTCACAGTCGGCAACGTGGATTTCGAGTTACACGCGAATTCTTTTTCTTTTCTCTCTCTCTCTCTCTCTCGATAAAAATACGGGATATACATCTGTATATGTCTCTGTGTACCGGGTATCGATGTGTTTGTAGGACAACTTTGGAAGGTCGATTCTAGACAACGAAAACAAACGTAAAAGTTGGTGTACAAAAAATGTCGGTCGAGGCTTATTTATCTAAGTTATAAACGATAGAGATAGATTCGCGTTAGATGAAGCGAGGCGGGAAGACTTGCGCGACTGCGGCGTGACGAAGACGGAGATATGTGTATATCTTCGCTTCGTCTAAAACGCGAAATTTTTAATAGCTCGTAACTTAATAAATAAATTCCAATTTTTGTATCATCAACTTTTTGCGTTTGTTTTGATCTCTAGAATCGAATCTTCAAAGATATTCTTAATATATATATATATATATTAACATCTTGTATAAAACATAAATTACACATCTCATACATGTTCGTCGTTTCCTACTTTTCTTGTTAATTGTTTTAATAATTGATTTTTTTAAATTTATTTTGTAGGAATATATAGTAGTAAACGTAAATAACATACAAACTTTACAGATACAACGATACAGACTTTAATCTGTAAAAACAAATAATCGTAAATTATTTATATTATCGCAAGAAAAATGATTTAAATAGGAATTATCTCTAGGAAGGATATAACGAGGTATATGTAATTACTTTTTTTTTCTGTAGACAGATTAGATGTATATAGGAAGTCGAAGAAGATAAAAGATAAAAGATTCGTTTTAAATCGAATTACATAATATCTCGTGATAAATTCGTCATTTTTTAAAAATAGCATTTAACTTATTTATCGAAACCCGTGTCATTTTGAACTTGAATTTTCTGGAAACTCGATTTATACGAAAGATAAGAAAAAGCACGAACATCGGTGGAATATTTTCGTAGAAATTTTAAATTTATAAACTTCGAGTTAAAGTATCTTCTGAATTAATACAATTTCGATATAATATTCTCTCGTGAGAAATAACGAGACTGGTGTATTAAGGAAAAAAAAAAAAAAAAAACTATATATCACTTTTTCATGTTCTTCGACAGAAAAATTAATCATACATTTCCTTGGAATCACGCATCTTTTTCCTTCACATCAATTATTCAAAATTTTAACAATCGTACGTGTAAGCGGATATATTATTAACTTCCACGTTGTTCACGTTGGGTCAGTTATATTTATTTCTTCGAAAAAAAGGAGAGAGAGGAAAAAAATGTATGGGGGGAAAAAAAGAAGAGTCGGAATCCCGGAAGTTTAAGTTAAGGTTTCTCGCGACCCCGAAAGACAAACACAATCTTGGTGCTAACGAGGACATCGCGATGCGTCACTTGTCGCCTTCTCCCTTCCTCGACACATGAGGAAAGGTGGAAATATTTTTATCGCGCATTCAGCTAAAGAACCGACGTTAAATATTTAACGGTTGAGCTCGATTATGCAAGCAACGTCCAAGGGCGACGTCTTGGAAATTCTGAGAAATCTAGCCAGCCACTTGTTTGCACCGGCATTCCGTGGAAGTTGCTGCAAATTTCCAAGTAAAATGTTGGGAATGGAAACGATTCGTTCGCCCGATTTTTCGTGCCCGAGATACTCGAGATATTGTGCACGTTATATGAAATATATAATATTGATCTATAATTTCGGTTTCTGTAATTTTATTTTTTAGTTATAAAATTCTTAATACGAGTCGAAGTAACGACTTCGATAATAAATTTTCCAAAAAAAAAAAAAAAAAAAAGACGCTTTCGAAAAGACACGCAGTATGAAACAATTTTTCTAAAATTTAATATCAACTTATTTCAAATCATTCGTTTCAATCATTCGTTCAACTTGCAATTTTTCATATCACGATTGAAAACTCCTTTTTTGATCCCCGAGACTAAATTCGAAGAGCATCGAAACACGCGATGTGAAAAGTTGTCGATTCGAAAAGTTAACGCCTCGATTGGCGGGCGAATTTGGAAAGGAAGCGAGATACGAATTAAACGTTAATATCAGGCAACGGAAGTTCGTTCGGTGAACTGTTGGGGCAAACAATTTAGCGGGCTTTTACCCACCTCGGCGAATCGGCATGATGCTGCCCGCTCTCGCCCCGAATTCGGGTATGCGTTTCCCTCGGAAACCGCAGCCCCAGTTCCCCCCAGAACTGTTCCAAATTCCCTTTGCCGAATTTTCAACGAACTTTGCATTCGATGCACCCGCGGTAACGAGAAATTTTCCGAAAACCGAGAACCGTGGTGATGCAGGTCCCGTTACAGGTCCCATAAAATTCGTGATCAAGTTTCCTCCAACCGCTTTCAACCCCTCCTCTCGCCGGTTATTTCAAAATTTCATCAAAAGAACACTGCGCCCCGCCGTTCTCACAATTCGCTCTTCCGGCGAATTTCACGCTACACTTTTCGTGCATTTCTTGCGATTAAATCGAGGCATTGAATTGATTTGAAAAATACTTCGTTCATCATTTGCGATATTTTTATAGAAATTTTATAGAAATCGTGAAATCTTGAAATCGATATCACGAAAACGATACGTTTCAAGATCGATTTAACAAAGTAAACTTCGAGAAGTTTATCCTATAGAAATAAATGAATTTTCTTCGAATTACAAAAAAAAAAAAAAAAAGAAAGAAAGGACGTTTCCATCGAATTGAAGAACAAGTCATTTAAACGTGGAGAAGAAGAGAATCGGGGAATGAGGAAAGTGGGGCGAGTTTAGCGGTTGCAGACGAAACCGCCCTCGCGCCGGGGCGAAAATACGGATAATCCCCCTGTGAGCAGCTCGCATTCTCCAGGGGCTTTCAGACTCCTCTCGTTCCCTGGGAGAAAAGGGTGTGTTCCCATAGCAGATACACGGGAGGGAGGGATAGGCGAGAGGGGGCAGAGGCAATCAATGCATTCCAGCACCTGCCTTTTGTGCGTGTTACAGCTCTGACAGTCACCCAAAACCTGCCTGCCTGCCCTCTGTGTATTTTGCTGCCTGTGCGCGCGCCCCGCAGCGTCTCTCATTTCCTTTCTTTCTTCTAAACTTCTTCTCTCTCACTCGGCCCTGTTTAACGACATCTGCTGCTCCCTCCCCCTCTCCGTCGTCTGCTCGCCTCGTGGTCTCAAGGTCTGACGTCAAGCGTTGACCAGTTCACGGATAGTAGATATCTATCTGCTGTCGTTCCACTGCTAATTTCGATTTCGAAAAGTGTGTGTTACGCACGATGAAGGAATCTCATTTTCGATCGTGTTTTACGAGGCTTTATTATCGATATACGGGTGTTTCGTTGAAATCGATCATCAAACTCGATCGATATTTCGAAATTGTACGAATTTCTAATGATTCTGTTGTATCTCTTCGATAATTTCTAGATATAGATGGATGTGATAAAAATAATACGAGTGTATGAGGAATATGTCGAAAGTTGTAATTAAAAGTAAAGGTAAAAACGAATTCTGAACTTGTTTTTCTCGATATTGTGCGCAAGATTAACTTAATTCGAATTATCGAAACGATAAAACGATAAAACACGATTAATTTATATTTATCTTCGTTGCAAAAAAACGTAACCTCGTTATTTCCTGGATTTTATTTTAAAAATCTTACGCAACAGCGATAAACGAGAAAGCTGAAATCTAAAGCTGGCCGGGGGGAAGCTATTCGCACTTTTATCTCTTATCGAGAATCGTACGAGCACTCCCTCCCTCGTTCCCTTCCTGTTTTCGAGTCAGCATCGATGAGATTGCTATCGATGAGAAAGCTTCAACGACCGATAATGAACCTTTGGAACGGACGAGGCGGGCGAGAAAAGGACAGGGAATCCCATTTCGAAGGGGGAAGTTGAGCACCGCTGAGGACACAGCGCAGACACGGATAAACCAGAAAGGTTTCTTTCAGGTTAGGTCCTCCCAGGAGCCTACCTGCCCTTCCACCCCACAAAAATGTCCTGCCCAGTCGTTCGCGAGCTTTCATCCCGTTCACACGAATTCCTCGAAAAATATCCATGAATCACCATTTCAATCCACGTGTAAATACGATTCGAAAATTCCCCACCGTAAATCACGTATTCCGCTCGTCACCGCATAGATAAATCTTCGATAACCAGCGAGTATTGGCCAAGTGTTTTCCATTTCGTGGCTCGGGTAAAGCGTGATCCGCGTGTGTGTCCCGACTAATCGATTCGTCAGAGTTTTGTGTGTGCGCGATTCGAGAAAAACGCGACTGTCACGCCTCTCGGCGGGCCTCTCCGATAACGCTCATATTTACGTTTTATTCGCTTTCGTTTACGTGTTTCCTGCCTGAAAGAATGCGAAATATATACCGTTGCTCGTGAATCGGTGGTGTTGCTTTTGCTTTCGCATGCAGGAGAAGGCTACGTACGGATAAATCTCGATTCTTTTGGAAGGTCAGTATTAATTATTAACGCGTTAAAGTGTTAACCGTTTCGAACCATTGAAATCCGTTTTTCAACCTTCGATTCGATTCGATCGATCTGAAATGAATGCCTGTGAATGGACGTTCGAGAGGAAGAGATGTGATTCGACCTTGGGAAAAATGGTGACGAGAGGCTTAAGAACGGCTGTTTTATTTCCACATTTATATTCATAAATTCGTGATAAAGTCTATCTGGTTGATAACAATGCCAGCAACGGCATTGTTGCGCGCGCAGCGATAAATTCTTTTTCTTGGCCGCTTGTTGGAATCGCTTGGAAGTCTTTTTTTTTTTCTTTTTTTCTTTTTTTCTTTTTTTTTTATCGAACGTCGGCGTGTTCGTTCCGCAAGGACGGACACGAACCGTGAAAAGAAATACACACAACACGCGTTTTTGAAGGCTAAGAAGCGTGATAGAAAACTCGGTTTGATTTATGCACGCCAACGCTTGGCTCGTGCTGCTAGGTTCGTTTTAAAAAAAAAATTTGCATTCGATGGATCTGAGGTGGTTTTTTATTTTTTTTTATTTCGTTCCTTTCACATGCGACGAGGCTTCTTCGTACGATGAAGAAGTGTCTTTTATTTCGTGGTCTACGAACGAATTAAAAAATTAAAATATGAAATTTCTCGAAGTGTTGGAGACCACTTGAAAATTCTTATTTTCGTGGATTTTATAAATCTTCGTTAAGTAACGTGATCGCCTCGAAGTTTGGAATAAATAAATCATATTTATATCACGAATCATCATTTCATTTCAAAAAATGAAGAAAAAAGGTATAACAATTAATTAATAACGAAGATTGAAAACTTTTCGTTCCATCTTGAACGACGAACGTGAAACTTCCTAAACTAGAGAGATTTTTCAAATATTTTTTTATCGAGATTTTTATCGATCATTGTATTTGCAGATGATTTATGAGAAAAATAAAATTAAATAAAAGATACAAGATTCGAGAATCTTTTTAAAACAGGTAAATATTTATTGATATTTCCTATCGGGTCGAGATAAAAATGTTAAAATTCATATTTCACGAAGATCGCTACGAATTGCACGAGTGAATTATTATGAATCTGTGTACCTCGATTGTAAGCGTGAGATAATGACAAAGATGGAAGATTTAAAATTATATTGTCACAGATTTTCTTCTTTTTATTATTGCAAGATAATAAAAGTGTTAAAATTTACACTGAAATCACCTTATCGTATCGTAGATATCGCGAAGGCAGTTAATAATTTCTAAATCATATGTATAAAGCATATACGATACAAAAAAGTTATTATATCAATATATCTTAAATTATAAATACTTACTTAAAAAAAAAATATATATATATATATATATATATATATATATATATAAAAGACATCTATTCAAAAAATATCATAGGCTTCAATAAAAATATAATAATTTATTAATTATTCACATTGTTTCCGTTTAATACAAATTTTTATTGTAATAAGAAAAAAATATTATATCAAAATTTTATTGGAAATAATAAATTCGCGTAATGATTAAAGTATCATACACAAACGTATTTCTCACTCGGGGGAAACGATAATTGCTAGGAATAGCGAGATTTATTTTCACGAGAGAGAGAGAGAGAGCTGTATCTTAATTTACGAATAGAGGATATTTTTGTCCAGGAATTTAATATTGAACTAGTAGAGCGAGCAAAAACATCAGCAAATAGCGAAAAATAATAATACATCCACGATCGACGATGAACTCTTTACGATGGTGTTTATTGTTCTGGTTCAGCACATGGGCGCTGGTGTTCGCTTATTTATATGTGACGACAGAGAGAGGGACGCCAGAGTGTGCGCCAGCGTTTCCAAGCGGTATTTGCAATGCAAAACTCGTTTGAAGGCACGAAGGTCATTAATTATGCACTCCACGATACGCAACAATGGAGCTCGATGGTGTTTCATTTCGTGGTACGACATTACCACTTGCTTGTACGATTTCCTTGTCGATAGGCTTTAAACTTGTCGCAATTGAAGTTGCGATTTAAACATCTATCCCTTGTTACGAATTTTACCGTTTTCGATCTTTCCTTTGAGAAGAATTCTTACAATTGTTGTCTCTTCCTTGATGAATTTTTACCCTGATGCATATTTGCCTTGAAAGTTTTGTAGAGTAGTTTTGTAAGTCTAGGCTGCCTCCAAGTAAATAAATAGGAAGTGTTAGGTATTATTGCTCGTTTTTCATTTAATAATTATAACGTTTGAGAAGGTAGTAAGAAAGAGCAGTTAAAAAGAATAATGGAAATAGATAGCATTTATAATATTATTGTAATTAAGAATTTTACACGATGTTGGAATTAATTAATAAAAAGGGAACTTTCGAGCAGGATAGTGATATTATAAAATTAATGAAAATGATAATTTATCATTGAAAAAAAATTTACAAATTTTAGCAAAACTTTGTTACAAGTGGTAAAAAGTAAAAATTGCGTTTCGTTCCAGCTCCACGAATTAACGATTCGCGAGCTATATATATCGTTTTATTTGGAAAGAAACTGTGTTTCATATTACGATAAACAACGTATTAATTGGAAATTTTCATTTGGAATCTGAAATTCCAACTCGGAATCGATGCGCTCACCTGTTAATCTCGCCAGTTATGGAATCAAGTTGCGGTGCGCGAGGAATAAAACTTCTAATTGGAACGTGCATTATTTCTAAATGCACGATAAACTCTCACGTATTTCCTTGTGAATCAGGGGGATTAATTAGCCGGGATAACTCATGCTGTTAATTGGCCCAGGTTTACGCGCACTCGTCACGCTAGTTGGAAAAAATCGAAAAAGAAGATCATCGAGGAAAAGAAAAAAAAAAAAAAGCGTGTAAATATACGAAAGAATGAAAATCAAAGATCGGCGTGAGTGAAACGGAATTTTCCTGATAATTTTTGTGATAAAACAAAAAAAAAAAATGTTAAATAACATTCGATAATTTCAGAGAAACTAAAGCGTAAGGTAAAGCTAGAGATTGTACGCTTAAATATTTCAACAATGAAAATAATTGGGACAAAAAAAAGGACAAGAAGAAAAAAATAATTGGATTGTAACGGAATTAATCCATATTTTTCTCGAATAAAAGATTTTTCGTGTCGTTCATCATATTACTTTTTCTCTGCATTTTTATTAATTCTCGAATATAGAATAGGAAATGTAATACGACGTTACAATATCTTCTATTTAAAGAGAAGAATGCGGGAAAAATTGAAGTGTCACTTTTGATGCAGTTCTTCATCTTTGTACGACTTTCCTCTCGACTTTCTTTTCTCCTCTCCTCAAGTGAATGGCATTCTGTTCTGGAATGAAGACGTTTGGATGATTCATAACTTTCAAACGTCGAAGTAGCGCAAACGTCGAATCCGCACCAGTCTTACAGCTGGTCGATTATTTAATCCATTGATATATCACGTTGGTTAGGTATGAAAATAAAGAGAAACGATTATCTAGATCGGGAGAAACTCGGTATCCATTTATACCTGCGATGTGTGTGTGTGTGTGTGTGTTGTGTAATGCAATATTGCAGGCGAGGAAGTCGCAGAAATTAAAATGTACGAGGTTAATTGTGTGGTCGACTTTTCGAGAGTGTTTTTCTTTTTCAAAGAATATACTTCGCGTTTCTCCATTTCTATTTCCAGTATTCCCATTTCTGTGAGTGTATTTTTAAAGAGTTCATTAATATACGTTGCTTGCATGCATGAGCGTAATATTTCTTAAAAAAGAAAATTAACATTTTATATAAAAATTAATTCAATATCGAAACTATTTAGCTTTTGTTAAAATTTGATTGGATTTGAGCAAATATTATAAACGATATGAAATAAAATTTTTGAAAATTCTTTTCAAATGCTTTTAATCTATGTAAAGTTCTTCGCGAAGATAATTATTCTTTGCAGAGATATTTCATGATTCTTATTACAAATTATGGAATTCTCGATTCTCCTCGATAAATAATAAATCAAAAGGATGAAGACGAGCTCGTTAAACGAGAGAAGATAGGAAGGCAAATATGACGTTCGAAGCTTGTGATACGATACTCGAGATCTTGTTTCCCCGTGAAAAGCAGTGCTGCTTCGAGTTCTACCCGACTTCCATTCCGTGTCCCCTCTGATGGCAGAAATTTACCTCTGTTCCTCCGTCGGTAAATTCGCTCGATATTCACGCCTTCTAATCCCGTGCAAAATTAATTATCTCGCTTAAATCTCTATCCACAGCAAACTCTTATATTATTCCACACTGAGAGTATCTTCGTATAAATTCCGTCTCTGTTTCATCGTGTACATGTTTATACATTCTTTTGCATATATATAATTGGACATAATTATTACTTTATTCGAACGTGTAAGTGGAACGTTTCGGATCTCGATATATTCTCGCGCGGTGAAACGTTGAGATGATTCGAAAATTCCGTTTGAATTGTTTGCAGAAAATAAAAAAGGAAACGAAGTTACCGACAGAGCGGTCCGTTCGAATCTTTTCACCGTTGTATTCTTTTGTCGTTCGGTTTGTGGAGGTACAATAGTCTCTGTCCTTTCGGTCGGTGGATCCTCGTAATTGGGGAATAAATCGTGGTGCAGGCAGGACGCGTTTGGGGACGAAGTGGAATGATCTCGTTTCTAAAAACACACCACGCACGAACCGGCGTGGAAGTAATAACAGACGTTGAAACTGCGGGGAATGCGAGAGAGCGGGCCGCGTGCACGGCCTCGAATAAATAATTCATGATACGATAAACGTGCGCGTGCGCACACGACCGGATGCGTTATCCGGCCAATGGATTCACTTGCGCATAATATCGCCGATGATCAGTCAGTTAGGTATATTCGTTCTCTGACGGAATTACCGGTTATCGAGATTCGAAACAGTGAAAGCGGCAATAACTACTATGATGGCGCCCAGCAGTGAATAGGTTAGAAAAATTATAGTTCAACTATTTTTGAAATTGTTAGGATAAGAATAATAAAACTATTATAATTTATTTTAGCATTAATGAAAGATTTAATGGAATCCATTAGAAATAGGAATTACATATTTTATTTCGAAAGTTAAAGTTACGGGCTATATTTTTTTTTTTATTTAATATATTGTGCAGTATTCTCTTCGAGAAGAAAAATATGTTTGTAAAGAAGTTAAATGGTTGTTTTGCAAGATCAGATTTTTGGTTTTGTAAAAGTGCAGGGAGCAAAGAATTTTTTTTTGTAGCAATAATTTATCAGAAGAGATGTCTAAATGTTACTAATGCTACAGATTGATAATTATAATGTCTTTAATTTTTGTTTAGATGGATTTAGTTATATTATTTTTTAATTATTTTTTATAGATTTAATTACATTTAGTTTTTTAAAATAAATCTTCAATTCTATTTAAATGGATTTGTGCTATAAAAACAGGTAGGAATAAATATTGGAAATAACATTTATTTTCCCTTTATATTATTTTTATAAATTTCAAATTATAAACCTTGTTGCTTGTGCTACTTTTTCTTGAATTTCTCAATTAATTACACGTTTAACTATATGTTATCTAATTTTTTTATATTATTATATTTATAACATAACCTTTATACGCTAATATGAAATAATATAAAGTAATATTTAATAAACGATACTTTCTAGATGATTACAAAATTTCTAGATTCTATAATAGAATACGTTTCGTTGAAAAAAATAAAATAACATATATAAATATACTTTTTGCATCCTATATTATTCTCGAAACAAATTTCACTCGACAATTATTCTACAAAAGTTATAAATCTATATACATTTTTTGATTGCAAAGGAACGATAAAGTTGAAAGTAAAAAAAGTTTATAATTAAATTCAACACTTTACTCGCACAATTCAAAATCATAACCTTTTATAAAAGGTTGGCAAGAAGAGGGTTGTTTCTTATTATTTCCTAGATATTCGCAAATTACATTCTCGCGGTAACGGCGACGACGAGACCGCTGAAAATCAAGAGAAAGGAATTCGAAAATTGCGGGAATGCCCTCCTCCTTTCGCTCGTTCTTCTCCTCGTTTCGGTCGAGCAGCACTCTGTTTTCCAAGCATTACCTTTCAATTCGACAGAGCGAAACGCGGTAACTTCGAATGGCGGGGAGAGGGGACAGAAATGCGAATAGTCAGCAAGTCTGGTCGTCTGCTGACCGGGCACGTACATAGGAAACCTCGAGAGCAGTAGTTTCTCCGCAGCTTTGTCAGCGAGTTTACTATCGTCGCTCTCTTACAGTCGTTTGGCTGTGCCCGTTTGAAATTTAATACGTTTCTATATACGAATATACCTCCTTGCTTGTTTTGACTAATTTTTCCTTCGGTTAATTTCCTACAGCTAACTTTCTTTCCAACTTTCGAACTTCAGTCCAATTTAATTTTACCCTTTTGATTTTACTTTTGGTTTAGTATCGTATTCCTCGATTTCATCGTATCTCTCGTATTTTTAACTCTAACCGACGGTTGTAATTTGATCACTCTCGTTGATGACGCATGACGCGAATGTGTAAATTCTTTGTTCGGACGAGTAACGTATGCGGGACGATGAGTTGTTTTTTCCTTTTTTTCTTTTTTTCACCGTTAAGTTCGGTTCACAATGATGAAACAAATTGAATTCTAAAGTAAATAATAGTGGGCAATTCGTCTCGACAATTGTGCTTTTATATTTTAAAATATAAATGTTGATAAGTTATCGAACTGTTCCCAGGATAAAGAAGATGAAATAAAGGAATGAAGGAATATTTCTTCTTATGCTCGATATGCTTTTAATATTTGCGTAATATTCGAATCGAATAGTATCATTATTATTTAACGATGGCATTAATTCGTAGACATTATGTACATTATCGTATATGGAAAAAAGAAACGGACAAAGACACTAAGATAAATAACATTAATTAATCGTGCTGATTGGTTTGCTAAAGGAGCAATGAGCAAACGAGAAAATATCACTATTGTTTGCGTAATTTTTGTAAAACGAGGGAATTTAATAGCATTCAATCAGCATATCTTTTATTCGTTGAGAAATGTAGAGGAATATTTAACTTTTAAAAAATACATATCGATACAACATAAAGAAGAATGAAATTATATTATTGTAATTTTCAAGAAATATCATTTGTATTTATATAATGTTTTAGGATAGTTAAACAGCGAGGGTTATTTTATCGTTGCCAATTTTAATTATTATTATTCTCTGTAAAATGAGCATTAAATCAAATTTGTTACACGTTTTATGTACTATTTTTCTTGCCTTTTTTTTTTTTTTTAAATTCATAGAAAGTATTCGTTATTAAAAGAATAATGAAACGATATGTACAATTTACAATTGTATGCGCGCATGGATCGAATAATCTACTCATTAGCCGAGAAAATTAAATTCATATCGATTTCCTACTCGAAAAGTAAAAATCATCTAATTGCGGTTTGTGATGATAAGCCAAGGCTGCATAAAATAAAAAAAATTTGACTTATTATTTATTAGACATCATGAAACGCGTGTTTTTCTTTAAAATCTCCCACAAATGCATCTAACGATGAGTATGCAGAACTCTGCCCACGAAATTCCTATCTATCGATCTCTAATGCTTAATTCAGTCGGCGTTCCGCCAACTTTTCTTCGAATCTCTTCCTCATTCTCAACTCTCCTTCTACTATTTCCATTACCGATTCAAGAAGAAAGATTCCGCGAAAAGTTTCATTTGTATTCTCCTCCTCGCCTCTTCTTCTTCTTCTTCTTCTTCTTCTTCTTCTTCTTCTTCTTCTTCGTCTATGTTCTTCTTCTTACGTATGAGTGAGAGAGAGTGTGAGAGAGAGAGAGAGATAGATAGAGAGAGAGAAGAGAGAGAGAGAGAGAGAGAGAGAGAGAGAGAGAGAGAGAGAGAGAGAGAGAGAGAGAGAGAGAGAGAGAGAGAGAGAGAGAGAGAGAGAGAGAGAGAGAGAGAGAGAGAGAGAGAGAGAGAGAGAGAGAGAGAGAGAGAGAGAGAGAGAGAGAGAGAGAGCTTTTCATCGACGCAGCGCATCCGATGAAGCTTTCCGTTCTAAGCTTCTTGAATAACCGTGAATCAACCGCGTTAAACGCGGTGAAAAATGATTAAATATGCGCGTTATCATCGACTCGACAACTGGTGAGTTGGCCAAAGTGGTGTAAAAAAATCTGCTTATCTCCTATCATCTCGCCACCTATCTGTTTGCCGCGAGTATAAATACATTTCTCGATCCGTCTGCCGCGATAAGATAACGCTGTTTCGCTGTTGTGTACATGTTATTCGCAATTGGTCGAGGTTTAGAATTCGACTCCCGATGCGTGTCCTCGATGTAAATTCTTTTGTCGTTTCTAAGGTCGCTTTATTTTTAATTCCTCTTACTACCCATTTATTCTTTTATTCCGGCGAGAAAAAAGAAGAAGAAACTTTAACGATTTAACGCCTACTAAATAATGCTCCAATGCCGTTTTATTTTTAACTCCGTTCATCGATCTGTCATTCATCCTTTGTGGAAGAAGGAAAAATTTCCTCGCCATTCAGTAGTTGCCATTTTATTTTTAACTCGATTTTCTTGCGTAATTTTTTTTTTTTTAATTTAATTTTCTTCGAAAGCTGAATTTTTTTTTTTTTTTGGAAACTATGGAAGAATTTACAGCGACGAATGGATAAATATTTTTTTTCCTTTTTTCGTTTTAGAAAGAAGGCTTTGCGCAAAGTAAAAATTTAAAGTTTGCTTTATCAAAGATTATACGCGTACGTATTTACGATTAATTAATTTCATAATTGATCGAGATAACGTTTATATCGAAATTTAATATTTTGTAAATAAGTCGAGTCGATTAATTGTTGTTGAAAAATTGTGTTTCTCGCTCGATAAGAAAAAATTTGGCAGTACTTCTCTCTCTCTCTCTCTCTCTCTCTCTCTCTCTCTCTCCCCTCTCTCTCTCTCTCTCTCTCGTGTGAAACAAAGGTACGTCCACGTTCTGTTCACGTTATATACATCGTGTTTTCTGTCACGCAATTCGATCTTCCTCTCAACCAGAGTGTTTGCACCAGAAATTCTTGATATTACTTTGACGGCTCTTATCTTATCTCCGTCACTTTTTTGTGGAAATGTTTCGTTCGATAACACGGATGAGATCAAGCCACGCTTGAATCTATTCGTATTCGAGCGAGTCATTATTGTTACATTCGTCCAAGTTGTTCGTGACTTAGGGGGGATATTTGCAACATTGTTATCGATGTTTCGTCATTCGAATTATCGCAAGGAATTTGTTTAACTTTAGGAGAAATATTGGGCAACTATTGTAATTGATATTAAACGTAAGGGAGGAGAATTTTCTTTTATATATAAAATAAAACAGGATACAGCATATCGTGTTACATAGTAAGTACATTTGAAGGAAGTTGTAGCTGTTTTGAAAAATATTTCTCAATGTATATATAAAAAAGATAATGTGATCGAGATAAACGTGATATAATAATGTGATACTGCATTTTTTTTTAATTACACGTAATTGCGAGTAAACAAGATAAAAACTAATCTGATTGTGCATTCTTCTAAATTGCTAAAGTATCTATTTTTTTTTTTTTTTTCTTCTCTTTGTTGTGTACTTTTTACGTTTCACGATTATTGCATGTACGTGGTAAAGTTTTTAAATAAACTTTTATATCTCGCTTATCTCGTTCTTTTGAAAAAAAGTAAAGGGACTGATACATGTGACGATGTACGTGTATTAATTATTTAACAATAATTAAAACTTTTTTTTTTTTTTTTTTTTTAGAAGAAATATACTCTTTATTAATATTTTTAGAATTATGTATTCGAGTTATTACAATTATATAATCAATTTTGTATTTCACGTTAATTCATTCTTAATTTTTATGAATGGTGGAAAAGGAAGAGGAAAGAAAAGTCTGAAATAAGAAATTTAAAAGAAATAATTTCTTTTCGATCCGATAAATCGCCTTAATTTTTTTTTTAAATACATTTTTGAATATCCTGTGTGTAAATTAATATTATGTGATCTTTAAATAATCTTGAACGAAGAAATATCGACCAAGTCGAGAATTATCGTAATAGTAAAATTATTTCATTTTAATTTAAAATAGCTATTTTAATAACGTGGGAATCGAGCACAATAAATAAAATGAATAAAACAATTTATTCAATGCCGCTTTATATCTTGAATAATAAATATAATTAGTTTTCTTATAAATAAAATTTTAACTTGACTTAATAAGATAAAAATTTGCTATAATATTAAAGTAAGAATTCGTTGTTTTTCGATTATAAATTAAATATTATAAAAAAGAAATCCAACGAATTCAAGTCATAGTGGTCAAAAGTAGATCCAAGAACGTCTTAAATAGCATGTTCTCCAAATTTTATTTGTTTGTAAAGATGAGCATCCGTTTTGTTGATAATATAGAGATAGAGTCGTTGAAGATCATTTGGGATTAATATTAGATTAACATTATAGCAGCAACAAGCTTGCCTCATCGAACTCTGTTTGCAAGAAAATGATTTACGATTCGAACATTTGATATAATTCTAGAGATACAACGCCATTGAACAATTTGTTTTATTTATTGTGTTATGTGAATGGTTAATACTTTTCAGTTTAAAGGTAGCCATTTTGAAATGAAATAATTTCCTACAATTGTGTTTTCTTTGATTTGATCACTTGATCGTCATATGGTGCATCGTTGAATATTGCATCAGCTAGAATAATATAGAATCTTAGAAATTTTTTTATTGCAATTTATACACCATTTTTATTCGAAACATTTTTTTTTTTGTCAAATTAGCAAAAGTGTCTAAATCATAACGACAAATATATATTCTGCATATTCTTGCAACAAAATAAATTTAAAAAATTAAAAAAGAAACTAACGTGATGTTAAACTATGTGTTATTTAACACGTGTCCTCGTGATTCTGAAATTTGTCAACAACAAAAAATTCGCGACGGATAACGAAACTTTCGTTGCTCGACCAATAATGAAGAAACATTTGTTACCCACGATTGATAATATAAATGTCGATAAATATTGATGATATTATCGACCAAGTATCGTCTTCGAACAGGATTGAAAAAAAAAAAAAAAGAAATATCACAATAAAAGTATATTAAAAAAATAATATTGTCGATATTGATTGTAACGGACGCTTAATAATTTTTCGCGTATTCGCGCGCGTGAAACTTGAATCACCGCGATAACGTTCCATCCTCCCCCCCCGATAAACTCCGCTAGGTTATCACGAGCGACAAATATTTGTCGAGTTTCTCAATAATTCCGATGAGGTCGTTCGATGACCGACCGTGTTACTCTCTCGCTTGTCGATACGAGATTATTTCTGCCCAATTACCCGCACGTGCGCACATCCGAATAATTTGAGGAAACTCTCGACGAGGAATAACGACTTTGCGACGTCGTAAAAAATTTATCGATCACCATTTTAAAACGAGAGAAAGATTTTTCCTGCTCCTCGGGCGTCGGGGAAAAGGCCAAACCGTCCCCGATGATTCGTGGGTATTAAAATTTCATCGAGCTTGGAGGAGAAGGGGAGGGGGGAGAGTTTCTTTGCGGTCAAAGGGGGAAAAATATCGACGAATAGATTAATCGAAGCGAGGGTGTAACGATGGATGATTTATTTCGTTCGTCGGCGGGCGTAGAGAGGGCCGCCCCCTCTTTTGTACACCAGTCACCATCACTCTGCGTTGATAGAGAGGGCGCTTCGGTATCGTGGTAAATAAAGAACGCTCGAATATTATATCCTGCGAGCAGACAGAAAGAGATTCCGTTGCGGGGTGAAAGAAATCGGGGCTGGAAAATGACAGGGTGGAAAGATTTGTCGCGATCGCCTTGTGGTGAAAATTGAGATGTGTATGGGTATTTTTTTTTTAAGAATTATAAAAAAAAAGGGCTTCGAAAATTCGAAACGAACCAGGGCCAAGCTTATGATATTTTGTGGATGATGGAAATATTATACACGTTATAATTTTTCACGTTTAGTTCGCGTATTAAATCATTTCCAAAATTGTTGATTCATTTTTATGTTGAGTGATTTTTCTTTCCTCGATTTATTTAATCCGAATCCGAAATCATTCGAAATCTCAATTTCGAAAGTGAAATTTCTAAATTAATTTTTGATTTCTTTAAATATGTTTGATATAATGTAATTCAAATTTTAAATGATAGATATTCGATTAATATTTTTGGAAATCTGGTATGAAATATTTCGAAGGATTGAGAGAGAAATATGTGTATCAATTTGTATTAAAGAAATACCGCAAAAATTACACGCGTAACATTTTTAAGACCTCCTTTTTATGCACCCGAGTCCAATTGAACGGGTTATCAAAAGTGGCCTCAATGGCGTACATACGACTCACGATTTCAATTCAAGCGAGCGTGTGGTGATCACATGGCGATTAAAACGCCCAGCTCAATTTTGAAGCGTGCGATGGGGGAGATAATCGATAAAGCGGACGATAAAATTGTGGAAAAAGAAAAAAAAAAAAGAAAAAAGAAAAGAAAAGAGAGAAAAACGAATATACTTCATTGTCGTTTAAATATATATCATCATATTGAAGTATCATCAAAGAAGCATGCAACCGCGTAATATATCATTTGATTTAATGGAAGCAACGTTTCCATTGAAATTTTTATTCGTCCAAAATGAGAGACAGTTTCACTTTTTCCGGTCCGGTTTTTAATTCGTTCAAACTCGTACGGAATATAAAATATAATTTTCGAATGTAAGCAAAATAATTGACCACGTAATTGCAATAAGTTAACGGATTATGAATTGTAAATGGGATGATGAAACTGAATATTGGAATTTTCAAAGAATTAATTACACGTCTCTTCGCATCTCTGACGTTAATGGTTTATTTTCGTCGCGTGTTACAGCGTGGAATATCCCACGTTGATGCATCCATTCCGATATTATTTAACCGTCTCGATCTCGTCACGGTTCAAATAGCACGATGTTTTGTCTACATCATATCGATGGAATTCGAAACCTCGATTCAACAATCGAACATCAATAACGTGACTTCGAATACCAGGAACGAAGACTCTCTAGCTATCAAAGTTCAGTTAGAGAACAACCAACTTATCGATAGATATATCGACCACTGATCGATCAAAGATGGCGCTCTAGAATCAGTTCGATTAGTCGAAATATGGCAGGCGGTGTGGTGTTTCTCTATTGTGATATAATATTCATCGATATTAGTGATATTAGTTGAGATGGGCAAGATTTTAACGGTTGAAGTTAAGAATAAAGTTAATTCAATAAGTTATTTCGATAATTTTTTACTCAAAGCGTCGAATAACCCCAGATATAACTGTAATGCCATGAGGTTATATAAAGTAAGGTTAAGAACGGATCAACTGTAATAGCTACGAATAAATGTTATTCAAACATATTAAATAAAGTTATTAACTTTGTTTAAAATTTTAACCAATTATTTTTTAGTTAGTGGATTAGTGCCCAGCTATGATTAGTAGCGGTAATTCGTTCACGAAGAAGGCACGCGATGACTCAAACCGTGGCCAAGATTCGCACGCACGCTATGAATCGTTCCGCTCGTTACGACGTGAAGTTCGCGCGATACATCCGTGCCGGTTGCGAAACCATGGGCAAATTGGTGCACGTTTAAAAAGCGTGACGGTTGTAGAGCCGAGAGAGTGTCGATTCTTAGCGAACACCTCTCGTGCATCATCGCCATTATCGCGTAATCGGCAAAAAACAGTGTTGCGTTATGAGAGGTGGATCAGACGAGAAAGAAGCAAATTAGTAAGGATGATCGACATATGGTAACATGTTATATTATATTATATTTAAAAAAAATAAAAATAGTGATATTTGGTAGAATTAGTGAAAACTAATTGATCGATATTAAAGTCTTTTCTAAATTATTGTTTTTTATAGAAATAGGAAATCATGTTTTTAACTCTTTACTTACAAGTAAATAGAATTGCTTAATAATTCGTAATAAATCGATTGAATTTATGCGTTACAATGACATAATGTAGTTTGAAATTTTTGAATTATTGATTCAAATTTTCAATTTGGTATTTCTCACACTAATTCGAAATATTTAAAGTCATTTTCTTTAAAACGGTAACTTTATCTTATTATTATACACTTTGTGATATGTTACGTGTAATAAATTTCTGTTGCAACATTAAATTAATTGCTAAATGACAATTAATAGGAATAAACATGATCTCATAAGTTTTCTCTATAAATATTTACAAAGTTGCAACGTGTTAAAGATTTCATCTTACAGAATACATACATATCAATTAATGATAAAATATTCATTAGATGTTTAAACTGTAATTATTTGAAATACGATGAATAACAGAATTATAGAGGAAAGCAATAGGCATTCGAATCGTAAATTATTAATGTAAAAGTATCATAATTCAATTAATTGTTCAACTTTATTTGCTATACTATTTTATTTTAAATAATATTATTTGATATTTAAATATTTCTTAAATAATCATTCTTTTACTTTCACTGCAAAAATACTTTTTCTACATATACAATAACTCTTTTTCTACTAGTAGAATTTTTATTTCCCAAATCTATTTTTCTTGTGCCTGAATATATATACATATATATATATATCTTTTTAACATTTTTTAAATTTCTCAATTTTCAGATCAAAAAACCAAATCTGTGTACAATTCTTACAAAAACTTTATTCTTTATTATCATTTAAATAAAATAAAACTTATTCAATTCATACCATAAAGAAAGAATGATAATTGGTAGAATCAAAATTCAGATTCAAATCGATTGTACACGTTCTCGTTATTTATCGTACTTTTATTCCAAATATGAAAAAAAAAGTGCCCATTTCCGGATGAGCATAATCGCAGCAACGCGTATACGAGGAGGAGAGCGTCGGGGTCGGGAACAAAAAGCAGATTAAGCGTCACTGGTTAAGAGTCGAGGAAGAGAAAGTCAACGAACCAATAACAACCAGTCCCTGATTGAGCTTGAATGCCGTGTTCTGGCTTTTATTAAGCGCAATCGCTCAGATTCGGCCCTCTTTTTCTTTCTCTCTTTCTATCGGTTAGCTCGCGCGTGTCTCGCGCTTTTAACGAGCGTTTTACGAGCTTTTGTTCGCCCTCCTCCCGCTCTCTGCACCTTTTATCTGGAATGCAATACAAAAAGCGCGCGTATAATGCATCTCTACGCGAACAAAACACGAGCGCAATCTCGACTGATATATATGTATATATGTATATATATTCTTCGGGGGTCAAGACTTGGGACACGTTCCGCAAGAGAAATATATCATCGAAGATGATGGTTCGTCCTCGGCTTCTCTGTTTAACGTACAACCGGACTGTTTTACATTTGCGGATCATCACGAATCATGAATAATACAGATAATTCGAAGGAGAACGTAGAATTATTATTAGATATTACAAAAAAAACAAAAGGATGCGATTTTTTTTTTATTTATCTCTCGTAATGTTTATTTATAATATTCTTGGTGACGATATATTTTTTTTTTTATTAACGTAAGAGATAATTGTAATCTCTATATAATTAAATACAATTTAAAATTATATCTGTATTCGTAATTACAGTCGAGTTGAGCAAGAGAAAAAGAGTGCACGCGTTAAATGTAAATTTGGCATAAATAAATACTTGATTACTTTTATCGAATGGAGTATACATAATGTGGTCATTCAACTATAATTGTCTGAAAACGTGCTTTTTCACTGATTGTATTTTGTATGCTGGGGAATACGCGTATTCGTATTGAATTTGACCAAGATAGATAATTGAGGCAAAAGAAATATAATTAAAATGCATCTCGTGTGAACTCTCTGATGAACTCATTTGGAATACAAGAGTGAAATTCAGGCAACGTATAATACGTATGTACGTGTGACGATTTGCAATTCTTCTTAAAGGTAATCGCTATTATTCGATAGTACGAATTAAAATATTCTTTTCTTAATTTCCTTTAATATCTAATAATTTATGAAATCTATTGATCCTGGAAGATTAGCTGTAAATTAAAAAAATTTTAAGAAATTTCGCGTGAAACCTACACGATATAACTATTGTAAATCTTTAAGAATTTGTGAACTATTTCTAAATTAAAACAAATTAGAAAATCGAGACAGTAATTTTTGAGAAAACAAAAGTATAATCACTTATTTTATTTTATAACATATATATATATATATATAAAATTTAGTTTTATAATCGGCATATATAAACCAAGTTCCAAGTATCAATTCTTTTTGACATCTGAGCACAATGCATTTCAAATTCTTCTTCAAAACATCTATCACATCCACTTTCCTTTCCTCTCATTCTTCGAGAAAAAAATTTTCAAAATATTGGTATATCTCCACTCTATCTATCCCATCGCTTAAACAACCTCATAGCCTCGTTCCAGTCTTTGAAAAAAATGCGAGTATCCATTTTCTTTTCAATTCTTTCCCGCCCTTAATCGATACAAGTGACGCTAATTCAACAATGAAAACAACCTCGATAAAGGTTCGAGAAAGAAATCCATCGTGTGTTTAAGAGGGGAGAGGGGAGGGGGGGAGGGGAATACAAACAAATCGTAGGATCGACGAAAAAAGGAATGGACGACGAGCAAACAGACCGAACAACGGGTTGACATTATTTGTGCTCGCTCGGCTCGATTAGCATCGTAAATCTTCTTCTTAGGATGAGGCTATAATTAGATTCGCGATCTGTTCTTGACAAGCTGTTTAAACCCTTCCCCCCCTCCTCCTCCTCTCTCCCCGCTCGCTTCCACTCTACTCGCCCGACTCCCCCTCTCCTCGTTGAATTTTATCCGCTGCGACTCGACACAGCGCTCGACCTTGACACACAGACACTCCTAGAGAAAGAGAATCGATATTCCGATTTTCGAGAATGAGCCGGTTGATAAAACTCTCGAGGAGAGGTGAAATTCGAAACGGGGAATGCAAAGTGTTGGAAAGAATCAAGAATTTATCAATAGAAATGAAATTCTACCAATTCGAATAGAAAACATCGTTGTTAGAAAACCCCTCTGGTTATATACTAATTACATTATTATACTCGTCGTGGGTACAGAAGAACTTATTGCAGAGCGAAACGTAACAAACGGGATGAAAATAATCGGATTTCAGCAAGGAGAGTATATAAAAGCCCGGCCGGCCGGCTGCTTTCTCTTCCTACGCGTTTCCCTTCGCTGCGCGTGTATACGCATGCGCGCTTTCTCGACCGTGGCGCCAAACGCGAAAATAGAAGGCGTATCGCGTTTCGAGCGATTCTCTTTCCCTTCGTATCGACGAGCGCCGATAGTTGGCAGTATTTTATTGAAGTAGGTGTGCTATGCTCCGCAGAGAAACATGCAGTCGACCTCGATGGCGTGGAACTCGTTCCTCCCGCTGCCGCCGCCAGGAAGCAGAACGCACGCGGCGCCGCATTCCGGGATGACGGCGCATGTGGGCCACCATCATCCGGGGACAGGTGCGGCGGTCACGCATCCGGTCACCGTCGCGCAGCAGCAGCAACGGGAGCGGGAGGAGCGGGAGAGGGAGGCGAGGGAGCGGGACGCGAGGGAGCAACGGCAACGGGAGACGGAGAATCTCGGGATGAGGGAGCACCACCTGGTCGCGGCCGAGAGGTTGCACAGGCAGGCCGAGGCCAGGGATCACGTCGCCGCTCAACAAAGGGCCGCCTATTACGCGGCCACTGCGCCTCCGGCTCAACAGGTATCAATCGCGATAACGTCTCCTTTCTTTTCGCCACGAGAATTCTCGACGATGTTTTATTAACCTCTTTTTTTCGCCCCCCCCCCCCCAGGTGTCTCGACCCTCGAGCGTGCCCGGCAAAGTCGATTACCCACCGCCGCCAGCGCACTCGAGAACCTCCAAGTCGTCGCTTCCCGTCACCAGCCTCCACGAGAAACCACCGCCGGTGGTCGGCCCCTCGCACAGCTCCCTGCCCAAGGTGGAGCCGAACGTTGGCCTGTTCAGTTACTCGACGTATCAGCCGCAGTCGTCGTACATGCACGACATCAAGGTGAAGAGCGCCGAGGTGGTGGGACAACCGCACAAGTCGTTGCCGAGCAAGAGCGGGCTGGCCGGGGGCCTCGAGAGGGATCACCACGGGCGGGAAGTTCTGCAGAATCCTCCGTCCCTGTTGCCCGATCACAAGAGCTCGGTGATAGTGAAGAACGAGGGTAGGGAGTTGCCGAAGGTGGCCGCGACTCAGCAACACTCGTCGAGCCCGAAGATCATGCCGTATCTGAACGTGCAGTCCGTGCCACCGCAACACAAACCGTACGAGTACAGGAGCCCGACGCAGAGCCCCCACCACCTGCACCACCTGGACGGTCTGCAGACAGCGAAGAGCATACCTCAAAGTCATCACAGAAGCAGTAGCAGCGGGTCCACGACCACCACCCAGTTACCCAGCCCCCACGGGCATCCACCGCACTCGCACAATCGGCAGTCGCCCCACGCCCAGCATCCCCATCAGCCGCCGCACCCGTCGCCGCCCGAGCCCCGTTATCTGACCAGGCCCGAGCCTGGCCTGCCCTACGCTACTGCCAAGTCCTCGTATCCGTACCCGCATCCGCATCCGCCCACGGCATCGCCGACCTCGCATTACGCCACGCCGGCCGGCTCGAAGCCGAAAGTCAGCAGCCCGGCGCCGCCACACATCTACGGGAAACCGAATTCCGGGATCATGACCGGGACCCCGGTGTGCAGGGCCTCCGAGCCGGCGGTCGCCGCCCCGATACCTCTCACCTCGAAGGCCGGTAGCTCGCCTTACCAGCAAGTGCCTCACCACCACGGGGCCCCGCCTCCACCCCTGCCACCGCCCGCGCACAGCAGGTCCATCTACGACTCGAGGGGATACACGAGCTCGATGCCGGCCGCCAAACTGCCGCCGCCCCCCCTCCACGGCTCCCCGCCGACCGCTGCTTCGGCGCCGCTCTCCAGGCCCATCGCGCATCCCGCCCATCACACGAGCCCCCACCAACAGCCCGGGGGCCAGACGGTGCAGCACGCGCAGCCGCAGTTGAACGCCTCCTTCCAGACGCAACCGCTCGATCTCGGGATCGAGAGATCGGGCTCGCCCAAGAGGAAAGCGCCGACCCCCTCGTTGACCGAGAATTCCGGCCAACCGGTCTCCCTGGAGGTGTGCAAGAAACGGAGGACCGAGGAACCGCAGCCGTTGTCCCTTCAATGCGTAGGCCCGCCTGTGCTGTCGAGAGCGAGCGAGCCGAGCCCGTTGATCGCCTCGGCCGCCACCTCGATCACGACCGTGGTCAACACGACGGTGGCGCTGTTGGCCCAGTCCAACAGCCAAACGACGGGGCAACAGGAGCGCACCGTGGCGGCGGTCAGCCCAACTCCTCGAACGGCGAGCGGGGATGGATCCGTGAGACCGGCCAGCGCGGGGAGCGTCAGCTCCTTGAATCCAACGGTCAGCGCGGCGCCTAGCCCCGCGCCCATACCCAGCCCAGCGCCCTCTACGGCGCCGAGTCCGGCGCCCAGCGCGCCTGGCACGCCTGCCAAAGCCAACCCAAGCGGCGGCACGGTCGACAGCGAGAAATCGAACAGCCCTGCCCCGAGGCCGCCGAGCAGCACCAGTTACCCGGTTCACAAGTTGAAGAAGGCCTGGCTGCAAAGGCATTCCGGCGAGGACGGGACCGAGGACACGACCGGGGTTGTGGGCAGCGGATCGTGCGTCACCTTGCCCATGAATATCTCCCAAGCGCCCTCGCAGCCGTTGAACAGCAAAGAGCGCGACACCTCGAACGTTTCCGGCAACACGACCACCACCTGTTTGCCCAGCGCCGTCAATTCCATACACAATATCGGCAGCATGGCGGTGAACAGTATAAACAAGAGCAAAGTTACCGCGAAAAGCAGCCGTAAATCGGCGAACAAAGAATCGTTAAACGGGCACGCGACGGACACGAAAACGTTACAAGAAGATTCTTCTAGCAGCGACCCGGAACGGAAGTCGCCGCCCAAAAGGAAGCCACCCAAGGTATCTATATGGATCGTATCTATCGTGTTTATTCCTCTTCCTCTTCCTCTGGCCGCGAATGCTTCCCATCCATCGTTTGGAAAATCTGTTGTCTTATTATTCTCGCCTATTATATCATCTTGCATGCTCTCTGCAATAGGTAGATCGTGTTCCGAGTATAATCGCACACTTTATCTTACGTGTTTAAAGTCATCATGATTTTTCAGATATTTGCGTTAATTTGACATAAAGAAAAAATATATTTTGAATAAAAATTATTCGGTAGTTTGGCGGCAATTTATAATAAATGGAAAAAAAATTCAAATTTATTATTATTATCAATATTATTGTTACACTGTTCTAATGTATACCATAAATGAGATTAGTAGAATCTAGAATAAGTATATGTACTGTTTACATTTAAATAGACAGCTCATTCACGATAAATTGTATATATATTTTATTTACGTATGAATATGAATAAGGAAACTTGTTTTTTTCATTAAATTATTATAGATTTCTAAAATGAGAATCATTGTATAATAAATCATTGAATTCGTTACTTCAGCAGGTATAATGCTTATCAAGTTACTTAAGATAATCAATATAACTTCCACTTTTATTGAATGTAAAGTTTTTTTAAAAAATTTTTGCTAATTGTATTTCTATTATCATTGAAATATTGAATAACTTTCGTTGAAAAAATTTTTCATCAAATTAACATAAGTATTTGAAAAATTGTGATGAACCGTTATAAAAAGGTATTGTTTTTTATTTATTTATTTATTTTGATTGTATGTAGATTTATTATTGCATTATTAATAACGATTTTATCAGTATTTTATCAGTACTACATAATTAAGCATGTACGTAACCATAATATAATACGTATGCAGTAAAAAAAAATTATATTAATATTAGGTAAAAATTATTTTGAATAACAAATAAGATAGAAAACAATAAAGTAAATTCAATTTATATAAACTAGATATAATTAAAATTAATTTATTTTTAACGATTTTAACGATTTTTTTGTTTTTCGAATTATTCGTCATTCATACGTAGATCTTGTAATGACAAAAATTTCATTTTTCTTCTTCTTTTTTTTGATTAAGTCTTTAAAAATCACAAAGAAATTATAACTTTTTATAATCATATAGATTTATATATGCAAAAATTATATTTTTAGTTAGTATTAATGTATAAAAATGTATCGTATTTTACCATATTATAATTACGGAAATAAGTTATAATAAATTTTAAACGTCGCGTTAGATTTTCATCGTTTTAACTACATTTTAACATCTCTACTATGAAGTATCAACTGTCATTTGTTTTCCTTAAAGTAAACTTTAAATATAAATCAAATAAACAAAACGAATGACGAATAACGAATAATGAATAATAGCATGATCGAATAACGAACAATCGATTAAAATTTTATTTATTATTTATTGTTAGTAGAATAAAAAAAAAATTTATAAAAAAATAATATTTAATACTTATACGAGTTTACTATTCAAACGTTCTATATTTGAATATCCCGCCTCTGTCGGCGCCATTTTGATAACATTATCTGCAAACATAAGCCACAAGTAGGAAAGCAACTTGACTCGTATATTATTTTCATACAAGTGTTTCTACTTTAATACGTATATATGTGTCTAAAGTACAATCATCGATTATTCGAAATGAATAATTCTCAATGGACAAGAGTGGTAAAGTGTTAAAGTTTATCTCGATGCGTAGTTCGTAAATAAGAAAACTTAACCTTACTTTTTATATATATATATATACAAAAACGAATGTTTAAATTCTTTCAAATTTGTTCAATCTTCGATGAACAACAAATGACTTTACGATTTATGAAAAAGAAAAGAATGTAATCGTTAATTTTTTCTTTCTTTTTTGGTTCTTTTTATTAATGCGTTGTGAAATCGTTCGAATCATTGCATGTTCGACGTAAAATTGATTTGCTTTTATTAGGAATCCATAACCACGAATGATATAATTTCAATATCGAGGATGTGTGCGCGTTTTCACGCACGCGTGTGTATTATATTAGTTTTGTAGTTTTTGGCAGTAGTTTCGACAAGAGCATGAACTTCCTGACTACTTAATAATCTGTGCCCTGTGGTAGGTAAAACGAAAGAAGGGCGCAGCACGGAGGCAGCAAACGACCGCGGAAGATCAGCGGAGGCGAAAAGAAGATAAACAAGGCGGAGGAGCTGGTGTAGGCAGTGAATCTAGTAACGAGAGCGAAGCTGGTTCTGCCAGTGATACAAGTGAACAGTTGGGTTCCATTCAACCTACATCGAGGGTGCGACATACCACGGCCAATTCCAACAATTCCTCGGGAAACGGTTAGTTGACGTAGCTTCTTGTAAATGGACTTCCCATCAGGTGAACTAACTATTCACTTGCAGGGTAAGTGATCCGCGTTCCATGATTATACACTTACTCGTCTCTATAGAGCTATGTGGGAACCCGAGAAATTCAGGAGTATATTCTCAAAAGGTTATGTACTTCTGTTTAATCTAAAATTGTTTCTATAAATGTCCACTTACTTTCTAAACTTCCTGATACTCTTTAGGTTTCTCTAAGCTCTTATAAATCCCGTCTCGCACACTTACCCTGTCTCGATGTTGAATAAAGTGTACAAGTTCTCTTCTTTCATGTAGTTTGACGCAATTTATTACGAGAAAAAAAAAAAAAAGTAAAAAGAACAAAAAAAGAAAGATGATGAGATCAATTCAAAGATTGACATGTGTCTATGAGATATCGATAATATAACGAGCTTTTTAACACTGAGTTATGTTACTAACTGTATAATTGGTTTTAAATAAATGTTTTTACGTTTTTTTTTAAAAATATCGAATTGTTTGTTCGACAGGAAATAATAAGGAACCCAGGAAACGAGGTAGAAGACCAAAGACTACGAAAGGTAATGAACTAGGTGGAGAAGATCAGCAACCTCGTCAAAAGAAAGAACGTAGAGACGATAGTGCGAGCGGTGGTAACAGTGGGCCAGGTGGAAGTGGTGGTAGAGGTGATCCCTTTCGTAGACCACCGATATCGCAATTGAAAAAAACTGGTGATAGTTGGCTGCAAGACGGCGCTTGTTTCGAAGTAGCTCCAAAATTGGCTAAATGTCGTGAGTGCAGATGGACACCGCACCAGCGCTCCAAAAATCTTCCTCAAAATATTTTCTGCAGATTTTATGCATTCCGTAGATTACGGTACACGAAAAACGGACAATTGGCGATAGCAGGATTTAGCGATCCTCACAAAGATGCATCTGAGGTAAATATTCCAAGATATTTCTAATTATCGCCTTTCAACTTCAACATATTTCTAATATTCGCCTTTTTCATGTTATAGGTAGATCTTCGATTATGGTTACCAGGAAAAGAAAGTTCGGATAGCAAGAAAGACGAAAAGCCTGACAAGAACGACAAAGAGAAGGGAGACAAAGAAGATCTAGATTTGGAAATGGCTCACAGATTACTTCGTCAAGTTGGAGATCAGTTTTGTGATCTTTTGCATCAAGAAAAGGATGCTCTTCAACAACACATGGCAGAAGGTAAATTTTATTTTAGAATTGAATTTGGAAACTTCTAGGAGATAATTATTTGATCATGTTAAAGTAATAAAATAAAAATCGTTTAGATCTATGTTTATATACATTTTCACGCATGTTTTCATATCGATGTTAAATGAGTTATGTGTTGTACGTTATAAAATTTATGTGCAAAATTTTAACGAGAATAAGTTCAAAAAAGGGAAAAAGAAAGAAAGAAAATGAAAAGAATAAATATAAGTCGATTTTAGCAGCATGTAATCTACATTCGTACATCGTTTCTCTTGCTTTTGTGTATATTAAATTATTCCGTTCAATATTAATATTTATTTCGAAACTTATATATAAGCATGTAATTAAACGTAAACGAAGTTGCTTTTGGTTTATTTCCTTTGTTCGCATGATTTAACGCTTTGCGTATCGATTGTTTCTTCACCTTGACAGCAAGTTCGGGACTTGTAGACGGAACAGTCGCTTGGAAGAGAGTGGTCCAAGGTGTCCGGGAGATGTGCGACGTCTGTGAAACGACCTTGTTTAATTACCACTGGGCTTGCGGAAAATGTGGCTTCGTCGTGTGCATCGATTGTTACAAAGTAAGAATATCTCTTATATTTTTCATAAATTTACTCATTTCGTAATATAATTAATATAATATGATGATAAATAATTCTTTGAAATTCACGTGATATGTACAATTGTAAAATATCGAGCTTTTTAACACTGATAAAATACCGCAATCATTTTGAATATAAAAATTTATACCTTTATTCACAAAGATTTAACAAAACGATTTAAATATTATTAGGGACGCAAGAATGGAACGATCAAGATATGGGGAGAAAGCGGAAAGGATAGAGACGATTTTTCATGGCTTTTATGTACAAATAGACAAGTGCACGAACCTGAGCGACTTATGCTTACACAAATTATTGCTGGCGACAGCCTGATACGTCTTGGTCAACGATTGCACGAATGCCGTGCTGAATGGGGAATACCCCAACATTGTGGTTGTTCGCTGGTCGTTCAAACTCCTGCCAATGAATATTTGCGAAACATGATAAAAGGCGATTCGGTGCCGGTTTTGAACGGTAACGTTAAGCAGGAAATTAAAGAAGAAAAGAAAGTAAACGAGTCGAATGGATCATCGGAGAATAAAACGAATGGAGAAGATAAAAATTCGCCGTTGAACTGGCTGGCAGATGTAGCTTTACAGAATCAAGATAAAAACGAAAGTGCTTCTAGTTCAGATTCCGATGAAGATCGGGATGGTAATTATTCGACATTGAGAGAATTGCTTATCCGACCGTCCCACAAATCAAATGGTAGTGGTTCCAGATCAAATTCACCGACCAATAATTCCGGTAATGTTAACGTTACCTCCGGAAACAATGCCCAAAACAACGTCACAAAGTCTGGGAAAAAGTCGAAAATGGACACATTGGACGAAGTCATATCCAGCGTCATAGAGCACAGTGTGAAGAAGGAGAGAGAGGATGAGTTGGACGATGAGAAACCGAGAGAGCTTAAGCATTTCGTCAGAAGATACAAATGGACACAGAAGGGAAGAGAACCATTGCCCATCCGGATCATGACGCTCACGGAAAGCAAGAGTCTTTACCCGGATGTACCACATTCTTGGCTCTGTGATGGAAAATTGCTCAGGTTAAACGATCCGAACAATCCAAACAATTACAGAATATTTCAAGATCAATGGAAACGTGGGCAACCGGTCATCGTGTCAGATGTTGCAAAGTTGTTAGACATGAGTCTCTGGCATCCAGACTCGTTCGCCAGAGACTTTGGCGACGAGAAGAACGATTTGATAAATTGCATGACCGGAAATTTGGTGCCGAATCAACCGATGCGTAAATTCTGGGAAGGATTTGAACATTTCTCGAAGAGGTTAAAGGACGAGAGAGGAAATCCGATGTTGTTAAAATTAAAGGACTGGCCTCCTGGTGAAGATTTTGCGGAACTGTTGCCATCGAGATTCGCGGATTTGATGAAAGTTCTGCCGTTGTCGGAGTACACCCATCGAAACGGAAGACTGAACTTGGCCAGTCGTTTACCCGACTGTTTCGTGAGACCAGATTTAGGGCCCAAAATGTACAATGCTTATGGATCGGCTCTTCATCCAAACAAAGGCACCACTAATCTACATCTAGATATTTCTGATGCAGTTAATGTCATGGTTTACGTGGGTATCCCAAAAGATGCCGATAACGACGAACACGTCAAAGGTATTTATCATTGTATCATATATATTTTTTTTCTGATTTGTAGTGTAAATTTTTCATTTCGAAAACTTTTTTAAACGAATGTATTTACGTATTACAGAAGCATTACGAGCAATAGATGAAGCCGGCTGTGATATCTTGACACGCCGACGTGTTCGCGAACGGGGAGAAGCACCGGGTGCGTTGTGGCACATTTATGCAGCTCGAGATGCTGATAAAATCAGAGATCTGTTGAACGCTGTTGCTTTGGAACGTGGAGCTCGTTTGGAACCTCATCACGATCCAATCCATGATCAAAGTTGTTATCTCGATGGACCTTTGCGAGAACGGTTGTACCGCGAATACGGCGTCGAAGGGTAAGTTTTATATATTTCCTTTTACATTTCTTGTTTCGCATGTTTTTGAAATTCTTTTGTAGAAATAAAAATATATATATTTCTTTTTTTATTTGTTGCAGATATGCTATTGTACAGTGCCTAGGCGATGCAGTATTCGTGCCAGCTGGTGCGCCACATCAAGTCCGTAATCTTCACAATTGTATAAAGGTAGCCGAAGATTTCGTATCTCCAGAAAATGTGTCGCATTGCTTCCATCTAACGCAAGAGTTCCGTGCATTATCCGACACGCACACGAATCACGAAGACAAATTGCAGATCAAGAATATAATTTATCATGCCGTGAAAGATTCTTTGGCCGTATTGAGCAACGTGAAGGAAGAAACTCTTAACAAGTTGAAGTCGAATAACGAGATAAAAAAGGAGGAGACGTAGCCCTAGGCCCCCTATCGCGGTCGCAAGAACCGTTGATCTTTCTTTGACTAAAGTCTCGCTATATCAGTGAGTGCCCAATCTGTTACCTGGTCGTATATCGCTTTCCCGAGTACCATATGTCGGGATCGATTCGAAACGACAGGATGGATTTAATCTTAAGATGCTCCGGAACCTGTATCGAGGTGCAAGAATTTGTTGTGATATTTGACGAGTAACTCGAAACGTTTGATTTTTTGGTATTGGCTGAGCCAATGAGATTATCCGTTGTTTCATTTCAATTTCCTTTTGCGTATAGTTTTTCTTTCTCTCGAGCAACGTGTGCTCGCCGACATGAAGTCTGCGAGTTTTTTTTTTTTTTTTTTTTTTTTTTCATTGAGGATTTATGGAGAATTGATGACGCTAAACGCGCACTGCGTCCATTATCATTGTGATACCAGGAGGAGAACTTTGGATCATACATTATTTGTAATTACTTATATCGTGCCTGTATTCAATACATACTGTCTATATTATATAAATGTAGATAATGGATTACTGTGTAATGAATTCTTACTAGCAACTATTGAAAGGATCGTCTAGAGGTACCTTTGTGCAATTAGATGTCGATTAAATTGTTAGTTGGATCAGTGATACTTGTCGATCCGCGTTACGTGCTCTCGTGATCTGGTGCTTTTTTGGTATCGATTTAATTAAAAAACAAACAAGCCGTTTGCTAAATGGCCGATATATATTTTCTTGCTACGTTCTTGTGTTCAGCGCGGCAATGAGCATAAGAGGAAAACACTGCCTAAGCTGTTCACATCGGTCCAGTTTAACGGATAAGGTGACTGGATCTTTGCGCGTAAAGTACATTAATGCAATATACGTGATAACCGCAGTTCGGCTTCCTCGAATATATATATATATATATACATACATATATATATACGTTTCTTCGATTTGTCTTTCTTCTTTGAAAAATATATCGGCTATACCGAGCAAAGTTTGTTCGAAGGTTTGTATGATCATTGTCGTTTAAATTACGGCATCAGAACAAAAATAACAATAGTTGTAAACAAATATTTCGATATATTATCTTCATGGGATAAAAGATCGATTATAGGAATATAGATTGTCAAAATCTATTGAATTTAATGTTTTTTATAGATTGGATTAACGTTGTGTGGCCCAGTGATAACCCAGTAAGAGTAATGAGTAAGAGAGGAACAAAGTAAGACAGAAAAGTGAAAAGAATAATTAAAAAAAAGAAAAAAAAAAAGAAAAAAAATAAGAAACTGTTATTTTTGTCGAATCACGCGAACCGTCTATCCAATAGAGCAGCAGCGATATTCTAATTGTATTTGTAATTAATATCGATAATTATGGTAACATTATTTAATGCAAAGTAATAAAGCTGTAACGATTTTTGAAGTGCCAATGTTGAACGACGTGGACATTTTCGCGTGTTTACACGTTTGTGTATAGGTAGACAAGAAAGAAAAAAGAAACAAAGAAAAGAGATGGACGAAAGAACACAGATTAGTCATGCAGAATTCACAGATGAGAGGCCGAGTTCCTATCATTTAACTTTCCTCATATAGAACAAACCGCTGCTATTCACGGTATGTTGCGCGATGTCTGAATTCTTGAAAGCCATTACCGTCCTCGTCCATTGTATGTTTCACAATGACGTTTCTCACATATTCACAACTAAAAAAAAATACCATCATAGTTGTATGTTTATGAACCAGTCGTAATTTCAATGATAAACGGAAAAAAGGAAAAAAAAAAAAAACAGGAAGAAAAAGAAAAAGAATAAGGTAGAAAAAAAGAGAAGAGGAAGGCAACAGCTTTCGAGGACAGACGCATGCAATTTAGCGTTTCGCGCCCTTGGTGCGCTTATCGATCGTCTGATATTCACTACGGCTAGTAATCTTGAGACCGATATGTAAGCAACAACAAACGAAGAACAAGGAAAAACAAATCACTGGAATCCTGAAATCCGCAATTTCTTTGATCTCAACATTCGTCTAGCATACAACGACTTGATTAAAATAATATTTAACGAGTAAATTTTTAAATATCTTAGTGTCGATAAGTAACGTTAATATTACGGAAATTATAACAAAAAAAAAAAATACCCTTATTATTCACAAACGACGATAATGGTAATTGATAATTGAGATGATACCGACGATGTATAAAGTTATAGAGAAAAAGAAAAAAAAAACATACTCTGTGTATTATTGCTGCAACAAAGCTATTATTCGTTCTCTTGCTACGTGTATGTAAATACATTTATACATACTTATATGTATACATATACATATATAAATACGAAAAAATTAGACTTAAGAGATACACACTCCATGAATATGGATAAAAAAAATACACTTTACAGACGTAGGTAGATAGTTTATTATACCATTATTATTATTATTATTATTATTATTAATTATTATGATTATGATTATCATTATTACGATTAATTATTACGAAAAATACCGATATTTAAATGTTGCTAATACGTGGCGAAAAAAACACGACTACGAGCGTCTAGTGTATAAATGAGAATTATTCGACAGATTGTTTGTGTGTTATATGAATGCGTGTACGTTTTTTTGAGCGAAATTTCGGAAGAATGCTCGAGAGAGTGAGCGAGCGAGAGAGAGAGAAAGAAAGAAGGGGCCGTGTATTGGGGGCGGAGTGGAATGGATGAGACAATTGTACAGCCCTTTAAACTCCTATAAAATATCCACCCCCAAAGTCCTACACTACCCCACCACCGGTCGCCCCCAGTCATAGCAATTATGAACCGCGGGCCGGCAGGTCTGAGTATAATTTTTTGTACTGTGTAAATGTAAGAACATACGTTTGAATAAGAAAAATGTTTATATTACAAAAAAAAACAGTGCGTATATTTATTGGTTATAACTTTTACTTCCCGTGTTATCAATCAAATCTATAAGTATGTGGCTTCGTTTTTCCAAGTTTGAATAAACGTTTGAAACTTGATCTTATTACAAAACTTGTTGCATCTACCAGTCACGATAACTTGTTGCTTATTGGCAAAGACTCGACAGCGATTTCTCCGGTGAAATCAACGTAATATCTATGTTAAAATAATTATTATCTTTTTGACATTTTCTGATTTCTTTAAATTAAATTGTAATTCAATAATTTAAATTAGATTTTTATTGAATAATTAAGAAATTTTGAATTAACAATTACTCTAATAGCCAAATTATTAAGCATTAAATCCTTGTAATCTACATAACGGATGAACCATTCTTTTGATAATAAAAAGACTTTGTTGATCAAATATATTATTTCGCTTTATTGTCAGAGTTCGATAAAGCATTACAGTTTTCCTGGAGAAAGATAATGAATATTCTACTACTATACAATTTTACAAAGGAATTTCAAAAGTATTGGCATAAACTTTGCTACAACTCTTTGAAAGCATATTAATATATACGTGCCTGGTATTTGAGCGCGCGCATTGAAACACGTACCAATACGTGTTCAGATTATAATATACTAACAACGATTCTGCTTCCGTTCCAAAACACACCTGGCTTGTTTCCGGCGTTGAATTTGCACGAAATCCTATAAGACTCGAAGAGACTTTTGACGTTGAGCTATACTCGATCCTAATGATAGCATATCCGGCGTGAGAAGGATAGACTTACCGATAAAGTATGGTACAAATCTATAGTTAATGTATAGTGTGGTACAGTGTCGCTTACACACTCACGCTTTCAAGATGGCGCTCAACTTGTGGAGAGAAAGACGATCGAGCGTCTGAACGGTTCAGAGCGGGTTTGCTATAGCTACGTCAAGCGTCGGACAATGAACAAGTACCGGACCGATCCATTTATTTTTATCGTTGTTTTGACCAGTCAATTATAAAGATAGTGTTGTGCGTTTAGTGCAAAAACAAAATGTGTAGCTATACACAGGGGATTGTTAGGCTAAAATCGAAAATAAGTACGTGCTAGTGCTCATTCCTCAGTTATGTCAATGTGTTAAGTCAAAATGGCAGCCACGTTAACTGTCGAGCAAGAACAGGTAAGCGATTTGATCCATCTTTTAATCGGAATATATTTCTCTCAGAAAATTGTTTTAATTGATATTCCCAACGTCGCGAAACAATCGATTACGATTTCCCTTTTGCTTCAATCTCCATATCATATACATGTTTACAAGCGCGTAATATAAACATTCATTCTCATTTTCTCTATCTCTTATCCTTTCAATCTTTTCAACGAATTTCAACGGAAATGACAAGAGGATAAATGTATTCTTATTCGATAAATCAGCAAGAATATTTCTCATTGAGTTTCAACAATGATTATCCTATTCAACGTTATTTGCGTTAAATGAGCAAGATAGATAGATTCGCGTGAGCGTATTAAGCCTTAATCATCAATGTTTGTGCAACTAGATATTGTCATCGCAAGACTGATGCTTTATTCATTTGTTAATTATACTTTTTGAATGAGTGTATTATTTTACTCTACATGAATAATTCAAGATTTTAAGTAATTTTTGTACAAAAATTTTATACACTATGATATTTAACATTGAATGATATGCGGTTAATAAATAAACAATTTTTATAACTTTTAAAGATCGTAATGTAAAGAAAAAAAATATTTTTCTTGTTTTAAAAAGAAAGAAGCAAGCAAAATACGTGGAAGAAATATGACGAAACATTAATAATTGAGTTATTTTTAAATTATTACTTAATGAAATTTTATTGAAGTATTGATTCATGATATTAAATTTCTTGACCCTGGAACGAACCTATCCATTTACCGCACCGGTCCCCGACAAGCGTACTATGGCGGAAGTTGCCGGTGGGTAGGTAGTCGGGCACCGGAAGTTATATCGGTACCCAGGGCATGTACACAAATCATTGACGAATGACTGTTACACGTTTCGATAAATATATAATATATATATTATATCGAGTGTTTTTTTAAATTAATCGAATGGTCATTTTCATTTTATTGTGGTTTTACTCATATTAATAGTTTCTCATTGGAACGTGCAAAAAAATTAAAAAAGAAAAAGCAATTTACGATTTCGAAAAAACATTATCAAATTTTATGTCGTGCAATAGATTTTTGCAATTGGATTTAACAAATATAATATTTTCAGGCTACGAAAGAATTTATAGAAGCAGTTAATAAATGTCGGGCTGGAAGGAGAGCTGGTCCAGTATCATGGAGTACAGCTGTAAAATTTTTGACAGCAAGGAAATTTGAAGTCGCAAGAGCACTAGCGTTATATGAACAGCATGAAGCCACCAGAAGAAGAGAGGGTCTTGCACTTTTATATCCTACTCAGGAACCTTTGCTCACTGAATTACGCACAGGAAAATTTACAGTTTTAGTAAGTTATTTAATTAATAATGAAAATACCAATGGTCTTGCGTTAATGAAGTGTTCGTGATCATTCATAAAAAATATTCTAGCCTTCACGGGATGCTACAGGGGCAGCCATAGCTATTTTTACAGCACATTTACACCTTCCACAAAATACCACTCATCAAACAACGTTACAAGTTAGTATATCTATTTCTGTATACGTATTTTCTATATCATGACATTCTATAATTACTAAATATATATAACATATTCATTATAATCAATAAATTATTAAAAAGAAAAAATAAAAAAAGACTCTTATTAATCATAATAAGATATGATATTTCTTTTAATTAAGCATATTCCTTCCAATAATGGAATTTTATCTGTGTCATTACAGGGCGTTGTATATCAATTAGACGCAGCTCTAGAAAGTGTAGAAACTCAAAAACACGGTCTGGTTTTTATTTATGACATGTCGGATAGCAAATATCAGAATTTCGATTATGATCTATCCCAAAAGATTCTCACCCTCCTAAAGGTAAGTGTTACATGTGAGCAATTTTTTAGATACAATTTGTATATTATATATTAATTCATTTAATTTTCGGAACGAGAGAAAATAATATTAAAATAATGAAACATTCATTAAATTTAAGTCAGATATTATAAACACACATGTTAAATTTTGAATAAATAAATATGTTACATTTGTCAGAAACTTTATACTCCCGCGACACAAATTTACCATTCTCGATATTTACCTTTGTCATTCACAAATCTACATGATTAGAGTTGACAGAGATCCGAGAAACAAAGAGCTTTGTTAGTAGGAACGGATAGTTTCGAATGTAGGCCATTATCTTTACACAGGAAATTTAATCAACATCTTTGGCTTTTATTCGTACCACGGACGAAATCAGATCGCGTAATATACGCGTGTTGTCATTCTGCAAAAAGATTAGTGCAGTATAGACAAATGTGTAACGTTACACTATTAAAAATATACATAGTATACATACTTTAAATATAGTTGGATTTTCGTTAAATGTTGATTTTCTTTTTTTTTTTTTTTAATTTTGACAATATGATAAAATATATGGCTTAAAATTCCGATTATATAATATTGAGCAATAAGCACATAAGTAATTTTCAAGCGTCTGGCAGTAGAGTGTATATAGAGAAGGGTGCATCTCAAAGAATAGGGAAGCTTAAGGGGTTGTTAACGCTTCACGAAAACCCACTTGCAATTGCTCAGTGAGCCGCACATTGCGAGCGGAACAAGGGATTTTCAAAGGTTTCGACGGGATGACGCAGTTATAGAATATTTATGAAAATTATTTCTAACAACATTTTTACGTCACTGAATACGAGATAAAAATAATCTTCTATTTGGTCGGTTATTAGTAGGAATAGGAGATAAAGCTAGGAGTTCTATTCTAAAACGCATAACCTATATTGCGAACCTATGTAAAAAAGAAATGATATCAGCTTTCTATTCGACTAACATTGGCAATAATCTTTCATTTTTCTGCTCTATTATACCTGTTTATAGCGTGCAATTGCTGGAACTGGAATTTTTCCAATCAAATTTTCGTCTTGTCAGTCGTTTTGCTAAGTTACGTTCGAATTGCGATGGAAATGGTGTCAACGACGCCCGTTCCGATTTCGTTTCTCCGTTGTAAACGGCAATTGGATTAAAAACGAGAATGAGGTATGCGACGAGGTACGCGAACATTTTGTTTACGTAGCCAAATTTTTGAGTTAAAAATATTCTAAAACGTTATAGTTTTAGCAAATTATTATAGGTTGATAACCCCGGTATACGCAACATAGCTCACATATGTTGTATCTATTTCAATTAATCCTGACCGCTGTCGAAATACTGAACGCAAATGAAACACATCCGGATCCCCAGGTTGAGAAGCACTGACGTAATACGTCATCACATGTAGGATCGCACCTTTGCCGAGGGGAAAAGAAATTCGCGTAAGGGATGCTAGAACGGTGGTAAAAAGAAGGGGTCGTTGGCGCGCATGCGCGTATACGCGGGATAACGTCGCGACGCTCGTGGTCAGTAATCATCGTGACCCCTTTGCGGTATTATCGTGCACAGATCGGAAGAAGTTACAACCTGATTCCGCTGTCGGGTCATTATAATTTCTTTTAACTTTCGTTGTGACGTTCCGTTCGAATTATATCTATCTTTTCCAACACGAAATGTCGTCGAAATAATTGAAATTAGTTGTGTTGTGTTCCTCAAACCGAAGTAGAAAACGGTTATTCTAATTTCACGCTATCGATTGACTGACCGAGTGTCGGCAGTGATTTCGATTTCATCGATTCGACGACGCTGGATATGTCCTAGTGATTAATCAAATTTCAAGTTGATCGAATGTTCTCGATTTATCATTACATCGGCATTTATTTCGTTTACAAGATAATTTATGTTCTATATTCCATCGTTTGATCGTTTAACGAGCTCGTGTCATCAATGCCCGATAAAATATTTGCTTGTCGTGCATCTTTTCTCAACATACGGTAAATGAAAATTCTAATTTATTGATTGGTTATCCGAAGTCTATTTATTAACCAAATATATCCTTGTAATTCTATTAATCCTGATCTAATCTGATATGATATTTAATGATAAAATATCTTAATGATAAATATTTTAATATCTTGTGAAGATAATTTATAATGAATTCGAAATGATTTCAAATTGTACATTCTTTTTCTTCGTGTTTTCGCGGGGTTTCGATGTAATAGGGTTTATGCGCTTAACATCTCAAAGATGTAGTAGTGGTGCTGCTGACGTCGTTACAGTACTTCCGCCCTCTATATACATTACAAAGAACACCGAGGATTAAATTATCGTATTTCTTGCATTTTTAGAGAAACATTTTTTGCATATTGCACATTCCCATTGAGCTCTGATATTCATTGATCACGTACTAACAATTTGCTTGTTCTAATTTGATTTAATTCTGCAATCATTTGACGCAACTTATATGCAGCTTATAAGAAACGGTTTAACGTTAAATTGGATCGAAACTTGTACTACGTAATTCTGTAATTTTCCTTTAAAACGAAATCCCTTTGTGTATTAAACATATATTCAGAGATTGCTTGCAGTTGGCAGTAAACGTTCCTCTTGGTTTATATACCATTCTATTATTGCATCGTCTTGCAAAGGTCAAATTTGAAAGTCGCTCCATTTCGAAAATAAATCATGCAATCATCTTAACCAATTTTTTTTATTATCTTTCATTTTTAATTTTTTTCTTTATATATATATATGTGTGTGTGTGTTTGTGTGAGTGTATATATATATGTGTACATATAAAATCATCATATAAAAATAAACCGCATCTTATAAATTCATCGATTATTCTTGTTTTATGTCTTTTATAATTGTAGTGCTTGCGTGTAATGTACTCATTGATAACCATATGGTTTTTTTATTTTGTAATATTTTATGATTCTATATAAATATTGAATTACGATATTTCTATGAACGTATATATTTAACAAGATATTGTATTTATTTCAGGGTGGTTATCCAGCTAAATTAAAAAAAGTCTTAATAGTGACGGCACCGTTGTGGTTCAAAGCTCCCTTCAAGATCCTTCGATTATTTGTACGCGAAAAATTAAGGGATAGAGTATTCACCGTATCTATTCCTCAATTAACATTACATATCCCACGGGAATCATTACCGCATCGTTTGGGAGGCACATTGGAGATACAGCATGAAGCATGGCTTCTTCATTGTCTTAAATCCATGACAAACAGGGGCGGGGGTGAACTTTGCGAGGTCAGTATCCTATAATACAATATATATATATTATATGTATTGCATCATCAAAGAGAACTATAATAACATAAAATTTTTTATATTAGGTTACCCCCAGAGTGGGTACTCCTCTTTCGCCCACATCGAAAAACCAAACAGTTCATCAAAATCCCAATGGAACTACAGTCAGTAGCTCAACTAGTCCTATAATTGATAAGAACAAAGTGAAAAATGGTATCTCGAATATTGGAGATATTGAGATTACGAATGGTGATGTCTGGATGGGAACCGATGAGGCACCATCTCCAGTTCAGCCTCCGTCCTCAGCTAGTTCAGGTTTTAGCGACGACGACAGCCTTCACGGAGATCTTGGTCTTCAAGCCGTTACTATGGAACAACTCATCGAAGAGATACATTCGAGAGGACGCGCAGGACTCATAGCAGAGTATGCGGAAATTAGGCAAAGACCGCCTGAAGGTTCCTTCAATAATGCCAAGTATATAATGATTGTTCGTTAAGAAATAAAACACAGAAGAATATTTTATGAAGATACAATCAATTTTTTTTTAACAAACAATTCAATATATCTTTCAGATTAAGATCGAATCAATCGAAAAATCGATATACAGATGTACTTTGCTATGATCACAGTAGAGTGTGCCTATCGCAAATAGATGGAGACGCTACATCGGATTATATAAATGCTAATTTTGTTGATGGTTACAAACAGAAAAATGCGTTTATTAGTACCCAAGGTCCGTTGCCAAAAACTTGTGGAGATTTTTGGAGAATGGTTTGGGAACAACAAACGTTGGTTGTCGTTATGACCACAAGGTAAATCGTTTTCTTCGATGTATTTTATTGTTGTTACAATATTCAACAATAGGAAAAATTTTTATAATTTCTGATATATTTTTTAGAGTGGTGGAAAGAGGACGTACGAAATGTGCACAATATTGGGGTCCTGAACCAGGTGATGAAGTACAAGCAGGTGGTTTTACAGTAACTACCCTTGAAGTTGATACAAATCCAGATTATACGATATCAATGCTTCTTCTTACAAATAAAAAGGTATGCTCGATTTAAGTTTCAAGGATAAAAGCTAAAGCGCTCGATGTTTATAAACTTATAATCAATAAATACAACATGCTTTTATTTTAGACTGACGAGGCAAGAGAAGTTTGCCATATGCTATACACGGCATGGCCGGATTATGGAGTTCCACAATCGGCTAGAGCTTTATTACAATTTTTAGCCTTAGTAAGACAACAACAAACTAAGTTACTTGCTAGTAGAGGAGATACATGGGCCGGACATCCGCGAGGACCTCCTATAGTTGTTCATTGCAGTGCCGGTATAGGAAGAACAGGTATTTTGATGAAGAACATAAATAATCATATAATATATCTTGTTTTCAAAAAATAAAAAAATTTCAAAAAATGATAAAAATATTTATACGCTTATATGTTATGTTTATAGGAACATTTTGCACATTAGATATTTGCATATCGCGACTAGAGGATACCGGAACTGTAGACATCCGTGGAACTGTTGAAAAAATTCGAGCGCAGAGGGCCTACAGTATTCAAATGCCAGACCAATATGTATTCTGTCATCGTGCTCTAGCAGAGTACGCGCTTTCCAGGGGAATGCTTAGTTCACAACACCTTGCTATGTTACCTCCAACCATAGAAGAAGATTCTGATTAGATCTCTATTATCATGTACCAGATTGATGTTCTTCCCGAGTATACATAACAATCTCTTACATAGCCTATTTCTAGCTTAAATAACTAAAGGTTATTTTTTGCTATCATCTCCATCGATGTAATATTTCAAATTTCTATTCTTATGTTAGGCTGTATGTTTAGAGAATATGTAAAGAAAGACTAGTTTTTTCAAGGCTAAATGTAAGAACAGAAATTTTTTATTTCTGTTTCTTGGTATTTTGCTCTGTGAATAAACGATTCAATAGTAAGAATAATGACAGTGCAGAAGTATCAATAGAAATGGCTATCCGAGTAAAACAAAGTATAATCGGATGGGCTGATTCTATTTTAACCCTCTCATATGTAAATTTTATTGTACATTTAAAAAGATAACTTATTTAAAATGTGTGAAGTGTGAAACGCCTCACTTTATAAACATTCCATTTGAAAACAATTACTATGTCAATTAAATTAATATATAATGTATACAAGTATGAATTATACTTATATATATATTTCATAGATTTAAAAAATTTTCTTTATATTCTGTATGTTATACATACTGCATAAAAGTATGACATTAAGGTAAAGAATTATTAATTATTACATGCATTATTTATTAGTGTACTATTGTACAGATTAATAAGTTTAATAGTTAAATAATTAATAATATCTTTTCTTTTATATCATTTTTAATCAATGATTAATTTATTATTATTTATACTATTCATGCAATATATATTTTATATATAACTATAATCGTGATTAATTTGCATTCTCTTTTATAATAATTAGCTTTTCGTTTCTGATCATCATTTATAATTTTTTGAAACTTAATGAAATAATTTTCTTTTATATTAAATATTTATGACGAGAAAATAATATATTAGTTGAACTTTGTTTTTTCTATATATGAGTCTTTCAACCTGAAACTCTAAAACTTAAATTACCAAGTACAAAGGATGTAAGAACACGTTGTTACAGAATCTTTATATGAGAGGGTTAAATTAGTAATTGATTTATTGAAAATATAATGAACTTTAAAAAAAAAAAAAAAAAAAAAAAAAAAAGAAAAAGATACAAAGAAGTATGAATGTTGCGGAAAATTACAAACTATGGGAAATATAATTTAAGCGGCCAATTAGTCATTGATATGTAAGATTTAAAAAAAAAAATATATATTACAACATGTTACGACAGCTTTCGCCATACAGGAACTAAGTAATCGACGATTGTATTTAAATAGGCACTTTTTTGGGTAACCAAAGATTATCTTCTACACCGTCTTAAAACATTACAATTGAATCACATATGAATATATGTAGTTGGCTGATATAAAAATTCCCTTACAGGGATTGCTAATCAGGGATCATCGCATAGATTAAAAATATGCCCAATTCTATTAAAAAATTAAAAAGTAAAATTATTAGTAAAATCGTACTAAGTTAAAGTTTTAAAGGAGGCGAATGAACAACTAGTTTACCTCGAGAATCAAACGTGCTTCGTCTTAGCAACGATAGGATTTTTTAAAAACCTTAGTGCAAAGATATCAAGTAAATTCAAAACGTGCTCTTCCACGAAAGCCTTCGTGTATCTGATATGAGAAAAGAAAGAATAATGTGATTTATAATTTAAACTTTAGAATGTTAAGGATCTTTTTAAACCTTTAAACGCTTACGTTTATATCGTCAAGATATCATGAAATGTATATTTTTGATTTCGTACACGTAATACCATTAGTCGATGAATCAGTAAGTTCACACGGTACATTCGAAAATTATTTCAACTTCTCGGCAGCTTTTTCAAAAAAATCTAATCTCATTGATTGAAAAAGACGAGTATTTAAGATAAAGATACATGAAGAAAATATGTGAATGTTGATATAATTTAAGAACGTATCTAAGAACGCTGTTGTAGATGCAAACGCTTTTTAACACGAATTTTTAATATCTACTTGTTAAAAGCAACGCCGAGAAATTTTTTAATTATGTGTTATAAAATGAAGCGTGCTTATGCAGAAGTAATAATAGAAATTCCGTTTAAAATAGTGTTTGCATAGATGTTTTATCTCAGAATTTCTTATAATGCAATTTAAGTATCCTGAATATCGATGTCTATCGATGTCCGATTTATAGCTACTCTGTCTAACCGTCTATTTGTTGAATGTATATTAAATAGTTGCAAGGAAATCATGTAATACTAAATTATTGTTACAAAGGACAATGATATTATAGTGAATTTTTCTTGCGTCTTAAATTTAATGTATAATATGGATTTTAACGGAGACATCGTAAATTTGTTATATGATATGTGATAGCCGTTGAAATTTTTCCGATACGATTTGTAATTTTTGTTCATAAGAACGCTGCCATGTTAGCGTAAATTAATTAATTAATTAATTATTGATTTTTGTTTATTTAAACTTCATTAATCTAGATTAATACCGTTCGATATATTTTGTAATTTATTCAATTTTGCCATAATTAATGCACTAGATAACGCCAATGAACTTCATTGGAGCGAGAATCTTTTTGTCGAGAAACTTTTGCCCAGGATTCCCCAATGCGTGTATTTTATGTACAGTCTGTATATTATGCGCAAAATTTAGCGGATCAAAGTCTAAAATCGGTCAAAGACTTCGATCGAGAAGTCTCGGATCTGTCGATAGTGAATCGGTTGTTAGAAATATATCTTCGAATTTTATATAATGAAAAGCGCTGTTGTACTAAATGCTTAGTCAGATTTAAATAAGTTCGAGTTTTAATCTGTACACGTTCCTCCTACTCTTGGGTTACCTTACAAAGGGCATGTTGTCGGTACAATCATGTTTTATTATTATTATGAGATGTAATATTATTCTTATTATTATTATTATTATTATTATTATTATTATTATTATTATTGCTATTACTACTAAACCACTTTATTATATTATATATTATATTATATTTCTCTAACGTTTGTAATTAGTTCACAATGCCCTTTTATATTATCAACATATTTATTAAAAAGATTATCTTAAAATATTCATACGATGTACATATACGCACATACTATCACAAAGTCTTAAGGTTCACATAAACCTCCATGTTCTCAGGGTTTCACTTTCTAAGAACCTGCTAGTTAAAAATGTAAAGAAAGGAGGAAAAGAGAGTTGCGTAATATCAGTTGTGACGAATCATTAATTTAAGAAAGGCAGGACATTTTTTTAATTGCACCTTTACCTTTCTTCGAGATAAAGATATCCGGGGCATACTTGTAAAGCATACTTTACATCTATTATACACTGTACATTTTTTTACACAAAATGTACATTTTTTTTTTTTCGTTGTTTCTTTGTTTAAATTTTCTCTCCTTTTTTTATTCATTTTCATTTACATGCATAAACGAGTGCAGTCTGCGAATACGGAGGTTTTATCGAGTTTCGATTTTTTTTTTTTTTTTTTTTTTTAAAAACGACGCGAAAAAAAATTTTGATCCTTTATTTTCATCATTTCTCTCTCGCTCTCTTTCTTTCTGATTAAGTGTGGATGTAACGTGTGATTTTATAGTAATTTGTGTGTGACTATTTCATAATATTCTCAGACGTGTATCGGCAAATGGAGATAAATGTGCAAATGAAAACAGATAGAAATGATCAGAGCAGGTACCAAAGTTTTTTTGTAAGACACTCAGATGAGTAATATAATACTCTAAATCCCTTAGAATAATTTTTCTTGCGTATCATTGAAAACTAAGGGTACATATATGTAGATTAAACTAACCGATTCAACAGTATTACAATTCTAATAATATTATATTCTAAACACGATCCTTTTTGTGCGATCAGTATTCTATCTCTCTGCTCTTCGTTCAATTATTCTCATTCCTGTAAAATTTAAGGCCGTTTCGACGATTGTTAATAATTTATCTTAGTCTTATAATTTGTCCCTTTTAAGTTAAGAAATTCCATTGACGATACACATCTTTTCGAAATACTACTGATTATTATATTATTATTATTTATTGATAATCGATTATTCAAGTAAAGATTCACTCAGTTTTTATACGATAAAAGAAAAAAAAAAAGATAGACAATGAAATGGGCGAAAAATTGTAGCAAAGAAGCGATATAAAAAAAAAGAAAGATTATTTTGTGAGTAAATTAAATATGATCCTTGCTGTTTATTATTCAATTATTTCAACCATAAAAAACGTAAAAACGTACTGGGATATTACGAATAACAGAGATTTAAATTAAAAGTGAGAAAGAAAAATTGTAAATACGAATAACGTGACTTTAAAATAACTATCGCACATAAATGTATCTAATAATTATTTAATATATTGCAGACATAAATGGTATATATGTATCTATGTTTTCATCGTTTTTGAAATCCCCACATTCAAATTTCTTATTATTTGAAATTTAAAACAATTATATTTTACAACAGGGTTAGACATATTGCGCATGCGCATTATTGCCAGTTCATCACTTATAGAATCTTTTAACATTTAATTGTAATAATTTAATTTTTATTATTTAAAATATTATAATTGTAATCACAAAAAATATTGCGAATATATATATTATATCGTTATTACGCATTTTAATTCTTCAATTCAAATCAAATCATCGATCATTCAACATGTTTTCCATCGTTATCATTATAACGAATTATCATTGAAAAAACGTTTTCAAAATTATTTATGTACCTTAATCCGATATGATTTGATTTAAATATGAACAATACAATACATTTGTGATACGTTTATGATGATGAAAATAATAAAAAATTTATAATAAAGGTATTTCACAATTCCGAAAAAAAACGTTAACATTGGCGGTAACAGCTGATTTCAAAGGTAGACCTCTAGCGGCCATCACTAGATTTATTAATATACAAGAAAGAAGGAAGTCTAGAGAGGGGGAAATAGAAAGAGAAAAGCGAGATGGATACACAGGCGCAGTCTTGCGGCAGATTTCCGTAGGAGAGAAAGATCAATGGGTGGTCAGAGAGTAAGATGGCGGACTGCGAATCGGAGGTGCAGCGCTTGCCAGCCGCGAACGAAGACGTAACGAGAAACGCGAATGTAACAATGATTACGAACGGACGCGTGCCTCAACATCCGGTAAACCAAACAAATCCTATCGGACAAGGACCGAGACGCGTCACTATTTACAAAACCGAAACTGGTTTTGGGTTCAATGTACGCGGCCAGGTCAGCGAGGGTGGACAACTACGAAGCATCAACGGAGAACTTTACGCGCCGCTTCAGCATGTCAGCGCCGTATTACCTCGAGGTGCTGCCGAAAAAGCCGGCGTACGAAAAGGCGATCGTATACTAGAAGTGTAAGTGATCTTCCTTCTCATTTGTTTTGTTTTTAAATTTCGATCTTTTTGTTGCACCGCGATCGTTTTTCTACCGATCACTGTACGTTCACCTGTCAAACGACTACTAACTTTTATTTCTGAGAGGTAAAAAAAATTTCTTACCATTCTTATTTGTGATTTATTAGAGTAAAGATCGAATTAAACTTATTCTAAATGAAAACATTTACAATGATCCTATCTATTGCGCGAAATGTAACAAACTAATTCGTAGAAAATGTTATCCGCTTAGATTCGATAATCAAATTGCTGTTTGTTTTAAGCTTTATCGATATCGTTACGATAATGCTCGTTTTAATCGATTTGTCTGGTTAGACATAATATAATAATACGGAAGAATGATGGGTTTCTTGACAAACTTTACATTTCACCTATTCGTTCTACTATTCTATTTCCAATTAAAAATTCAATTTTATTTTCATTTCGTTTTACTCAATATTTTCGTATTGTATCTTTTTTTTTTTTTTTATTAACAAATAGAAAATATAAATATTAAACACGTATTTTCCACTTTAATTTTCAAGCGTTAAGATATTATTCGACTAGAAATGTAATCGTTGTACCGATATAAGTGAAATAACGGTACAAGAAGACAAATGTATGCGCTTCAGATTTTGTAAATAGATTTAACGTACAATCGATTAATTCTTTACACAATCTTGTTTTTGTTTTTATAGACAAGACTAGTTGTTTCTTTTTCTATAAAATTGAAAGAAAGAAACGAAGATATAAATTTTAATAAAATAATCTCGAAAAATGATACAATGATGAGTTTACAAATAATGAAAATTATAATATATCATTCTCTTACCTCGTATAATACTTCCACATGTGTTTTATCTGTGATTTATCAAAGAATGACGAATTCCTAAACGAAAAACTGTCATGTTATTAAGAAATTGTCACAATTAAAATCTTTTATTTTAGAATTATTTAAATTTTGATTATAAATATTAACGCAACTGATATAAATCATTAGAAATTTAATTTTCAATTAAATGATTAAATGATTCCAACTTACTTTACACTTTAATCTTGTTTTCAATCGATTATTAATTACATTTGTAAGCAGTATTATAAGTAATTAAACGCATCAATTTGTTAAATATAAACAGTTTTAAAGAAATTATATATGTACATATAACGTGATAAAATTCAGGGTCATGTTCTTTATGTAATTTTTTTTTTTCCTTGTAATCAAAATATGTTTTGACACAAAATTCTCTAGTTAATTAATTAGACGAATAGGAAACTTTCAGGAAATAACTTTTACAGTTTGTTTTTATCATTCTTATTATTCTTATTATTAATTCTAAATTTTTTAAATCAATTAAACGAATAATCTCTAGTTTCGTTTAAATCATTTAAATTTTGAGTTATTGAAATGCAAAGATACGATCAATTTTTTTTTTATTAATCGCATCATTCTTCCGCAGTGAACAACGCGAAGAACGTAACAGATATAATTATCGTCTTAATCTTTCGTTGTTTTTTAATTTCATCAATGATTGTTCGCAGTAGGGGATTTCAAGCATTTGATAATTTGTATACAATATATAAACATTCTTTTCAAGTCGTTTAAATAATTTTCATATGATTCTGAAAAAAAGAAAAGAAAATTAATTGTATAATGACTTTTATTTTTTCCATTCATATAAGAATATATGAATAACTTGAAATAATTTTAAAATCAATGATTGTGATTAACAAATAAAAGTAAAATTAAAATTGGACTTTACAGTACGAAATTCGTATCGTTTAAATCGCGATTGGATTTAAATTCGTTTTGAAAAAAATATTTAATAAATGAATTTATCGATCGTAAATAATTATCGATATATAATTGCGAAAAAAAAAAAAAAGAAATAAGAAAACGCGAAATACAACGAATCTATTGATCATTTAAGAATATCGTACATAAATTATTTGCATAATATTATATCACGAAATCTTAATATTTATGCAATATCGTACAATTAATTAAATTTTCCCTAATCATTTTCCTAATTTATTAAAAACGTGCAGTTGCTTTAAATGATTTTTATTGAAATAAAAATGTAATTATACATATTTATATATTATTATTACTTTAATTATAATCATTAATGCATATACATATTTAAATAGACAACATAAATCTATAATTCTAATTGAATATTAATAATTAAATGAATTTGCAAATAAATTATTTTTAGATTGGACAATTAACATTCGCGGAAATTTCTTTTTGCCACTTATAATTAATAATGATAATTAGAAACTAATAATTATATAATTTAATATTATGAAGGAATTCGTATCTTTGTAAAAGTAATGTTGTTAAGAACAAAAATATCGTAGTTGGAGGGGAAAAAAAATGACTTAAAAAATTTGATTCCTTTCTTCGATATTTGCCAAGTATTACCAGCACCTAAAAGATTTGTTCTTTGTATGGCTTCTAACAAGTGGTTACATGTAGACACGGCAATATCGTGGATAGACTTTTTAGCCGTCAAGGACACGATATTAGATTAAAATGAAACGGGTGTTTCTTTGATGTGATTATGTGCTTCGAAAAAAAAAAAAAAAAGAAAGAAAGAAAGAACTTATGAGCCTTCAAGCCGAATTTGAAAGAAACAGAAAAAACAATTGTAGCGATTGAACAAGTGTAATGTTAGAGATAACATTGATGAATCTGATTGGTATACACATTATATAGTATAATATAATATAATATAGTAAGAAATGATGAATGTGAAATATAATTCGTGGATAATTCTATACAAAAAATTATTTTAAATAGTTTTCAATGGTTTTTACATCTGAATAGTATTCGAAAAAAAAAAAAATAGATTAACAAATTAAGTTTCATTCACATTAATATCTGTAATTAATAACTTTCTTAATCGTATCTTGACCAGTTTTATTGCGACAAAGTGTAATAATTATACGAAAGAACAATTGAAAGGAAGAAGTGCTATATAATTTGTTCAAACTCTACCAACAACTCTATTTTATTTAGAGTATAGAGTAGGGAGAAATATGTGAGGATAAAATTTAAAGGAAATTTAAAATTTTCTTTTTTTAATTTTGTACTAAAAACATTCTAAATTTAATTTAATAAAATATATCTAATTTTGTATTTATATTTATATTGTTTTGTGAATTTAAAAAAACATGTTTAAAAAATATTACTTGACCAAAATTTCTATTTGCTTGAAACTCATAAATATTTCGTGAAGTAGTACATTAACCATTGTTGTAAGATTATATCTATTTGCAATTCTAATGCGATGAGAATATATTATTAAAATTTTCGTTTATCATCGGAAAAGTTTTCAATTCCAATTTTATTTTACTTTAAATTTGAACGGGAAACGATGATTATTAATCAATTCAAAATGCTGTTCGATACTCCTCATTCATTTAAATCATTTAGCTTGTGAAGTCATGCTGAATGAATTCTCTGAATGATACCAAGTGAATTTTTATTGCAATTTCACGAGTGTAGCATTTTATTGCATATTCAATTAAATATTAATTTAAGAGAATCGGATCGAAATTTATTCCCCCCGAATCATTTTTCCATTATAATCTATTCATTTTTATTCAATTTAAAGATAAATTTGATAATTTATATACAATTTTTTAATACAATTATATCAAAACATTTTTATTGCCTATTACATCAAAATAGAATTAAACAATTTACAATTCTTTATCTCAAATCTATTTTTATTTCTACTCCATTGATTAATATATTCATGAAAGTCGATTCTAAGTGTCTCGATGTCAACAAGAAAAAAAAATTGTTATAAAAAAATATCAATTAAAGCTTATTTATCAAGTTATAAATAATTTAAGTTTAGATATGGCGAGACGGAGATACAATAAGGCAAGTGTGTAACAGAGGAAGCGTTGTCTCGTTCTGTATCTGTCATATTTTATGTAATACGAGCTTAAACTGCTTATAACTTAATAATTTAATAATAAATAAGGCTGAACCGATATTTTGTTTCGACCTCCATTTTTAGATCCTCCAAAAGTTTCATGCAAATATATTAACATCTTGCTATTAATGCGTTACTACAATTACTTATTACACAATTAAATATTTTTATTTATTTTTATTATATATACTGATACACGTGTTAATATTTATCAAATATTTAAATTGAACATATGTTTTAACGTGTCCAGATATTCTTTTTACTTTTTTTTATTTTTATTAATACGATTATATTAATTAAAGTTATTCAAATATGCAGTCATTGAAATCGGATAATATATTCATCTTTTTTTTATTAATATAATTTCTCTGATAATATCATAAATAACGCTTGAACAAAGATTTAACGATCGCTATTAACATAATTTATCATTTTAAACAGTAGAATATACATAAATGAAACATGAATTTTCATTATATAATTTATATATTAGTTTTCTATTTAAATATATTACATCCCTGTTATTAATTTTTTTTTGATTGAACATTGTAATTTAAGTAACTCATTAACAGATAACCAATTGATTTTAATGACGATTAAATTGTTTTCCTTAAATTATATTGTCCGGTCGACACGCGTTGGTAGACCGATAAATACCAATGCATTTATCATTTAGGTGCATATAAGTGCATGACCTCTTTACTCGTGTGCCACTTTTATGCGGTATGTCTTACACTTAGTTTCAAAGTGTAGGATGACTGGAAAGAAGATGGAGAAGATATTAGCAAATTTTCACAATTAATAAATCACAGCCGAGTTTTTAAGAAATTATACAATATCATGATACTTTTGACGCCATTTACAATCGATTATATATTCTCGTTTCATTGAACAATCAATCCTTACGACATTTCGAGTACGGGACGTTATCGTTCATTCAGCGAATTTATTGTGATTTGCTTACTTAGCCTTCTCTTCAATTACGATCACATCTGTGTCGATTAAAGCTCGCGGAGTTAAACCCTTTTAATGGAAACGAATAGAATTGAATAGATGATTAAATCTCCAGGATTTATTTCTTTTTTTCTTTTTTTTTTTTTCAATACTTAAGGTCGATGCACGATTAAAAAGCAACATAGTATAGATAATATATCGTAAATTTATCAGTTATCGATCAATAATGACTTTATTAAGCTATATTTATTATGGATATTGACACTAGATTTATTTGTACATTCGTCGGATCATACTTGACAATGCTGTTCCAAGATTATATGAAAGATTATAATTGTGATTATAATTCAATATTGACACTGCTGTATGATAATATTATTGTAATTGTACGAGAGATAATTGTTTATGTTACACACAAAAAAAATACTGTTTTAATAATCTTAATAATAAATATTTTTTTTTATAAAACGAGGAATATTGAAAAATGCAAAGGTTGAATAATTTCCACATTATTATCATCAATATAGAAAATTTATTAGAGTAATAGATACACAAAAATTTAGATCCATTGCATATATTTGAAAAAAGAAAATTCTCTAACTTTCTCACGCTTAATAAGTTTAGTACGATAGAAAATATTATGTTAAACGAAACGGTTAAGAAAGTTTACAACAGTGATGTTAAAAAGCAAATTCATAATATCCGCTTTTAAAACGGAAATATATGTATTATACACGTAAGGTTTAAAATAGTAATGAAAATAATAACGTACATTGGATACATAATAGTGTTGTGAAAATAATAATATACATTTTGAAAATTCTGGAACAATCGAGAAACGGATGATCCTTGATATAATACATTGTGTGTATATATATATATATATACATACGTGTGTTTGTATAATAAAATTTAATGAGTTGGTGAAAAAAACCTGGTTTTTCAAGAAAATCAAATTTTAAGAATTTAAGAAAAAACAATATTGAATACCTTAACCTTCTTTCGCATGACGATTCTCGTGAATATGATGGATATCGATTGAATATATATATATATATATATACGAAACTAGAGAGTGTTCCTTGTGAAATTTAGAATTGCAATTCCAATTCGTGCATCTTCGATCGATCTTTCGAATCTTCGAAACAATTTTAATCGAGTTGAAGTGGCTGATAAATCATAAAAAAAATAAATAAAGCCTTACGCGACATCTACACGAATCGGTCATTGACAATAGGTTAAACAAGGACAGTGCTACGAAATTAGATACCGCATCGGATGAATACCTTATGCCGCGTCCACACGGACGTTGTTCACGAACAACTCGTGAAACATGATCGCCAACAGTGTGGACATTTCGACGAACTACACGAGCAGCAGGTTATAATGAACTTGTCTGCGAATAGCAAAGTATTATGGCGCTACGTTATTTCGATACATTTGACATCGTATCGATATATTTGATATCGATACTTTCGATACTTGGCGTATTAAAATTTTATAAGGAAAATACGTCGTTTGTTTGAATCAAATGAATTGATAAATATGCAATGATGCATAATTAATATGGAACAAAAAATATGGAATTATAATTAAATATCGAATATTAAAATATTGAACTTAATTGTAAAATGTATTATTGAAAGTATATCAGTTTTTCAATATACAATGGATCTAAAAATAACAATTGCTGCAAATGTTCTACGCTCAAAAGATTTCTTGTTTATTATTAAACATTTGTTACCATTTTTCTAATTCTCATCCCGTGATAAAATATTTATTAAGATTCTCAGATTACTTTTATTTATCACTTTTATTTTCAGGTAACAGATTGGAGAAAAAGAAATTGAAAATCGCAAATTTTATGGGAAGCTGGTGACTTCCTTCACTTATTGCATTACAACGAAATATATATTCGAAATATCGAAATATTGTATCGTCCACCATTAGTAATCGGTTGGAGGGCGGCACATCAAAGAAATTATTCGTCAGAGCGTACGTGTTGTAATGGCCTCAACGAATTTAATCTTTTTAGAATTGGCTAGAATTGTTCGTTGCAAGTTTTAATGCGAATAAGATATAGATGTAACATAATTATTACAACCTGCTTCGTTCAAGTAGAGTCTACTTACAATTACAGCTGTTTATGCTTGCAAACACAATATTAAAATTTTTAACTTTCTGATAATTTTTATTTGTTAATAAATAATGTTAAAAAATTCATACTAACGAATCAAAATTGGATTAAATTAAATTGAAAGCTAATATTGAACAGCTTGAATAAGAATAAGGATTCAGTTATTCGGTTGATGACTTCCTCAATTCGCTAATAAATTAAACCAAATTAAATTATTACGATATTACTTTCCAAAATTGTGTTAAAAAATTTATCAATTTATAAACACGGACAAGATTAACGATACAAGCTAAATAAATGGATCAATTAAAAAATTTTGTTCAATATCTTTAATTTATTTTTATCAAAAATCACCTTCTTTTCGATCATATTATAATATAAACCAAAACTACTAAACCAATAATTTGTTTAATCAATTTGATAATTTTGATGATTCGTATATTATCACTTAATTCAAAAAAAAAAAAAAAAGAAAAAACAAGAACTTTTCGATCGAAGCAATCGATTTTCGCAAGATCGATAATAATCTCTTTCAGCCAGATACCTTGAAGAAAAATAGAACACGGTGATAAAGAAACAATACGATAATTTTATCGAGATCCATTCATATGATCCATACAAATCGATTTACATTTTTCTCTCTCGAATAATCTTAACGAGAGCAATGAACCGTTTATTCTTCGATAAACGTCGTGGCAAGATTTTGACTCGCCTTGAAAAGTCATAGAATCACGTTTGATGAAATTTCCTAAATTCCTAACAAGATTCGACTCGACTTCTATTTTCTTTTTTGATCGATAATAAGCCCTCCCCCCCCCTCTCTTTCTGCTTGATTTCATTACAGCCTGCGGAAGAACGATTCGATTTTTCATTGCTCCGATAGATATCCGGAGCAAAAGTGCAGAGTACCTGAAACGAGCGTGATAAAAATAGAAATTTACGTTAAATATATACTCGCATTGTTATACAAGTCGATTAATAACGCGAGGAAAATTGAGAAAACTCCTCCTCTCTTTTCACAATCGATCGACTCGATCCTGAATTAAAATCGAAGAAATCTCATCCGATTCTGCGAGAGATATCTCGTGTGTTTCCTTTGGAAGATATTTAATCCGAAAATTTGAGATGAAAAATTCAAGATAAAACAAGATATATATATATATATATATATGTATATTTTTGCAAATTACTTTTCTTTATATTAATAAACAAATATTTCCCTCGTTTCTTAAAACATTATTCAAGAAAACGATACGTTGCAATGATAATAGATAATGAAGACAGCGCAATTAAATATGTTTGCAAAACATAATGTTTTATTATTGGATAAAAAATATGCAGCATCATACAATTATATTATTATCCCGATATTTCCTCCTTCTTGTTATTAAAAAACCGTGTTACATCTATATCACGAAACCGTAGCATCTCTCTCTTCGTAATCGCTGAAAAATTAATAGAAAGTTCACACGCGTCAGAAATAAACTCTGGAAACTGAAAATTGCGCTTAATCTCGCGAATTAAAATAGAATTAAAATAGAAAGGAATAATTCGCAATGGAATTAACGGGGATCGATGATGATTGGTAATTCTTTTTCTAAAAAAAAAAAAAAAAAAAATGACCGGGATGTTATCTGGTCAACCCAATTAGCTACGAAATCGAAGATAACGTAATAATAAAGTTGTGGGGGAGAAACTGATAGGGACGCAAGTATAAAGTGCAAGTGCTCACGCTTGCCGCAACGCAGATCGCGATTCGAGGCGGGAGAGCCGCGCCTCCCGCTCCTGGCCAATAAAAATCGTCCTTTCACGCGTGGAATTCGAAGCTCCGCCAAGGCTGTTCACCTGTTTTCCTCCTCTTTCTTATCTGTCTTCGAAAGTTGGAACTAGAAAATTATATTTCAACTTCGCTCGTTACGTCTCTCCTCTTTATTGAACCGTTCGCGCTCGACTGTTTATCGACAATTCTCCTTTCCTTCTCTCCGCGCGCAAGGAAAAAAGAAAAAAAAGAAAATATGTTGACGTGCTACGTGACCGCGGTGCAATACGAGTGGACGAACAATCGGCGCGGATCGAATTTTGACTCGCGATACAAATCGATCAGCGACCGGTATATACACAAAGATACATACATACATACATATATATATATTTGTGAATTCCTTCCTCTTTCAGATAAAGATGTCTGATTTCGTTGCAGAAACAGTGTGAACGTCGAGGGAGCAACCCACAAGCAGGTGGTGGATTTGATAAAGTCGGGAGGCGATGTGTTGACGTTGACCGTCATCTCTGTCACTCCACAAGAAGCGGAAAAGCTCGAACCGTTCGAGGATTTGAGGTACGACGAATAAGTTAAAGCAAGGTTTTTCCGATCAAATTATTCTCTTCGTTTCTTTTTTGCCGTTTTATTAAAACTTTCTCCTCCTAGTTATGCATCGGTGGACTACAGCGAAAAGCGATCCCTACCAATCAGCGTGCCGGATTATCACGTACGCGAGAGGAAGCACGAGCGTTACGTGGTTTTCAACGTCCACATGGCAGGCAGACATTTATGCTCCCGACGTTACCGAGAATTCGCCGCCTTGCATATGGCGCTCAAGAAAGAATTCATCGGGTTCAACTTTCCCAAATTGCCGGGAAAATGGCCATTCCAGTACGATCACAATTCTCATCTCGATTTGTGTGTGTATACATATACATATATATATATATATATTCACAATGTGTAATATTTGCGGTAGATTGAGCGAGCTGCAACTCGACGCGAGGAGGCGCGGCTTGGAGCAATATTTGGAAAAGGTTTGTGCCGTAAGAGTGATCGCCGAAAGCGATATCATGCAAGAATTCTTGGCCGATAGACTCGAGGAGGACGGTGATCAGGGGCCCGCGGTCGATTTGAAAGTACTGTTGCCGGATCGCGAGGTTGTTACTGTTACAGTTGCTAAAGCCGCCTCTGTCAGTGATGTGTACGATGCAGTTTGCAGCAGAGTGGGGCTGGACGCAGAAACGGCCAAATACTTTTACCTTTTCGAGATAGTCGAGTACAATTTCGGTGAATATCCATTTTGTATACCCACACTGTATATACATATGTACATGTATGTATATTTTGTAGAAAGGAAACTGCAACCCCACGAGCATCCTCACACTTTGTACGTTCAAAATTACTCGACCGCCAGCGTGACGTGTTTAGCGATAAGAAGGTGGCTTTTTAATTTGAACAGACCACTGAGCGAGCAAGCGTTAACTTGGATATTCTGGCAGACCGTGGACGAGGTGAATAGGGGGCACATCACGGCGGGAGAAAGATTGTACCAGTTGAAAGCGTTACAAGACGCCTCGAGAAAGCACGAGGTACGAGAAAATTAGTGAAATTTATTTATTAAGTAAGCTGTACAAGTATTAAATTCTTATTTTGTTCCAGTATCTGAAATTGGCGAGAGAATTGAGCGGTTACGGCGATATCGTGTTCCCACATTGTGCATGCGACTCGCGAAAAGAAGGGCACGTGGTCCCCGCCGTGGGCGCGCCAGCGTTTAAGCTGCACGCGGCGAAGGAGGACGGCACTTTGGAATCTCAAGTTGTCGAATTTCAATGGAACGCTATTACACGATGGGAGGTGGATGAAGAGGGAATGGCGTTCTGCTTTCAATATACGCGTCAAGATAACCGTCCACCACGTTGGCTCAAGCTTTTCACACCTTATGTAAATTTATCTATTTCTTATTTGCTGAAAAAATGAATTTCAGAAGATGTGTCATCGTAAATTAACTATAATCGTGTTTCTTCTTGTATCATTGTGGCTAATTTGCTATGACTCGTTCCGTTTACTATCGGTTTTTCTCGGATGATGTATCTCTCTTTTTCTGTCTCTATTCAAAATATCCTCCATCATTCGTAATCGAATACTCGACGTTTTGTTCGCAGTACACGTTCCTGTCGGATTGTTTCGATCGAATAGCCGAGGAAGCAAAATGGGACGATCCGGGGGAATGAAGAAACGTTCGACGTTGAAAAAAGAAAAAGAACATATTTGGTGCATAAT